>NC_136365.1:14780000-14792500 GCF_037039965.1 Doryrhamphus excisus
GGCGGTCTCCCATCCAAGTACTAACCAGGCCCGCCCCTGCTTACCTTCCGAGATCGGACGAGATCGGGCGTTCTCAGGGTAGTATGGCCGTAAGCCCTTTCTCATTTTGGAAAAATCCTTTTTGAAGGCGACACTGGCCAACAGGATTCCCACAAAAATCATTGCTTTCCCCAACAAGTGGGAAAGAGCGCCCTCTTCCGTCAGGCGAGAGCAGAAAGCATAAAAAGCTTACAGCACCTGGTATTCCCAGGCGGTCTCCCATCCAAGTACTAACCCGGCCCGCCCCTGCTTAGCTTCCGAGATCGGACGAGATCGGGCGTTCTCAGGGTAGTATGGCCGTAAGCCCTTGCTCATTTTGGAAAAATCCTTTTTGAAGGCGACACTGGCCAACAGGATTCCCACAAAATCATTGCTTCCCCCAACAAGTGGGAAAGAGCGCCCTCTTCCGTCAGGCGAGAGCAGAAAGCATAAAAAGCTTACAGCACCTGGTATTCCCAGGCGGTCTCCCATCCAAGTACTAACCAGACCCGCCCCTGCTTAGCTTCCGAGATCGGACGAGATCAGGCGTTCTCAGGGTAGTATGGCCGTAAGCCCTTTCTCATTTTGGAAAAATCCTTTTTGAAGGCGACACTGGCCAACAGGATTCCCACAAAAATCATTGCTTTCCCCAACAAGTGGGAAAGAGCGCCCTCTTCCATCAGGCGAGAGCAGAAAGCATAAAAAGCTTACAGCATAAAAAGCTTACAGCACCTGGTATTCCCAGGCGGTCTCCCATCCAAGTACTAACCAGGTCCGCCCCTGCTTAGCTTCCAAGATCGAACGAGATCGGGCGTTCTCAGGGTAGTATGGCCGTAAGCCCTTACTCGTTTTGGAAAAATCCTTTTTGAAGGCGACACTGGCCAACAGGATTCCCACAAAAATCATTGCTTTCCCCAAAGAGTGGGAAAGACCGCCCTCTTCCGTCAGGCGAGAGCAGAAAGCATAAAAAGCTTACAGCATAAAAAGCTTACAGCACCTGGTATTCCCAGGCGGTCTCCCATCCAAGTACTAACCAGGCCCGCCCCTGCTTTGCTTCCGAGATCGGACGAGATCGGGCGTTCTCAGGGTAGTATGGCCGTAAGCCCTTGCTCGTTTTGGAAAAATCCTTTTTGAAGGCGACACTGGCCAACAGGATTCCCACAAAAATGATTGCTTTCCCCAAAGAGTGGGAAAGAGCGCCCTCTTCCGTCAGGCGAGAGCAGAAAGCATAAAAAGCTTACAGCACCTGGTATTCCCAGGCGGTCTCCCATCCAAGTACTAACCAGGCCCGCCCCTGCTTAGCTTCCGAGATCGGACGAGATCGGGCATTCTCAGGGTAGTATGGCCGTAAGCCCTTGCTCATTTTGGAAAAATCGTTTTTGAAGGCGACACTGGCCAACAGGATTCCCACAAAAATCATTGCTTTCCCCAACAAGTGGGAAAGAGCGCCCTCTTCCGTCAGACGAGAGCAGAAAGCATAAAAAGCTTACAGCACCTGGTATTCCCAGGCGGTCTCCCATCCAAGTACTAACCAGGCCCGCCCCTGCTTAGCTTCCGAGACCGGACGAGATTGGGCGTTCTCAGGGTAGTATGGCCATGCCCTTGCTCATTTTGGAAAAATCCTTTTTGAAGGCGACACTGGCCAACAGGATTCCCACAAAAATCAT
Source organism: Doryrhamphus excisus (assembly GCF_037039965.1). Classification (NCBI taxonomy): domain Eukaryota; kingdom Metazoa; phylum Chordata; class Actinopteri; order Syngnathiformes; family Syngnathidae; genus Doryrhamphus; species Doryrhamphus excisus. Next base: position 14,781,686 of record NC_136365.1, read on the forward strand.
TGCTTTCCCGAAAGAGTGGGAAAGAGCGCCCTCTTCCGTCAGGCGAGAGCAGAAAGCATAAAAAGCTTACAGCACCTGGTATTCCCAGGCGGTCTCCCATCCAAGTACTAACCAGGCCCGCCCCTGCTTAGCTTCCGAGATCGGACGAGATCGGGCGTTCTCAGGGTAGTATGGCCGTAAGCCCTTGCTCTTTTTGGAAAAATTCTTTTTGAAGGCGAGACTGGCCAACAGGATTCCCACAAAAATCATTGCTTCCCCCAACAAGTGGGAAAGAGCGCCCTCTTCCGTCAGGCGAGAGCAGAAAGCATAAAAAGCTTACAGCACCTGGTATTCCCAGGCGGTCTCCCATCCAAGTACTAACCAGGCCCGCCCCTGCTTACCTTCCGAGATCGGACGAGATCGGGCGTTCTCAGGGTAGTATGGCCGTAAGCCCTTTCTCATTTTGGAAAAATCCTTTTTGAAGGCGACACTGGCCAACAGGATTCCCACAAAAATCATTGCTTTCCCCAACAAGTGGGAAAGAGCGCCCTCTTCCGTCAGGCGAGAGCAGAAAGCATAAAAAGCTTACAGCATAAAAAGCTTACAGCACCTGGTATTCCCAGGCGGTCTCCCATCCAAGTACTAACCCGGCCCGCCCCTGCTTAGCTTCCGAGATCGGACGAGATCGGGCGTTCTCAGGGTAGTATGGCCGTAAGCCCTTGCTCATTTTGGAAAAATCCTTTTTGAAGGCGACACTGGCCAACAGGATTCCCACAAAATCATTGCTTCCCCCAACAAGTGGGAAAGAGCGCCCTCTTCCGTCAGGCGAGAGCAGAAAGCATAAAAAGCTTACAGCACCTGGTATTCCCAGGCGGTCTCCCATCCAAGTACTAACCAGACCCGCCCCTGCTTAGCTTCCGAGATCGGACGAGATCAGGCGTTCTCAGGGTAGTATGGCCGTAAGCCCTTTCTCATTTTGGAAAAATCCTTTTTGAAGGCGACACTGGCCAACAGGATTCCCACAAAAATCATTGCTTTCCCCAACAAGTGGGAAAGAGCGCCCTCTTCCATCAGGCGAGAGCAGAAAGCATAAAAAGCTTACAGCACCTGGTATTCCCAGGCGGTCTCCCATCCAAGTACTAACCAGGTCCGCCCCTGCTTAGCTTCCAAGATCGAACGAGATCGGGCGTTCTCAGGGTAGTATGGCCGTAAGCCCTTACTCGTTTTGGAAAAATCCTTTTTGAAGGCGACACTGGCCAACAGGATTCCCACAAAAATCATTGCTTTCCCCAAAGAGTGGGAAAGACCGCCCTCTTCCGTCAGGCGAGAGCAGAAAGCATAAAAAGCTTACAGCATAAAAAGCTTACAGCACCTGGTATTCCCAGGCGGTCTCCCATCCAAGTACTAACCAGGCCCGCCCCTGCTTTGCTTCCGAGATCGGACGAGATCGGGCGTTCTCAGGGTAGTATGGCCGTAAGCCCTTGCTCGTTTTGGAAAAATCCTTTTTGAAGGCGACACTGGCCAACAGGATTCCCACAAAAATGATTGCTTTCCCCAAAGAGTGGGAAAGAGCGCCCTCTTCCGTCAGGCGAGAGCAGGAAGCATAAAAAGCTTACAGCACCTGGTATTCCCAGGCGGTCTCCCATCCAAGTACTAACCAGGCCCGCCCCTGCTTAGCTTCCGAGATCGGACGAGATCGGGCATTCTCAGGGTAGTATGGCCGTAAGCCCTTGCTCATTTTGGAAAAATCGTTTTTGAAGGCGACACTGGCCAACAGGATTCCCACAAAAATCATTGCTTTCCCCAACAAGTGGGAAAGAGCGCCCTCTTCCGTCAGGCGAGAGCAGAAAGCATAAAAAGCTTACAGCATAAAAAGCTTACACCACCTGGTATTCCCAGGCGGTCTCCCATCCAAGTACTAACCAGGCCCGCCCCTGCTTAGCTTCCGAGACCGGACGAGATTGGGCGTTCTCAGGGTAGTATGGCCATGCCCTTGCTCATTTTGGAAAAATCCTTTTTGAAGGCGACACTGGCCAACAGGATTCCCACAAAAATCATTGCTTTCCCGAAAGAGTGGGAAAGAGCGCCCTCTTCCGTCAGGCGAGAGCAGAAAGCATAAAAAGCTTACAGCACCTGGTATTCCCAGGCGGTCTCCCATCCAAGTACTAACCAGGCCCGCCCCTGCTTAGCTTCCGAGATCGGACGAGATCGGGCGTTCTCAGGGTAGTATGGCCGTAAGCCCTTGCTCTTTTTGGAAAAATTCTTTTTGAAGGCGAGACTGGCCAACAGGATTCCCACAAAAATCATTGCTTCCCCCAACAAGTGGGAAAGAGCGCCCTCTTCCGTCAGGCAAGAGCAGAAAGCATAAAAAGCTTACAGCATAAAAAGCTTACAGCACCTGGTATTCCCAGGCGGTCTCCCATCCAAGTACTAACCAGGCCCGCCCCTGCTTAGCTTCCGAGATCGGACGAGATCGGGCGTTCTCAGGGTAGTATGGCCGTAAGCCCTTGCTCATTTTGGAAAAATCCTTTTTGAAGGCGACACTGGCCAACAGGATTCCCACAAAAATCATTGCTTTCCCCAACAAGTGGGAAAGAGCGCCCTCTTCCGTCAGGCGAGAGCAGAAAGCATAAAGAGCTTACAGCACCTGGTATTCCCAGGCGGTCTCCCATCCAAGTACTAACCAGGCCCGCCCCTGCTTAGCTTCCGAGATCGGACGAGATCGGGCGTTCTCAGGGTAGTATGGCCGTAAGCCCTTGCTCATTTTGGAAAAATCCTTTTTGAAGGCGACACTGGCCAACAGGATTCCCACAAAAATCATTGCTTCCCCCAACAAGTGGGAAAGAGCGCCCTCTTCCGTCAGGCGAGAGCAGAAAGCATAAAACGCTTGCAGCACCTGGTATTCCCAGGCGGTCTCCCATCCAAGTACTAACCAGGCCCGCCCCGCTTAGCTTCCGAGATCGGACGAGATCGGGCGTTCTCAGGGTAGTATGGCCGTAAGCCCTTGCTCATTTTGGAAAAATCCTTTTTGAAGGCGACACTGGCCAAAAGGATTCCCACAAAAATCATTGCTTTCCCCAACAAGTGGGAAAGAGCGCCCTCTTCCGTCAGGCGAGAGCCGAAAGCATAAAAAGCTTACAGCACCTGGTATTCCCAGGCGGTGTCCCATCCAAGTACTAACCAGGCCCGCCCCTGCTTAGCTTCCGAGATCGGACGAGATCGGGCGTTCTCAGGGTAGTAGGGCCGTAAGCCCTTTCTTAGTTTGGAAAAATCCTTTTTGAAGGCGACACTGGCCAACAGGATTCCCACAAAAATCATTGCTTTCCCCAACAAGTGGGAAAGAGCGCCCTCTTCCGTCAGGCGAGAGCAGAAAGCATAAAAAGCTTACAGCACCTGGTATTCCCAGGCGGTCTCCCATCCAAGTACTAACCAGGCCCGCCCCTGCTTAGCTTCCGAGATCGGACGAGATCGGGCGTTCTCTGGGTAGTATGGCCGTAAGCCCTTTCTCATTTTGGAAAAATCCTTTTTGAAGGCGACACTGGCCAACAGGATTCCCACAAAAATCATTGCTTTCCCCAAAGAGTGGGAAAGAGCGCCCTCTTCCGTCAGGCGAGAGCAGAAAGCATAAAAAGCTTACAGCACCTGGTATTCCCAGGCGGTCTCCCATCCAAGTACTAACCAGGCCCGCCCCTTCTTAGCTTCCGAGATCGGACTAGATCGGGCGTTCTCAGGGTAGTATGGCCGTAAGCCCTTGCTCAATTTGGAAAAATCCTTTTTGAAGGCGACACTGGCCAACAGGATTCCCACAAAAATCATTGCTTTCCCCAACAAGTGGGAAAGAGCGCCCTCTTCCGTCAGGCGAGAGCAGAAAGCATAAAAAGCTTACAGCACCTGGTATTCCCAGGCGGTCTCCCATCCAAGTACTAACCAGGCCCGCCCCTGCTTAGCTTCCGAGATCGGACGAGATCGGGCGTTCTCAGGGTAGTATGGCCGTAAGCCCTTGCTCATTTTGGAAAAATCCTTTTTGAAGGCGACACTGGCCAACAGGATTCCCACAAAAATCATTGCTTTCCCCAAAGAGTGGGAAAGAGCGCCCTCTTCCGTCAGGCGAGAGCAGAAAGCATAAAAAGCTTACAGCACCTGGTATTCCCAGGCGGTCCCCCATCCAAGTACTAACCAGGCCCGCCCCTGCTTAGCTTCCGAGATCGGACGAGATCGGGCGTTCTCAGGGTAGTATGGCCGTAAGCCCTTGCTCATTTTGGAAAAATCCTTTTTGAAGGCGACACTGGCCAACAGGATTCCCACAAAAATCATTGCTTTCCCCAACAAGTGGGAAAGAGCGCCCTCTTCCGTCAGGCGAGAGCAGAAAGCATAAAAAGCTTACAGCATAAAAAGCTTAGAGCACCTGCTATTCCCAGGCGGTCTCCCATCCAAGTACTAACCAGGCCCGCCCCTGCTTAGCTTCCGAGATCGGACGAGATCGGGCGTTCTCAGGGTAGTATGGCCGTAAGCCCTTGCTCATTTTGGAAAAATCCTTTTTGAAGGCGACACTGGCCAACAGGATTCCCACAAAAATCATTGCTTTCCCCAAAGAGTGGGAAAGAGCGCCCTCTTCCGTCAGGCGAGAGCAGAAAGCATAAAAAGCTTACAGCACCTGGTATTCCCAGGAGGTCTCCCATCCAAGTACTAACCAGGCCCGCCCCTGCTTAGCTTCCAAGATCGGACGAGATCGGGCGTTCTCAGGGTAGTATGGCCGTAAGCCCTTGCTCATTTTGGAAAAATCCTTTTTGAAGGCGACACTGGCCAACAGGATTCCCACAAAAATCATTGCTTCCCCCAACAAGTGGGAAAGAGCGCCCTCTTCCATCAGGCGAGAGCAGAAAGCATAAAACGCTTACAGCACCTGGTATTCCCAGGCGGTCTCCCATCCAAGTACTAACCAGGCCCGCCCCTGCTTAGCTTCCGAGATCGGACGAGATCAGGCGTTCTCAGGGTAGTATGGCCGTAAGCCCTTGCTCATTTTGGAAAAATCCTTTTTGAAGGCGACACTGGCCAACAGGATGCCCACAAAAATCATTGCTTTCCCCAACAAGTGGGAAAGAGCGCCCTCTTCCGTCAGGGGAGAGCAGAAAGCATAAAAAGCTTACAGCAAATGGTATTCCCAGGCGGTCTCCCATCCAAGTACTAACCAGGCCCGCCCCTGCTTAGCTTCCGAGATCGGACGAGATCGGGCGTTCTCAGGGTAGTATGGCCGTTAGCCCTTGCTCATTTTGGAAAAATCCTTTTTGAAGGCGACACTGGCCAACAGGACTCCCACAAAAATCATTGCTTCCCCCAACAAGTGGGAAAGAGCGCCCTCTTCCGTCAGGCGAGAGCAGAAAGCATAAAGAGCTTACAGCACCTGGTATTCCCAGGCGGTCTCCCATCCAAGTACTAACCAGGCCTGCCCCTGCTTAGCTTCCGAGATCGGACGAGATCGGGCGTTCTCAGGGTAGTATGGCCGTAAGCCCTTGCTCATTTTGGAAAAATCCTTTTTGAAGGCGACACTGGCCAACAGGATTCCCACAAAAATCATTGCTTCCCCCAACAAGTGGGAAAGAGCGCCCTCTTCCGTCAGGCGAGAGCAGAAAGCATAAAACGCTTACAGCACCTGGTATTCCCAGGCGGTCTCCCATCCAAGTACTAACCAGGCCCGCCCCTGCTTAGCTTCCGAGATCGGACGAGATCGGGCGTTCTCAGGGTAGTATGGCCGTAAGCCCTTGCGCAATTTGGAAAAATCCTTTTTGAAGGCGACACTGGCCAACAGGATTCCCACAAAAATCATTGCTTTCCCCAACAAGTGGGAAAGAGCGCCCTCTTCCGTCAGGGGAGAGCAGAAACCATAAAAAGCTTACAGCATAAAAGGCTTACAGCACCTGGTATTCCCAGGCGGTCTCCGATCCAAGTACTAACCAGGCCCGCCCCTGCTTAGCTTCCGAGATCGAATGAGATCGGTCGTTCTCAGGGTAGTATGGCCGTAAGCCCTTGCTCATTTTGGAAAAATCCTTTTTGAAGGCGACACTGGCCAACAGGATTCCCACAAAAATCATTGCTTCCCCCAACAAGTGGGAAAGAGCGCCCTCTTCCGTCATGCGAGAGCAGAAAGCATAAAACGCTTACAGCACCTGGTATTCCCAGGCGGTCTCCCATCCAAGTACTAACCAGGCCCGCCCCTGCTTAGCTTCCGAGATCGGACGAGATCGGGCGTTCTCAGGGTAGTATGGCCGTAAGCCCGTGCTCATTTTGGAAAAATCCTTTTTGAAGGCGACACTGGCCAACAGGATTCCCACAAAAATCATTGCTTTCCCCAACAAGTGGGAAAGAGCGCCCTCTTCCGTCAGGGGAGAGGAGAAAGCATAAAAAGCTTACAGCATAAAAAGCTTACAGCACCTGGTATTCCCAGGCTGTCTCCCATCCAAGTACTAATCAGGCCTGCCCCTGCTTAGCTTCCGAGATCAGACGAGATCGGGCGTTCTCAGGGTAGTATGGCCGTAAGCCCTTGCTCATTTTGGAAAAATCCTTTTTGAAGGCGACACTGGCCAACAGGATTCCCACAAAAATCATTGCTTCCCCCAACAAGTGGGAAAGAGCGCCCTCTTCCGTCAGGCGAGAGCAGAAAGCATAAAAAGCTTACAGCATAAAAAGCTTACAGCACCTGGTATTCCCAGGCGGTCTCCCATCCAAGTACTAACCAGGCCCGCCCCTGCTTAGCTTCCGAGATCAGACGAGATCGGGCGTTCTCAGGGTAGTATGGCCGTAAGCCCTTGCTCATTTTGGAAAAATCCTTTTTGAAGGCGACACTGGCCAACAGGATTCCCACAAAAATCATTGCTTTCCCCAAAGAGTGGGAAAGAGCGCCCTCTTCCGTCAGGCGAGAGCAGAAAGCATAAAAAGCTTACAGCACCTGGTATTCCCAGGCGGTCTCCCATCCAAGTACTAACCAGGCCCGCCCCTGCTTAGCTTCCAAGATCAGACGAGATCGGGCGTTCTCAGGGTAGTATGGCCGTAAGCCCTTGCTCATTTTGGAAAAATCCTTTTTGAAGGCGACACTGGCCAACAGGATTCCCACAAAAATCATTGCTTCCCCCAACAAGTGGGAAAGAGCACCCTCTTCCGTCAGGCGAGAGCAGAAAGCATAAAAAGCTTACAGCACCTGGTATTCCCAGGCGGTCTCCCATCCAAGTACTAACCAGGCCCGCCCCTGCTTAGCTTCCGAGATCGGACGAGATCGGGCGTTCTCAGGGTAGTATGGCCGCAAGCCCTTGATCATTTTGGAAAAATCCTTTTTGAAGGCGACACTGGCCAACAGGATTCCCACAAAAATCATTGCTTTCCCCAAAGAGTGGGAAAGAGCGCCCTCTTCCGTCAGGCGAGAGCAGAAAGCATAAGAAGCTTACAGCACCTGGTATTCCCAGGCGGTCTCCCATCCAAGTACTAACCAGGTCCGCCCCTGCTTAGCTTCCGAGATCGGACGAGATCGGGCGTTCTCAGGGTAGTATGGCCGTAAGCCCTTGCTCATTTTGGAAAAATCCTTTTTGAAGGCGACACTGGCCAACAGGATTCCCACAAGAATCATTGCTTTCCCCAAAGAGTGGGAAAGAGCGCCCTCTTCCATCAGGCGAGAGCAGAAAGCATAAAAAGCTTACAGCACCTGGTATTCCCAGGCGGTCTCCCATCCAAGTACTAACCAGGCCCGCCCCTGCTTAGCTTCCGAGATCGGACGAGATCGGGCGTTCTCAGGGTAGTATGGCCGTAAGCCGTTGCTCATTTTGGAAAAATCCTTTTTGAAGGCGACACTGGCCAACAGGATTCCCACAAAAATCATTGCTTTCCCCAACAAGTGGGAAAGAGCGCCCTCTTCCGTCAGGCGAGAGCAGAAAGCATAAAAAGCTTACAGCATAAAAAGCTTACAGCACCTGGTATTCCCAGGCGGTCTCCCATCCAAGTACTAACCAGGCCCTCCCCTGCTTAGCTTCCGAGATCAGACGAGATCGGGCGTTCTCAGGGTAGTATGGCCGTAAGCCCTTGCTCATTTTGGAAAAATCCTTTTTGAAGGCGACACTGGCCAACAGGATTCCCACAAAAATCATTGCTTTCCCCAAAGAGTGGGAAAGAGCGCCCTCTTCCGTCAGGCGAGAGCAGAAAGCATAAAAAGCTTACAGCACCTGGTATTCCCAGGCGGTCTCCCATCCAAGTACTAACCAGGCCCGCCCCTGCTTAGCTTCCGAGATCGGACGAGATTGGGCGTTCTCAGGGTAGTATGGCCGTAAGCCCTTGCTCATTTTGGAAAAATCCTTTTTGAAGGCGACACTGGCCAACAGGATTCCCACAAAAATCATTGCTTCCCCCAACAAGTGGGAAAGAGCACCCTCTTCCGTCAGGCGAGAGCAGAAAGCATAAAAAGCTTACAGCACCTGGTATTCCCAGGCGGTCTCCCATCCAAGTACTAACCAGGCCCGCCCCTGCTTAGCTTCCGAGATCGGACGAGATCGGGCGTTCTCAGGGTAGTATGGCCGTAAGCCCTTGATCATTTTGGAAAAATCCTTTTTGAAGGCGACACTGGCCAACAGGATTCCCACAAAAATCATTGCTTTCCCCAAAGAGTGGGAAAGAGCGCCCTCTTCCGTCAGGCGAGAGCAGAAAGCATAAAAAGCTTACAGCACCTGGTATTCCCAGGCGGTCTCCCATCCAAGTACTAACCAGGTCCGCCCCTGCTTAGCTTCCGAGATCGGACGAGATCGGGCGTTCTCAGGGTAGTATGGCCGTAAGCCCTTGCTCATTTTGGAAAAATCCTTTTTGAAGGCGACACTGGCCAACAGGATTCCCACAAAAATCATTGCTTTCCCCAAAGAGTGGGAAAGAGCGCCCTCTTCCATCAGGCGAGAGCAGAAAGCATAAAAAGCTTACAGCACCTGGTATTCCCAGGCGGTCTCCCATCCAAGTACTAACCAGGCCCGCCCCTGCTTAGCTTCCGAGATCGGACGAGATCGGGCGTTCTCAGGGTAGTATGGCCGTAAGCCCTTGCTCATTTTGGAAAAATCCTTTTTGAAGGCGACACTGGCCAACTGGATTCCCACAAAAATCATTGCTTTCCCCAACAAGTGGGAAAGAGCGCCCTCTTCCGTCAGGCGAGAGCAGAAAGCAAAAAAAGCTTACAGCATAAAAAGCTTACAGCACCTGGTATTCCCAGGCGGTCTCCCATCCAAGTACTAACCAGGCCCGCCCCTGCTTAGCTTCCGAGATCGGACGAGATCGGGCGTTCTCAGGGTAGTATGGCCGTAAGCCCTTGCTCATTTTGGAAAAATCCTTTTTGAAGGCGACACTGGCCAACAGGATTCCCAAAAAAATCATTGCTTTCCCCAACAAGTGGGAAAGAGCGCCCTCTTCCGTCAGGGGAGAGCAGAAAGCATAAAAAGCTTACAGCACCTGATATTCCCAGGCGGTCTCCCATCCAAGTACTAACCAGGCCCGCCCCTGCTTAGCTTCCGAGATCGGACATTCTCAGGGTAGTATGGCCGTAAGCCCTTGCTTAGTTTGGAAAAATCCTTTTTGAAGGCGACACTGGCCAACAGGATTCCCACAAAAATCATTGCTTCCCCCAACAAGTGGGAAAGAGCGCCCTCTTCCGTCAGGCGAGAGCAGAAAGCATAAAAAGCTTACAGCACCTGGTATTCCCAGGCGGTCTCCCATCCAAGTACTAACCAGGCCCGCCCCTGCTTAGCTTCCGAGATCAGACGAGATCAGGCGTTCTCAGGGTAGTATGGCCGTAAGCCCTTGCTCATTTTGGAAAAATCCTTTTTGAAGGCGACACTGGCCACCAGGATTCCCACAAAAATCATTGCTTTCCCCAACAAGTGGGAAAGAGCGCCCTCTTCCGTCAGGGGAGAGCAGAAAGCATAAAAAGCTTACAGCATAAAAAGCTTACAGCACCTGGTATTCCCAGGCGGTCTCCCATCCAAGTACTAACCAGGCCCGCCCCTGCTTAGCTTCCGAGATCGGACGAGATCGGGCGTTCTCAGGGTAGTATGGCCGTAAGCCCTTGCTCACTTTGGAAAAATCCTTTTTGAAGGCCACACTGGCCAACAGGATTCCCACAAAAATCATTGCTTTCCCCAACAAGTGGGAAAGAGCGCCCTCTTCCGTCAGGCGAGAGCAGAAAGCAAAAAAAGCTTACAGCATAAAAAGCTTACAGCACCTGGTATTCCCAGGCGGTCTCCCATCCAAGTACTAACCAGGCCCGCCCCTGCTTAGCTTCCGAGATCGGACGAGATCGGGCGTTTTCAGGGTAGTATGGCCGTAAGCCCTTGCTCATTTTGGAAAAATCCTTTTTGAAGGCGACACTGGCCAACAGGATTCCCAAAAAAATCATTGCTTTCCCCAACAAGTGGGAAAGAGCGCCCTCTTCCGTCAGGGGAGAGCAGAAAGCATAAAAAGCTTACAGCACCTGATATTCCCAGGCGGTCTCCCATCCAAGTACTAACCAGGCCCGCCCCTGCTTAGCTTCCGAGATCGGACATTCTCAGGGTAGTATGGCCGTAAGCCCTTGCTTAGTTTGGAAAAATCCTTTTTGAAGGCGACACTGGCCAACAGGATTCCCACAAAAATCATTGCTTTCCCCAACAAGTGGGAAAGAGCGCCCTCTTCCGTCAGGGGAGAGCAGAAAGCATAAAAAGCTTACAGCATAAAAAGCTTACAGCACCTGGTATTCCCAGGCGGTCTCCCATCCAAGTACTAACCAGGCCCGCCCCTGCTTAGCCTCCGAGATCGGACGAGATCGGGCGTTCTCAGGGTAGTATG
>NC_136365.1:16597500-16892500 GCF_037039965.1 Doryrhamphus excisus
ATGTGCCCTGTGATTGGCTGGCCACCAGTCCAGGGTGTACCCCGCCTCTCGCCCGAAGACAGCTGGGATAGGCTCCAGCACCCACTGCGACCCTCATGAGGATAAGCGGTAGAAAATGAATGAATGAGTTTGGAGCTGCACGGCAACCCAATGGTTAGCAGACTTCACAGCCAGGAGACCAGGGTTCGATTCCAACCTCGGCCATCTCTTTGTGGAGTTTGCATGTTCTCCCCGTGCATGCGTGGGTTTTCTCCGGGTACGCCAGTTTCCTCCTACATTCCAAAATCATGCTAGGTTAATTAGCGACTCCAAATTGTCCATAGGTATGAATGTGAGTGTGAATGGTTGTTTGTCTATATGTGCCCTGTGATTGGCTGGCCACCAGTCCAGGGTGTACCTCCAGCACCCCTGCGACCCTCGTGAGGAAAAGCAGTAGAAAATGAATGGATGAATGAATGAAAAATAGTTTGTAATTTCTCCTACAAGAGTCATTAACATTGTGTTGAAAAAAACGTAAACATTTTCAGTATTTTTCCACACCAATATTGACACAATCACTTAGAGGCCAATGAAGATAAAGTAGTTGTTTGGGTTAGTGCGAGTAGCCAAATAATAAATACAATACACCCGCTACTCTTCCGAAACTTCCCGAAACTCCCTTTTAAGCATGTATGATAAATAATAATGTTAAAATTCCACTTAAAATACATAAAATGACAAATAAAGAGTTTATGATGGCGCTAATGTGACCCAAGGTTGTTTCCATTTCCGTTCTTTTCAAACAAAATTCAAACATCTTGAAAGTCAACAAGCGTCACAGAGCAGATTTTGTTCCAATTCAGAGGTTGTTCGGTTAACAATTTTGGAAATCACGTGCAATTTTTATTTCTACTTGGGTACACGCTTATTCTGTGATGCAGATTGTATTTGAAGTGAGTCAACTAGAGTCCCTGGGTACACAGAGGCGTGAATGGATGCCTTTTCCCCCCATGTTAATGGTGTTTCTGGGTGATGATGCGATGGCGTTGTGCAACATGTCGCTGTGATTAGCGTGCGCACGCGGAAAGAAAGTGAAAATCGCATGGATATTCAGGAGGCATGAACACATTGGCAAACCACACGGCACGGAGAAGATAAGGTAGTTTGCATGACGCGGCGCCTTGTGTGCGTCACACGCTTGGATAAATGGCGGGGGGGGGGGGGTCATGCGGCTGCATATTTATCACACTATATTTCTTTTTTTTAAATATCATTCAACATTCAAACCTGCATTTTCCCCCCCGTCGTTTGATCCAGAAATGTATGTACATGCAAGCCAACTTTAGGTGTCAGAGCTTTTCTTCTTGTCACTCTTCACTCTTCCCGTAAGTCTATGTTATCTTATTTATGTCCAATATATCTCTATAATTATATCTACTCTATTGGGTAATACAAATGTAAAGATGACTATAGGGGTGTTATGTCATGTCTTGAGGGCTCTAATAATGTTAAAAACTGTATTAAGAAAATTGTAAACAGGTTTTCTGTGCAATAACTATGAAAGTATTCCATTTATTAATATTGAATCCTACTTCACTACCCCTGAATTCACTTATAAAAATTTAAAAAACTGGAACTCATGACCGGGGTACCGCTGTACTTTACAAGCTAACAGCATTAGCATTTATAGTCCAATAATGGATTGTAAATGTACAGTATGGAATATATGCGCTTGTATGCCGCAATGTCACTTTCACGCTCATTCTCTCCGTCCGTCCTCGTCAACCCGGAATTAATTGAGGTCTAATTAAGCTCTTAATGAATGTCATTAGGGCCAAAGTCATGTCAGGTTGTGACCTACCAAACCCAACCCACCCAGTAGAAGAATGTGTATGCTATTTTTTGATTGAATTAAACATGTAATGATGCTGCATAGCGGATGAGTGGTTAGCGTGCGGACCTCACAGCTAGGAGCCCGGGGTTCAATTCCACCGCCGGCTATCTCTGTGTGGAGTTTGCATGTTCTCCCCGTGCATGCGTGGGTTTTCTCCGGGTACTCCGGTTTCTTCCCACATTCCAAAAACATGCTAGGTTAATTGTGAGTGTGAATGGTTGTTTGTCTATAGTATGTGCCCTGTGATTGGCTGGCGACCAGTCAAGGGTGTACCCCGCCTCTCGCCCGAAGACAGCTGGGATAGGCTCCAGCACCCCCTGGAAGAGGTTTGGGTCGGCTCTGAATGCTCCGTTTCTAAGACCGAGGTCTACTGACGTGAGTACGATTTGGAACGTCTGGAATGTCTGGAAATCTTCAGGAGCGCTTGGGAGTGTGACCAATCACGGCAAAATAAGTTAAACAGACTGTTGGGAAGCAGGAAATCTATGGAAACACTGCACAAACAGGTACGGAATCTGGAAGATCTAGAAGAGGGGTGGCCAAAGTTCTTGACTTGTGGGCCGTGTTGAGTTAACAAAATTGTGCGGGGGGCGAGAACATATATTTAACACACACATGCTATTTTACACTTCTAATTCTATCAGTCCATCTTGAATTATTAAGTCTAATTTTATTTGTAAAATTAAATTATAAAATAAAACAATTTTTTGAATTTTTTTTCTGAATAAGACATCATGTTAAAAGTTGAAATACTCCTAAAGTAACTGGCGGGCCGGATTCAAACACTTGTTGGGCCGCATGTGGCCCCCGGGCTGTATTTTGCCCACCCCTGATCTAGAAGATTTTGTATGCTGGTTCTACATTTTAGTGAGAATCTGGATACAGGTGGAGAATCAGTGATTGATTTCATTACTTTTCACTCTTTTGAGTCTCCTGTCAGTCTCCCTCCTCTAAGCAGTTCACCAGTCGCATGCTAGCTAACTCAACAGATGCACAAACATGAACAAATATGGCGTTCCATTCATTCATATAGAGCGTCAACTCCCAAAACATGAAGCATAAAACTGATCAACACGTGACTGGAGATACAGTATTTCTCTTGTCTTCACATCCTCCTCTTTTCCGCCCTGACCCTCTTTTAACCTCGCCGCCTTCTCCCTCCCACTTTTCTTTCGCTCTTTTGGCAATGAGCGTTGTTATGAATCCACCCTCGCAACCTCACAGCTACCACACAGTAAAAGCAGGGCCTTAAAAGTGGCTTTTTGGTACGTTAGTGAAGATTGCTTTCCTAAAGCGCATTATGCCCTCATTCAAAATGGCTGAGGAGTAATTACTTTTACACTCTTTTACTTTTAAGGTCAATAAAATGAAATCATTCAAATTCAGCTGCCAGCCTTTTTTTGTGAGAAGAAAGGTTCATACTTTACCTTTTGCAGCCTTGATAAGAAAATATTATTCATATATATCTCATTTACCAGTGGTAATTCAGCCATTTTTTTCCATTTTCCACAGTAATAATCCAAAGCTAAGGGAATGGGCACGCAATTAAAAAACATTTTTAAAAAAATATGATAAAAATATGGATGAAACTTAAAAAAAATTAAGGTGAGTCTATTTTTACCTGTGGAAAATAAACTGTTGTCTTTGGAGTTTCATCTATTTTACATAATATAAAGGTCAGTAAATTATATCATTTATTGTTCATAAAATTATTTTTCTTAATCCTCAAATAAAACTCAGATAATTATAAAAAAAATTGTACTCATTTATTTAATATTTATTTATTATTTAAAAATATTTACATATTTATTTAATTTAATTTTTCTATATATTGTCCAGGTTGGGTATACAATGCAATTTTTAGATGAACCAAAAGAGGACGCTGTTGCACCAATTTTCGAATGACGTCATTAGTTTGAAACTTAAATACAATCAATACAAAAATAAAAATACTGGCTGCTTGTCTTAAGAAAAATGCTTCTTACTCTAGTGGATTGTATCTTGAATATAATAATATAAAATGGTATTTGTTGTAATTAGTATCACGACAATTATTTACCTTCCTGTACCTTCATTTCTGTGTCTTTACCACAAAGGGGCGCTGTTGGTCCGCTCTGTATTGGCGCACCCGCTCTGCCCATTTGCAGAGTCATACAGGTGATGACGTAATAAACAGGCAAAGCTAACTTTATTAGCAGGGTGTATAAAAATATGAGGAATACCTCTATGTATAACCCCGCCTATTGTTTAGATGTAAGTGGGAAAACACACACACAAAAAGGGAGCCAGGCGGTCAGATCTAAGATGTGGAGGAGGCTCAGACCGCCGTCAGTTTGTCGTCTCCAGCTTGGCTTGAGATGTCAGTGTGAGGATTCACTCTGGACTCTGTTATGGTTACTTTATTCTTCATCCAAATCTTTGTACAGAAAAAAAAAATCAAGATTAATAATCCTAAAAATTCCTTATTCGTCTTATTGTAAACGGCTTTAATGCGTTATTGTTATGGTTGTGTGTAGAGATTACCCTGACTGAGGGATTTCATCAAAAATAGCTTCAAGATGAGCAACAGTCAAATGACTGACATGAAACACGGAGTGTCGCTTGTCAGCATGATGATCCTCTTTGAGGTTCAAAGGTCAATTTGAGGGAGGATGCTGCCAAGTGAACAGTTCTGAACCTGAATATTACCTTACCGATATAGTGCCTGAAAACCTGAATGTGATTGACTGGGATTTGTGGATTCATTTCTCAGATATGGGCCAACAATCTCTAGATACGATGGATCACATGACTTTGACCTGGTTAACATAATTAGATGAGAAGGTGGATGAAACACTTTGTCTATTGGTTTTGGAAGAAAGTGGAAAGAAAAAGGAAATAAAGACTTGTAGAGGTGTCTAAGTGCAAACCACACTCAGTATGTGCAATCAAACTATAATACAAATACAAAAAAAAACTATATTAGGAAAGCAGGAAGTGAAAATTTGTTCTCAATCAGAAATCACTCCACACTCTTTATTGCTCTCTGGTTCTACCATATGTTACTTATTGTGTGGAAATATGGGGTAATAACTATAAAAACAAACTTCACTCACTAAATGTACTGCAAAAAAGGTCAGTAAGGATAATTCGGTACGTGACAAAAAAACCCAATTACAAAAAACTATATTAAGAAAGCAGGAAGTGAACAAATGTAACAGTTAGTGATTGTAAAAGTACCAGATGGAGGGGTAGGATTTAATAAGCTTTGCTTCTTCCTACTCCTTTTGGACATGTGGAACTGTGAACTGATTATGTGATGCATTCAATTGTAATCTGATGCATGTTCAAATGAAATTAAACCATTACCATTACCATTACACTTAGGCTGCAGGTCTGTAATCGATGTAGTTGCATCATCAGACCTGCAACTACTACTACTACTACTACTACTACTAATAATAATAATAATAATAATAATAATGTATGAGACAATCTTCCTACCATAAAGGTATTGCACCAAAACTAGAAAGTCAAGCACACACACACACATACACACATATACACACACATACACACAAATATTGATAAAGTGTCCCAAAGTAGAAAGTGGGACGAGGCTCTCTTGGGAGCTAGAAATTATCTCCATGTCATTGTTCCCATCTTGCCTGAGCGTCTTCAGGCTCCATCCTTGTACAACCTTGACGCCCGTCTTCACCGTCTTTACCGCTGCTCCGAGGCGAGCGCGTGGCATCCATCATTTCCTTATCACGCTTCCGTTTTTTGTTCCATCTTGTCTCTCATTGTCAACCATTTATGCCTCTCTCTCTCTCTCTCTCTCTTGAAGCATCGTTCAATGTTATCTTCCTCGCCGCTTCCCCATTTTTGCTTCTTCTGCTATGTAGGCATCTCAAACAAATGGATGACTTTCACGCAAGGTCAATTTGGTGTTTTTTTTTTCTTTCATTTTCTGTGTTCTGACTCAAGTGAAAGTGTTGCAAAATGGTTTCCGGGCCAACATGCCTCAGCATGGGATGCATGCTACACCTGTTTAAGATGCTACACCCGTGTAAACACAAGGAAGTATTTCACTTTCAAAACATCCCGAGGAGGGAAATAGATACACTTCTTGTCATGGAGCCCTTATTGTGTCCCCCATCAACAATTTAATGGTGGAGGGATCATCTTTCACTAAAACCATCTCCGGCGTGACATTTCAAAGTGTTTAATTCTGATTTATTTTGTAACTAAACTGGATTTGGACCTGTTTCCCGTTGGTTCTACAATGGTCAGCATTGTTCCAACTGTTTATTCCTCTGTCCCAAAACCAGAAACCCCTTTAAAAAACCTCCCTTTAAAAGGATCCTACTGGTTTTGAAATCCACCTGACCCAAGACAGTCAATAATGAGCCTCCTAAGTTAGGGACCGCTGTGCTCCACAGTAAAAGACGTTAGCGTGGAGCCGTCCGTTGGATGCTGAATTTCCACTGCGTTCCAACTGACGTCTTCTGTGACTCATTCAATCCTCCATCGAGGATGGAGAAGTGGCTCGGCTGAGTTCAAAGCCATTTCCAATGTCACCCAATGCAGTGTGTGTGTGTGTGTGTGTGTGTGTGTTCCAGAATACATATGTGTGTGTCATCTTTGATGTTCCACAGCATAGGTCTGTGCATGTGTGTGATGCATTTTTTTTCGCTTTCACATCTGGACGGGTGTGAAACAGCTGTCTGTGCTGCTGTGCCCTTTGGGACTTATATACATACACACACACACACACACATACACACACATGTACACATTGATGAGCATACACACTTCCACACTCACATCATGCCAAGCTGGCCTCCAGCCTGGAGCTTGTTTAAAGAATGATGCAAAGATTGCTGCACACGTGAACATGTTATACACAGTAGCAGTGTGCATGCTTTGCCATGAACACACAGTTACAGTGTGTGTGTGTGTGTTGGGAAACATTCCTCAGCCTGTGATCTTCCTCTCCTTCTGCCATCTTCCTCAGGGCAGCCATTCATAATCAAGATCTTTTTTTTTTTAAGAAAAGAGGTCAGTTCGGGATGGAAAGGGGGAAAAAAAAGCCTTCATATTCTTTCATCTTTTGTCCGTTTTCCACCCCGGACATTGCAGGGTGATGCAATCCGACGGCCACCAGCGTAACCTTCCGGAAACTTCCACAAAAATACTCCTAGAAAATCCCTGGCATTCTCTTAAATCAAAAGTGTGTTTGCATATTTGGCCAGTCGGGCAAGATGACTTGTCTTACCAAAATCTGGTAATGGTAATGGTTTTATTTCATTTGAACATGCATCAGATTACAATTGAATGCATCACATAATCAGTTCACAGTTCCACATGTCCAAAAGGAGTAGGAAGAAATAAAGCTTAATAAATCCTACCCCTCCATCTAGTACTTTTACAATCAGTAACTCTTACATTTGTTCACTTCCTGCTTTCCTAATATAGTTTTTTTTTTTTTAATTTTTTGTCACATACCGAAGTACGAGGTGATATGAGCATACAATGACATAATGGGTACCATAGTAAGTGTCAATATAGTGATATATATAGCACATCATGACTGGTTCAAGACTCTTCATCCTTGTATTTAGCAAACATCAACTGATTGTATTGTTTCTTGAATTGGCTCATCGTTGTGCATTGTTTGAGTTCCTTACTCAATCCATTCCATAGTTTGATTCCACATACTGAAATGCTATGGCTTTTTAACGTAGTCCTAGCATATAAGTGTTTCAAATGTAGTTCTTCCCTGAGATCATATTTCTCCTCTCTTGTAGAGAAGTATTGGATGACATTTTTAGGTAATTGGT
Source organism: Doryrhamphus excisus (assembly GCF_037039965.1). Taxonomy (NCBI): domain Eukaryota; kingdom Metazoa; phylum Chordata; class Actinopteri; order Syngnathiformes; family Syngnathidae; genus Doryrhamphus; species Doryrhamphus excisus. Next base: position 16,605,196 of record NC_136365.1, read on the forward strand.
TATTTTTAGCCTTATGCATTATTTTAGCTGTTTGAAGATGAACTATATCAGCAAGTTTAAGTATTTGTGATTTTAGAAATAAGGAGTCAATATGTTCTCTGTAGGCGGCATTATGAATTATCCTTACTGACCTTTTTTGCAGTACATTTAGTGAGTGAAGATTGCTTTTATAGTTATTACCCCATATTTCCACACAATAAGTAAGATATGGTAGAACCAGAGAGCATTAAAGAGTGTGGAGTAATTTCTGATTGAGAACAAATTTTGCTTATGTCAAAACTTTGATGGGTTTGCTTGTATGAATTTGATATGGAAAAAGCTCATCAAAAGAGATTGTGACTCTCTCAGTGACCCCTCTCAGCTTTAGATTTTTCTTTAAAAATCCCCACAGATGCTCCAAAATTTTGCAGGGAGTCTTCCTAGAAGAGTGGAAGCTGTTTTTGACAACAAGACGCAAAAAGAAGGCAACAATGTCCATAACTTGACTTCCTGTTGGTGTCCCAATACTTTTACTTCTGTGAACATAATTAGGGCCTGAACGGATACGAGGACGGAATCGCAGAAATGGCCACGGCGTTGGGAGAGCGATCACAGGTAAGCCTTCATACTCAAGTTCTAGTTTCAAGTTCTAGTCAAGGTCAAGTTTTATAACCATCAGACAAATGCTCAATAAAAACAATGTACGGGCTATTAGTAGCTTAGTCTCAGCGGATACTTTTTGCTTAATGGCGGTCAAAATTGTTACAAAAATTTAGCACACATCCTCTAAATGAGTGTTTGACACATTTTTAATAAATTTTGTGTTTGGCAAATTTTAATCCTTTTGTGTGCAGCGAATCAGGAGTGGAAAATTTGGCTCTCACAGACGCATACATGACTGGAAGTGATGTCCGTCTGATGGTGCCTGTTATAGCAGCAGTGATTAGGCTCGTCTGAAAGCTGATTAATATTCTCCAGAGACAAGGGGGTGGGTGAGGTGAGAGTAAAAGATTATGGGATGGACAGATAATGGGAAAGATAATGCCCCCATGGATCACTCTGTCAGGACAGAGAAGGGAAGGATGAGGGTGAAGGGAGGCATGCAAGTGCAACGGAGGGGACACATTTAATTGTTTACTTCATGTTTCCCATGTTCTGGAGTGTAGGGGAGGGGGGGGTACTGTCACGTGCTGATGAACACTACAACAGGAGAGTTGATTTGGTAAATTAACTCTTCTATCCTCTTCTCCTCCTGAACCGCTGCCCACAAAAGGGTGAAAATTCGCACCAAAAAAAAAAATGCACCGCTACTGCGTTGCTTGTGCTATTATTTTTATGATAACTATACCACATGGTGGCGCTGCTAGTCAACCTCCAAAGATGGATTGACTTGAAATTCCTTACACTGTGTTCCCTCTGTAAAACAACCATTATTACTTTTACGTGTTTAACCAAATCATTATACATAAATGTTGGTTAAAAAAACATGGCCGACATCAAACAAAATGTCATTTCAGGGTAGCAAAGGGTGGGACTTAACTTATTGGACATTTGTCTAATAATAAATCTGTATTACATGTATGCTAGCATGTATTCCAAAGCACAACCATGTCACGTGAAAATAAAATTAAAACAGACCGTTTTGGGTGGAAGCACAAATCCAAGGAAATACAGCTGGAATGGGTGCAGATTCTGGAAAATCTAGAACGTTTTCTTTAAGGGTTATTGTGTGTAGCTGCTCTATAGGAGTCCACAACTCAAAGGGTCAAAAAATGAGCATAATAGGTCCCCTTTAATGACAACGAAGGAAAAGAAAAGCCAACCCTCACAAGAATAAATAATCAGTGCTGAATATAGTTATTGGAAAGATTTAATATTTTTAATTCCTAGCATTCCTATATACATTTTGTTTAGCATTGTCTTATATGTGATGTGTTTGTGTGCTCATTGTTCCCGCTCACCGGGCTCTCCCTCTGTCACCCATGTAAAAGTGGAATTTGAAGCACTTCCTGTGTTTTCTTTCACATGGCGAAGTAGCACTTCCTGTCTGAGAATCTGGAAAACACGTCAGACCACAGAGCACACGTGTGCCCCAAAATGCACATAGCATGCTGAAGTGCTTTTCTATGTTTATTATTATTATTATTATTGCTGGACAGTAAATTGTATAACATCATGCAGCACAATTGACTTATAAACAGTATCATGTACTACAGTACAGAATAGAGTGAAATTGTACTATGTATTTAGCATCAGTGAAGATACATATTTGTTATTTGTCCTTAAATCTGATTGGACAGATGCATTCAACAAAAAAATATGCTGTCTTACAGGACATTACATAATCTTGTTAGTTGAATTATTTGAACAGGGACACATTTTGCTCAACACATTCACAAGTCAGGTCCCAAGACCAAGTCGAGTTGCAAGTCTTTGATGATACTGTCAAGTCGGGTCTAAAGTAATCAAAATTATGACTTGAATCCTCTCCTCTCAACTCCTTTTTTCCCCTTTTCTTGACAGTCACGCCAAGGGTTGTGACCCCTACGCCTCCACAATGGGACGAGTGAAATACAGTGGTGCTGACATCTCTGTGGCCCGGCAGCCTGTGACAGTACCCAGTACCACACACACACACACACACACACACACATTCTTTGAGAGTTAGTCACTTGGTCACAGCAGACGCCTTTGTCAACAGATGAAGGAGGAGGGAGGAGAAGAAAGTGTCTATCTGTCTATCTGATATTGTCTTGGTCTGTGGCTGCATGAGTGCTGCCGGCATTGGGGAGCTGTGGTTCATTATGACTCCCAGCAGGATTAAGGCACTGCAAGATATCAATAGTGATCACATTAAATATTCACACCAATGACACATATGTGGATTTGCTTTGCCGGCAGCACTCGTGCACTCCTGCTACCACCGTGCTAGCACAATTATCTTGCTACTCGCTTGTGTTTCCAGCTATTTAGACAATAATGACCGTTGACTGGGGCGGCACGGCGGTCGAGTGGTTAGCACGCAGACCTCACAGCTAGGAGACCAGGGTTCAATTCCACCCTCGGCCACTCTGTGTGGAGTTTGCATGTTCTCCCTGTGCATGTGTGGGTTTTTTCCGGGTACTCCGGGTTCCTCCCACATTCCAAAAACATGCTAGGTTAATTAGCGACTCCAAATTGTCCATAGGTATGAATGTGAGTGTGAATGGTTGTTTGTCTATATGTGCCCTGTGATTGGCTGGCCACCAGTCCAGGGTGTACCCCGCCTCTCGCCCGAAGACAGCTGGGATAGGCTCTAGCACCCCCCACGACCCTTGTGAGGAAAAGCGGTAAAAAATGAATGAATGAATGACCGTTGACTGCTTTTCACTGGATGGCAAACAAGTACACCTGGCTACTTACATAAGCTAACAACTCCGAGGCTACGGCACACCTCCATTGTCAGACTTTCCACTGCAGTGATCTCACACTCTTGATATGCTGGCACACATTCATAAACGTGTACACACACACAAATGTGGCATAATACAAGTGCACACACAGATGTCTGATATTCCATAAACATGCTAACATTTATCATTTTACATGCGATTATAAGCTTTAAAATCTAAAAATCCCAGTGAACTTCTGTGTTGATTTTAATTTGGCAGTTTAGTCCCCCTTTTTAATCAACTGTCAGCGCTGTGTGCACTTTTAATTAAAGCCAGATAGATAAAATAGGACACACACTCACATATGTGAAAAAGACTTAGCTGCAGTGCAATAACCAGCAGGCCAGTGGCGGATTAGAGAGTCATTGCAACGTGACCCCTGATGAGCTTACTGCAAACAATAATAGTGTCATAAAAAAGCTATAAAAATGTTGATGTCGCCGTTAAAGGTTTCATGCTATACTAGTTTGAAACTATTTTAGTCTCAATAGTGTATTGGAAGCCATATATCATAACATTGAGGAGTGGGACAAGAGGACAGCGTTAGCATAGCCTAGTGAGCTACAGTGCTAACATCACACTCACATTTTAATAACATCATGCTAGGTTAGTTTGAAACTATTTTAGTCTCAGAGGTCACAATAGTGTATTGGAAGCCATATATCACATGCACCAACATACACAGTTAGCATAGCCTAGTGAGCTACAGTGCTTAACATCATGCTAGTTTAGCGTGTTAGCTGAAAAAACAAACAAACTCACAGCTCCCACATCTGTAGCAGACTGACAGATAGTTGGTAAAGATTTATTTTAAGATGTATAGCCTCCACACATCTTAAAATAAATTTTGCTTTATATAAATGCAAAAAGTGAGCTACAGTGCTAACATCACACTCAAATTTTTATCAACATCATGCTAGGTTAGCGTATTAGCTGAAAAAACAAACAAACTCACAGCTCCCACATCTGTAGCAGCCTGACTGATAGTTGGTAGAGATTTATTTTAAGATGTGTAGCTTCCACACATCTTAAAATAAATTTTATATGGATGAAAAAAGTGAGCTACAGTGCTAACATCACACTCTCATTTTAACAACATCATGCTAGATTAGCCTATTAGCTGAAAAAACAAACAAACTCACAGCTCCCACATCTGTAGCAGCCTGACTGATAGTTGGTAGAGATTTATTTTAAGATGTGTAGCTTCCACACAACTTAAAATAAATTTTATATGAATGAAAAAAATGAGCGACAGTGCTAACATCACACTCTCATTTCAACAACATCATGCTAGGTTAGCCTATTAGCTGAAAAAAAAAAACTCACAGTGTGGAAGCTACACATCTTAAAATAAATTTTGTATATATAAATGAAAAAGTGAGCTACAGTGCTAACATCACACTCTCATTTTAACAACATAATGCTAGATTAGCCTACTAGCTGAAAAAAACCCAAACTCACAGCTCCACATCTGTAGCAGACTGACTGGTAGTTGGTAGAGATTCATTTTAAGATGTGTAGCTTCCACACTGAGTTTGTTTTTTTTTTCAGCTAATAGGCTAACCTAGCATGATGTTAAAATGTGAGTGTGATGTTAGCACTGTAGCTCACTTTTTCATTTATATATACAAAATTTATTTTAAGATGTGTAGCTTCCACACTGTGAGTTTTTTTCCAGCTAATAGGCTAACCTAGCATGACGTAGCACTGTATCTCACTTTTTCATTTATATAAAGCAAAATGTATTTTAAAATGTGTGGAGGCTATACATCTTAAAATAAATCTCTACCAACTATCAGTCAGTCTGCTATAAATGTGGGAGCTGTGCATTTGTTTGTTTTTTTTCAGCTAATAGGCTAACCTAGCATGATGTTGTTAAAATGTGAGTGTGATGTTAGCACTGTAGCTCACTTATTTCATTCATATAAAGCCAAACACATTTGGAACCGCAAAGTGAAGCAAGAGTAGCTAATACTTTTAGACCACATCAGGAAAAGTGTGTTTTGAGGATGTCAGCAAAGTGCGTTGCGACACATTACGCCACAGACAAGTATAGCTATTAGAAAAGTAGTTCTGTTTTCCGATGATGGGGAGGCAGTGATATGTGAAGGGAATACGGGAAAGCTCTCTGCAGCTTTTCATGAATCGCAAGACGAGAAGAGGGAATAGAAAAGGATGCACTTCTTGTTTCGCTTCCGTAAATGTGCACGGGGAAATGACCTCATGCCTGGTGACCACCGTGGATGCAAACAAACTCGCCTGGAAGTTACTTCAAGCTTAAATGTAGTTTAAGAAGTTTCAGATTTTAAATGTTCTGGCATTGCAGAACGTACATACTAGGGGCGGGCGGAGAAAAAATGCTGAGTCGACTTTGTCCCCATTATAACAGCAATTTAAAGGTGGAAAAATGCTTGCTTTTACATGCAGCGTAAATGCGGTTTGTGTCAATCGGCGACCGATTAGTATTGAATACATTGTGATGTTACGGGAACATCTCTTGCTGCTCAAGGGTAAAATCTTTGGGTGATATGCAAAATGTTAAAGAGGAGTTCTGTGGTAATTTACCATAGTGCCATGTAAGTGTATGCAATTTAACAAAATGCCATTGGCTGTTTGTTTTGTTTCTAGCTTGTGTATACGGTATAGACGAGCAACACAATTATACGCTCTTTTCAGTTCACACTGCAAAATCCATCAAATCCATACCAAAAAAAACTGTTACATTTGTTCACTTCCTGCTTTCCATAATACAGTTTAAGTTTTTTTTTTTTTTAATAATGCACCTTGTACCGAAGTACGAGGTGATATGAGCATCCAATGACATAATGTGTACCATAGTAAGTGTCAATATAGTGATATATATAGCACATCATGACTGGTTCAAGACTCTTCATCCTTGTATTTAGCAAACATCAACTGCTTGTATTGTTTCTTGAATTGGCTCATCGTTGTGCATTGTTCGAGTTCCTTACTCAATCCATTCCATAGTTTGATTCCACATACTGAAATGCTATGGCTTTTTAACGTAGTCCTAGCATATAAGTGTTTCAAATGTAGTTCTTCCCTGAGATCATATTTCTCCTCTCTTGTAGAGAAGTATTGGATAACATTTTTAAGTAACTGGTTATTTTTAGCCTTATGCATTACTTTATCTGTTTGAAGATTAACTATATCAGCAAGTCTGAGTATTTGTGATTTTAGAAATAAGGAGTTAGTATGTTCTCTGTAGGCGGCATTATGAATTATCCTTACTGACCTTTTTTGCAGTACATTTAGCGAGTGAAAATTGCTTTTATAGTTATTACCTCATATTTCCACGCAATAAGTAAGATATGGTAGAACCAGAGAGCAATAAAGAGTGTGGAGTGATTTCTGATTGAGAACACGTTTTGCTTTTGCTTTCCATTGACACACAAACGCACACATAGTCCACTAATTATGACTTCGGCTCCCTGGAAGATAATAACAGGAAATAGTACAGCACCATTGGCAGGAAGACCAAGGACCAAACTATTGTATAGTGACAAATATGGAGCATGAGCTCAAAAATCATTTGCATTGTTTTTGTGTGTATTTGTGTGGTTGTGACTGTAAAGGACGTTTGGGTGGGCTTTTAGCTTTATCTTACCCCAAGAAGAAACTCCAATAGCAAAGTCATCATTTTTTTTATATATTCTGGGGGACTGTCATTGACTTTGATGGAAGCCTCGACTCGACGTCAGGTCAGGGATGAGTTCAGCCGAGTTTTGCATGTCTGTGTCTGGAGACAGAGGGTGGGCCGAGGACAAAGCGTTAGGGGTTAGATGAGGCCGCACTTGGAGCCACAACTCCCCCTCAGCAAACAACATGCAGACCAAACTACCAAGGCAGCCCATACAAACACACCACAGCCGTGTGACAACACCATTGTGTGTGTGTGTTTGTGTGTGTGTGTGTGTGTGGTGTCAGGTGGTGGTCAGCTAGACTTGAATGCAAAGAAGGAGATTCACTTCCTCGTTGAGATAGACGGATAATATTGACACAGTCTATCATCACAATAAGAAGACCACAAAAATGTCCTGACTTGAGAGGTTGGTGGGGTCTAACTTTGTCCTCATGGACAGGATACCACCTCTTGTTTATATGCCCCTCCCACTTCAAAGAGGATAGCTTTATTTTTTTTTCAAAAACAGGCTTCACTACACATCTTAAAATGAAGCTCAGTCAGTCAGCTCCAGACGTGGGAGCTAAAGGTTTGGTAATTTCTGTTATGCTAGTGTTGCTAATGCTGATCTGGAGACCAGCTACCAGCATGACCAGCATATGTTGTGTTTCCGTGATGGTATACTGGTCCTCCAGACCTGCAAAGACCAGCTACCAGCATATGTTGTGTTTACGTGATGGTATACTGGTCCTCCCGACCTGCAAAGACCAGCTACCAGCATGACCAGCATATGTTGTGTTTCCGTGATGGTATATTGGTCCTACAGACCTGTTAAGACCAGCTACCAACATGACCAGCATATGTTGTGTTTACGTGATGGTATACTGGTCCTCTAGACCTGCAAAGACCAGCTACCAGCATGACCAGCATATGTTGTGTTTCCGTGATGGTATACTAGTCCTCCAGACCTGCAAAGACCAGCTACCAGCATGACCAGCATATGTTGTGTTTCCGTGATGGTATACTGGTCCTCCCGACCTGCAAAGACCAGCTACCAGCATGACCAGCATATGTTGTGTTTCCGTGATGGTATATTGGTCCTACAGACCTGTTAAGACCAGCTACCAACATGACCAGCATATGTTGTGTTTACGTGATGGTATACTGGTCCTCTAGACCTGCAAAGACCAGCTACCAGCATGACCAGCATATGTTGTGTTTCCGTGATGGTATACTAGTCCTCCAGACCTGCAAAGACCAGCTACCAGCATATGTTGTGTTTACGTGATGGTATACTGGTCCTACAGACCTGCAAAGACCAGCTACCAGCATGACCAGCATATGTTGTGTTTCCGTGATGGTATACTGGTCCTCCAGACCTGCAAAGACCAGCTACCAGCATGACCAGCATATGTTGTGTTTCTGTGATGGTATATTAGTCCTCCAGACCTGCAAAGACCAGCTACCAGCATGACCAGCATATGTTGTGTTTCCGTGATGGTATACTGGTCCTCCCGACCTGCAAAGACCAGCTACCAGCATGACCAGCATATGTTGTGTTTCCGTGATGGTATACTGGTCCTCCAGACCTGCAAAGACCAGCTACCAGCATATATTGTTTTTACGAGATGGTATACTGGTCTTCCAGACCTGCAAAGACCAGCTAGCATGACCAGCATATGTTGTGTTGCTACCAGCATACCAGCACAAAAACACAACATATGCTGGTCATACTGGTAGTTGGTCGCTGGGTCTATGCTGGTGATACTGGTCGCTGGGTCTATGCTGGTCATACTGGTAGCTGGTCTATGCTGGTTTTTCCAGCAGGGTGAGCAGCACCGTAGAGAGCAGTTTAAACTGACTTTGTCCAAACTCATGCATTCCATGCTTCCTCAGCGCCATTCAACTTTTAGCGATAGCTTAGTTTAAAGATGCTTTGTCATCTCTTACCTCTATTTTCAAACTTTTAGGTCGCCACCATTGAACTTCACCGGGTCAAAGTTCACATCAGTTCATGGAAGTTGTGTCTCAACGCTGAGTGTTTAACAGATCGCTCCTGGAGGTGTGTGTGTGTCTTCTCAGGTGTGTGTCAGATGTAGGTGGGCCGACCGCAGCGTTTACACACGACGCCATGGTGTCGACCACAGAGGTTGCCGCTGACCGGCATCGGCTGCCAACGAGCAGCTCATTAGGCGGCTCGCCGTGCCAGGAGAGGAGCTCTCCATTTGTTTCACAACACACGGACAGAGTGGCACATGCGTGTCAGTGGTCACACACACACACACACACATTGGTAGCGAAGCCTGTGCTTGGTCTCTGTGGCCTGTCTGAACTTTGGCTCACCCTCAGCACTTCATCACACCACACAAGTTCACACCTGGATGCCTGTTGGCTGCAGGAGTGAGCAGCCGGGTCGTGACCTACAGCAGAAGATGAGAAATTAGACTTGAAGGGCTGACATTGACAATGACTGAAAGTGAACTTTTTGGGTTGCTAGGGAAACGAGAATGAGTTTGAGGCGTTGCTGAAGGAAGCTTGTCAGGTTTTGATGACGGTGTTGTTTTGGTTTGTTTAGACAGCAACATATTCTCTGGACTCTGACAATAAACAGAACATACAAACTTTCATAACATACAAAATAATGTCTCTGTGACATTCAACATAAACAAAATGTATTTAATTTTCATCAAAATCCCTTATACCTGATACCAATTTTACTTTTCCAACATCAAACAAACAATTTTTAAATCTCAGGACTGTCACATTCTATATCTTAATGGCAGTTTATCTGAGAATTGTCAGCAGAATTCAAGCACTGCAAGGAGTTCTTGAGTATTAATAATATTAAAAAAGGAAACCCTGCATAGAAAATACCCTTCAAAATATAAAGACAAGATTAAAACCTGCAACCCACTAAAAAACAGGTTTACCACCCATTTTTGGGGGGGACCCACTTGTTGAAAATCCCTGTTTCTGAGCAGTGAATGCAGTAAATGATTATTAGTTCTTACAGTGAGAGAGCAGACAGTCTGGTGTGAGCTAAAATGTCCTCCAGACAAGTGGGTGTGTTCTCTGTCCGAAGCTCACTAAGCCACAGGCGGCTTTCTAGGGACAAATGACCTTGGTTTGTATCTTCCTATTGATAAATCAACTTTCTAAGCTTCATGTGCAAACCCTTAGCCACCCTGATACTCCTTGGACTGGTCACCGGCCAATCACAGGGCTATACAACTCGCATTCCATTTAGAATGTCCAATTAACCCAGTGCTTCTCAAATAGTGTGGCGGCTCCTAATCTCGTTTTGGTGCTTGCCTTGTGTATTTTTTACATAGTATAACCAAGTGTTAAGTTGCTATGTGATGATATGAGCATTCTTGGACTGGTCACCGGCCAATCACAAGGCTGTACAACTCGCATTCCATTTAGAATGTCCAATCAACCCAGTGCTTCTCAAATAGTGGGACGAGCCCTAAACTTGTATTGGTGCTTGCCTTGTGTATTTTTTACATAGTATAACATAAAGTGTTAAGTTGCTGTGTGATGATATTAGCATTCTTGGACTGGTCACCGGCCAATCACAAGGCTATACAACTCGCATTCCATTTAGAATGTCCAATTAACCCTGTGCTTCTTAAATAGTGTGGTGGTTCCTAAACTTGTTTTGGTGCTTGCTTTGTGTATTTCTTACATCATATAACATAAAGTGTTAAGTTGCTGTGTGATGATATTAGCATTCTTGGACTGGTCACCGGCCAATCACAAGGCTGTACAACTCGCATTCCATTTAGAATGTCCAATTAACCCAGTGCTTCTCAAATAGTGTGGTGGTTCCTAAACTTGTATTGGTGCTTGCCTTGTGTATTTCTTACATAGTATAACATAAAGTGTTAAGTTGCTGTGTGATGATATTAGCATTCTTGGACTGGTCACCGGCCAATCACAGAGCTATACAATTCACATTCCATTCAGAATGTTAAATTAACCCAGTGCTTCTTAAATAGTGTGGTGGTTCCTAAACTTGTTTTGGTGCTTGCTTTGTGTATTTCTTACATCGTATAACATTACGTGTTAAGTTGCTGTGTGATGATATTAGCATTCACTGGTCACCGGCCAATCACAGGGCTACACAACTCGAAATTCCATTTAGAATATCCAATTAACCCGGTGCTCATATAGTGTGGCAGCTCCTAAACTCGTATTGGTGCTTGCCTTGTGTATTTTTTACATAGTATAACATAAAGTGTTAAGTTGTTGTGTGATGATATTAGCATTCTTTGTAAGATGACACCATGAGTAATTGAGTAATGACCTCATTAGGTCATTGTGAGCTTGGACAACAATATGCCATTTTATAACGTGTACATGTACGGTTTGTACAAATCTGTTTTTCTCTCTAACTGTAGTGGGCGTGGCCCCGGTATGCCGTGAAATCATGAGAAAAGTGATGAGAAAAGTCATGCAGATAATGAAGAGCGCTTTGCTATTTTGGAATGTGAAGCATCTATTAGACTCGAATTGCGGTAAATTGGGAGGGTTGACATCTCACAAGTGGAATTGATCTTGCGATCTCTTTGCATAATCCCAGCAACAAATTATCAAACAACAATGAAGATGATATGTATTTCCAAAGAACAAAATGTACCAACTGGATTTGGGTCACACTGGAATCATCTTCCCCCTTCTCAATGCTTCCTCTTTCACAGTTATTGTTGTTGTTCAGGCAATTATGTGCTGTAGTGTGGGTTGTGTAATGGTTCACATAGATGGGTTTCAGGCATCCAGCACAGGCTTGGTTTGCAGCCATTAACCACTCAGCCCCCTGCTGTGACCCTTAGCTACACCAAAATAATAGATTATTTGATGTTATTATTAATCATGTAGATCAGATTACTTTTAGGAATGTAGATCTGTGATGTAGCAGCATATCATGCACTGTCGTGACTATTCCAGCTTACTGATGTTTTTGGGGTTCAGTCAAGGTTAAAGTAAGTTGCGGTCTGACTTCATTAAGTCGACCTCAAGTGCGTGTCTGGGGAAAGTACATGCTGAGTCATGATTCCTGAGAGACTGAGAGAATTTGCTGACCGTATAGTTTTTTGTTTTTTTTTGCTAAGGTCCCTGTTACATGACTAATTGTCTCTCCTTAGCAGACATTTTTATTTAATGTTGATGTTTTGGAGGCTTCATCGCATACCTTCACCTTCCTCCTCTTCCTCACGGTCATTCATCATCTGTCCTGGACTCACACACACACACACACATACACACACATACACACACATACTCCCCACCTCCCTTGTCTCACTTTCACCATATGATATTCCTCTGTTGATGTGTCCATTAGACCGTTGCCACAGCAACCAGACATTTCTGCTGACCTCCGCCCGGACTTGTGCGGCAGCCTTGCAGGACATAGTACATAGATTCAGCACACACACATACACACACTAGGAGATGTATGTTGAACTTTTCTTTATTTTCTATGAAAAATAACATTCATAACAGTTACAGTGTACAACCAGTAGTTCCTTTGACCTGAAACAACAATAATAATAATATTATAATAATTACACTTGAGAACCAAAGGACTTCATTGTCCTCATTTTTTCTTTTTTTAAATAAGTTAAGAAATAAAACCCACTAAAAGCGTTTATACATACATTGTTGGCTATAACTGTCTGACAGCATCTCTAAAAGCCACGTCTTTAAGACCGCTTTTAATCATGTATGATGAGCATTTGTGGGTTAAATGTGTTTGGGATTTTTATAACTTTAGAATTGCTCGGCAGCCTGAAATGTTGAGATGGGCCGTAAATGGCCCACACGCTGCAGGTTCCCCACCCTGACTTTGCAGGCTTGGAGGTCCATGTTATACTGTATGATATGGCAGTAGTACAAAGTGAGCGGGTTAGACATCAGATGCACCCTTAACGCTCCGGCTACTCACCCAGTCTAGTCCTTCAGGTCCAGTTTAAGACCGAGTCACAAGCACCCATTAGTCAGTCATGAGGTGAGGACACCCATGGGTGCACCTCAACGTGACCTGGAGCCCAAAGCGAGTCATTCCAGTGTTTAGTGTGACATAGTTCCTTCGAAAAATTCTTAAGATTGCACTTTTTTTAGTTTCGTCCACCAGTGTCCATTCACACTTGAACCCAATGAAGGGATCCCATATGTCCAGTGTGTATCCAGTGTATCCAGTTTGCGTCCATTGTATCCAGTTTGTGTCCAGTGTGTCCATACACCCTTTGGAGCTGCTTTTCTGGCCGACGATCTTTGATTTGCTTCACAAATCCCTGTTACAGGAAGAGACATTGTTAGCGCTGAATATTAGTTTCTGTATTCTCAAGTAGAGCACTTTAAACTATTTGGTTCACTTTGTTGTGGTACTTGACATTGGGGTATTTCCATCCATCCACCATCCATCCATCCATCCACCCATGCATCCATCCACCCATCCATCCATCCATTCATCCACCCATCCATACATCCATCCATCCATCCACCCACCCATCAATTCATTCATCCATCCACCCTCCACCATCCATCCATGTACCCATCATCCATGCACCCATCCATCCTTCCATACATTCATTCATCCACCCATCCATCCATCAAATCCATCCATCCATCTGTTCATGTACCCATCCATCTGCCCATCCATTCCTTCATTCATCCACTCATTCATCCATCCACCCATCCATCCATCCATCCGTCCACCCATCAACCCACCCAGCCATCCACCATCCACCCACCCACCCATCCACCCTCCATCCACCACCCACCCACCCACACATCCATCCATCCGATTCACCCACCCACCCACCCACCCATCCATCCGTTCATGCACCCATCCATCCGCCCATCCATTCCTTCATTCATCCACCCATCCATCCGTCTGTCCGTCCACCCATCAACCCACCCAGCCATCCACCATCCACCCATCCATTCATCCACCCATCCACCCGTCCACCCGTCCACCCATCCATCCATCCATCCATCCATCCGTCCACCCATCAACCCACCCAGCCATCCACCATCCATCCACCCACCCATCCATCCATCCATCCATCCACCCATCCATCCATTCACCCACCCATCCTTCCATCCATCCATCCATCCATCCATCCAGCCATCTATCCATCCATCCAATCCACCCACCCATCCATCCATCCATCCATCCAGAGAGGCGGGGTACACCCTGGACTGGTTGCCAGCCCATTATTATTAATTCTATGATATAATTGTATTTTGCACACAGTCCAGCCTTCAACAGGCTTAGTTTTCTATGAGAGTCCATGTGAAAGGTCATTGCTAGCTCATAGTACTCATAGTGTTCATGCATTAAAGACAGTAACAGCATCACACCTGCTCACCTTCACTTCCACTCTACATGATCATAGCTCTCATGGCTGCTTTGCTGATGCGCTTGCGATGTTTCCTCCTGCGACGGGGCGATGCGGGTCTAAAGGGGGTGTGACGGCTGGAGGGCGGGCCTGCTGTGGAGATAACTGTGGAGGACACAGGCGATACATTTTAGGCAGAACACACAGTGTCCATGTTTGTCTTAAAGACGCGTTCAAGGCCTGCAGCTGGGAGCTCTCACACTTTATAATACGATGATGGTCCCTTGATGACCTTGAAGCGTGTGTGAGTTTTTTAATAAACTGGTTGAAGGCACGAGTTACATGAAAGCAGCGGGAGCACAGGGAGAGAGACTCACCATATGAGTAGGTCAATAGAGAAAATCTGTATTATATTGTATTATAACTATTATATATATAAGTATATATATATATAACCTTATATTTTATAAGACAAGACTTATCTTCTTTAATATGACTATTTATATGCATATTACAGTACTGAATAATATCTTAAGCCCTACAAATAATGCTTTTGAGTTACATTATGAATGATGGCAGATACATTGTGGGGGTTTTTGTTTAGTTTTTCTTTTCTTGGGGGGGGCTTGACCCATATTCAAAATGAAAATGTTGAAATATTTAAGCCATGTTCTTTCAGTCCAACAAGGCATCATTTAATGCCTTGTTAAGCCTCCAGTAACGCACATGACTCCAGCGTAGGCAAGAATTTGCTCTCTATTTTTTCCACGTAGTGCCATTTCAAAGCGACTACTGTGGAATATATACTATACTATAATATTATTAAATATAATATACTATAAAATGTATCCTGGATTGGCTCAAATGATGTCAAGAGGCATTTATTTACTCAGGTAAGGAGAGTACAAGGCAAAATGTCAAGTTAATTATAGCTAGTGGTTACCGCCGCCATTTTTCCCGCAAAAATGATAATTGATGTTTACCTGGCTTTGGTCTTTGCTGAGGAGGATGAGGGTGTAGACGTGTTGTCCGGTCTAGTTCATCTTGAACCACCTCCAGGACCTTCTGAGTCCTCTCTTCTTCTGTAATTTGACCTTCCTTATTGGCCAGTCTAAAGAATTTGTCCTCTCCCTCATTGGCCAGCTTGCCACTTTCGTCCCGCCTACTTTCCGTATGATGTTCTGTCAGAGTCCTTGCATGTGTGGGCGTGGCCTCCACACTTGGTCGGCTGGTGACTGATTCTTTGAAATTGGTGGAAATGGGGAAAAAGGAAGGGCTCGGGGTTGGGGGGGATCGGGTCGGGTCGCCAGGCGGGGAGGCGCTGTCCGACTGGGGGCCATTGAGTCGATATTGCGTCCTCAGGTTGTAGTCCTGATTGTAGCCCTGCTGCCGACGTACATCCCCGCCGATTTCCTCCCTGCTGACATCATGCCCGCTTCCCTGCCCCACAGGCTGAGGGCTTCCTGTGATGCCGTGCTCCGACCGGGCGTCCGACGGCCAGCTGACAAAAGAGTGATGCACTCTGGGCTGCGTCCAGTGCACAAGTTGCGTGTAGCTCCCCTGCGGCGGCCATTGCCTGGACACCGACTCCTGTTCCTCGCTGTCGTAAAGATGCTGGTTACGCTTTAAGTCTTCATGGCGATGGAGGTCCGCTTTGGAGCTGTGGGGTTTGGGCGGGACTGGGTGAGCCGCCCGAGGAAGAGGCGGGATGAGGGCAGGGTTGGGTGAGCGTGTGACGGAAACGGAAGACGACGATGAGGAAGGCTGACACCTGCAGGCCACGTGGTCTTCCACGGAGATGATGGCTTTGTCGTAATGGGCCTTCCTGTTGATGTACTGGATCTTTATCACCTACACACACACACACACACAAGTGAGAATGTCTTGTGCAACAAGCAGCCTCACGCTTGCATGAAGACGTTTCCAGACAAGCTGCTAACGCTTGGGAAATGTGGTGGCTTCCGGCCAGGAGTGATTTTTCAGATGTCATTTGTTTTAGAATTGACACAATGCACACATTTTGTTTACACTTCACAGCAAACTTGGACCTTTTATTGACTTTTTATTACTCATTATTGAGTAATAATAGTGGAGATGATGGCTTTATAATACGCTTGTCACAAAGGGGCTGCAAACACAGAGAAAGTGGCAGTCTGAAGGAATAACACAATGTGCCCTCCGGCATCTGTAAAGCTCACAAGTTCACATGCCCTATCTTGTTTGTATAATCTGAGCAAAAATGAGAGTGTAAAAATGTCACTTGAGAGTCTATTTCATCTGTTTACATTCATGCTAAGTCAATGTCCACATGTGCACTGGTATTTTTAAACAAAACAGTCACATTCAAGTGTTCATTCATTCATTCATTCATTCATTCATTCAAGAGTTACTCCTGAATCTGATTAGACTGAAATCCACAATGACTTCATATTAAGAAGACCAAACAAATACCTAGTTCCTTGTTTCAGCATACCCCAAAAGCTAACACCCTAAATGTCAGTTTTCTTTCACCTTAAATTATGTTTGTAATGTGAACTGAAAGCCAAAACTCATTCATTTTGCTCACAAAAGTTAATGAAAGTGCAGTTCATTGATATATTACTATAATAAAACTGTATAGTTAATGTCAATTTTAGCATTGCATCTTCAAAATGTTGGCAGGTGAGTGGTCTACAACAACAAATAATTTGAAAAAAAACAAAAAACGTCATTAACAGCGGTGGCTGTAGGCAACGTCCGGCTGTAGTTTTACTAACTCCACAGTATAGTAGTAGCTGCATTCAAAGTATCATGCGTGGCTTTATCTAACTCTGCATGCGCTTTAAAATGGTTACTGAGCTGTTTATGTGCAACTTGTGGATTGCTGTGATGTTTTATTTATATATGCTGACTAAGCAGTTTGCTCTTTACCGGTAGTACACCATTGGTTGTGGACTATACTTGTTAATAAATGACCACATGGTCAAAGTTTGCTACAAATCCCTTTCCACTTTCTCAAGCACTCCAAATCATGAGTAAAATTAAAATGGTAATGGTTTTATTTAATTTAAACATGCATCAGATTACAATTGAATGCATCACATAATCAGTTCACAGTTCCACATGTCCAAAAGGAGTAGGAAGAAGCAAAGCTTATTAAATCCTACCCCTCCATCTGGTACTTTTACAATCAGGAACTGTTACATTTGTTCACTTCCTGCTTTCCTAATACAGTTTAAGTTTTTTTCTTTTTTTTTTCTTTTTTAGATCATATTTTTGTCACGTACCGAAGTACGAGGTGATATGACCATCCAATGACATAATGGGTACCATAGTAAGTGTCAATATAGTGATATATATAGCACATCATGACTGGTTCAAGACTCTTCATCCTTGTATTTAGCAAACATCAACTGCTTGTATTGTTTCTTGAATTGGCTCATCGTTGTGCATTGTTTGAGGTCCTTACTCAATCCATTCCATAGTTTGATTCCACATACTGAAATGCTATGGCTTTTTAACGTAGTCCTAGCATATAAGTGTTTCAAATGTAGTTCTTCCCTGAGATCATATTTCTCCTCTCTTGTAGAGAAGTATTGGATGACATTTTAGGTAATTGGTTATTTTTAGCCTCATGCATTATTTTAGCTGTTTGAAGATGAACTATATCAGCAAGTTTAAGTATTTGTGATTTTAGAAATGGTGTCCCATGTAGTGAGCTTTTACAATATTTGCAGCCATTGGTAGTGTAGCGGTTGACAGCTTCTGTAGGATCATTTGCCACTTCATGCTTTTTACTAGACTCCAATTTGGACTGGTGTGGTCCTGGTGTTGGGTTTACCTGCAGGTATCTGCTGGAGGTGACGGTGGGAACGCACTGCAGCAGCCTGGTGTTGCAGCAACCCGAACATCGCTGCACCTCCACGCAAGGCGGCCACAGCATGAAGTTGGCGTTGCGCCGGTCCAACATGGACCTCGTCACTTCCATCACCTCCGTCCGAACTTTGCACGCCGCCTGCTGAGCTACCTCAGCCTCCACTAGAGGGCAGTAAAGGGACGGTTCAATGTAAAGTTGACAGAATAGAATTAAACACAGTAGAATAAGAAAGAAATCCTACCGATACTTCTGATGTGTCGTCTTTGGGTTTGATTAGTGAGAATATTGCCATCATCCTCTCCTTCTAAAATAAAAAAAGACACATTTTGTCATTTTCGGTGTGGCATAAATTCGTCACAACTTTAACAAGCATGAACTTTTTTAGCCCGGATCATTGTTCACTGCACAAAGGAAGCCATTTTTCCTCCTTCTGCTGAAACAATTAGTCTATTTTTTGCCGCAATTTGTCTCAGCGCTGTCAAGAATACTGCTGAGGGGAAATATGAGCTGTTAAATATAGTCAACGTGTGTGTGCATACCACCATTTTATAATTTGCTCTTTCATTTTAATTATATCCCTAAGTGTAAATGAGAGAGGTTATCCTGGGGTATTTCTTTAATATGTTTCTTAATGAAGTGCCTGATGCTGAGCAGCTTGCTATTACTCCCAGAGGTTGTTTTCATCTGTGCAATTATTTCAGCTTGACTTGAGCTTCCTTTCTTCTTCTTGTCACTTAATTCGGTTAAAAGTGAGAGCACGAGTACTTTGAAAGACGAGAGACGGTATGTGCTGACTCACTCCATTTTACCGTCGTATTGGACAATCAAGTCAACACTTGATGAGGCATCAGGGCGCCACTGTTGCCAACTTTTCAGTAAGATAAGAAGCTAATTGGCATATCATTTGCATATGATGTTGTAAAATGGAAAAATTAAAACCTCATAGGAGCGACAAAAAAATGGAGTAAAGCCAGATCTAGTCATGAAATCGCCAAGTTGGCAAAACTGCCCCCTGTTGGTCTGGAGTGGAATTTGATGGGCTAGTTTTGTTGGATTGTTACATATTAAATTGCTACAACACCATTTGAGTTTAAAGAATAAATGCACAAATGTGCTTAATTAGCTAAAGGACCAAAATGAATTATGAAAAGTACAAATCTTCGGAAACATGGATGAATAATACATATTCTGGCCTGACTATGCAGCTACCTAAACAGGCTGCAGGGTCATTCTAACAGGCCGTTTTTTGACAGTTTGGAGACTTCTTGATGATGTAGAACTTGATCCGTCCTACAATCAAACAAATGTTTGTAACATATTCACCCAGCAGAGGGCATAGGCAATTCAGGCCCACTATCAGGTTGCCTAAACGAGCTGCAAGGTATCTCAAACAGGAAGTATAATCTGTTTTTGACAGTTTGTTGATCATGTGAAACTTGATAGACCTAAATGTTCATGACTTTGCAGCAATCAGAAGAGAGCAGCAGTAATTCAGGCCCGATTGTTTTGCTCCCTAAATGGGCTGCAGAGTAGATCAAACGAGAAGTATAAGCCATATTTAACAGTTAAAAGTTTTCTTGATCATGTGACACTTGATGGATCGAAATGTTCATGACTTTGCAGCAACCAGAAAAGAGCAGCAGTAATTCAGGCCCGATTGTTTTGCTCCCTAAATGGGCTGCAGAGTAGATCAAACGAGAAGTATAAGCCATATTTAACAGTTAAAAGTTTTCTTGATCATGTGACACTTGATGGATCGAAATGTTCATGACTTTGCAGCAACCAGAAAAGAGCAGCAGTAATTCAGGCCCGATTGTTGTGCTCCCTAAATGGGCTGCAGAGTAGATCAAACAGGAAGTATAAGCCATTTTTAACAGTTAAGAGCTGTCTTGATCATGTGACACTTGATGGACCTAAATGTTCATGACTTTGCAGCAACCAGAAAAGAGCAGCAGTAATTCAGGCCCGATTGTTTTGCTCCCTAAATGGGCTGCAGAGTAGATCAAACAGGAAGTATAAGCCATTTTTAACAGTTAAGAGCTGTCTTGATCATGTGACACTTGATGGACCTAAATGTTCATGACTTTGCAGCAACCAGAAAAGAGCAGCAGTAATTCAGGCCCGATTGTTGTGCTCCCTAAATGGGCTGCAGAGTAGATCAAACAGGAAGTATAAGCCATATTTAACAGTTAAAAGTTTTCTTGATCATGTGACACTTGATGGATCGAAATGTTCATGACTTTGCAGCAACCAGAAAAGAGCAGCAGTAATTCAGGCCCGATTGTTTTGCTCCCTAAATGGGCTGCAGAGTAGATCAAACGAGAAGTATAAGCCATATTTAACAGTTAAAAGTTTTCTTGATCATGTGACACTTGATGGATCGAAATGTTCATGACTTTGCAGCAACCAGAAAAGAGCAGCAGTAATTCAGGCCCGATTGTTGTGCTCCCTAAATGGGCTGCAGAGTAGATCAAACAGGAAGTATAAGCCATTTTTAACAGTTAAGAGCTGTCTTGATCATGTGACACTTGATGGACCTAAATGTTCATGACTTTGCAGCAACCAGAAAAGAGCAGCAGTAATTCAGGCCCGATTGTTTTGCTCCCTAAATGGGCTGCAGAGTAGATCAAACAGGAAGTATAAGCCATATTTAACAGTTAAAAGTTTTCTTGATCATGTGACACTTGATGGACCTAAATGTTCATGACTTTGCAGCAACCAGAAAAGAGCAGCAATAATTCAGGCCCGATTGTTGTGCTCCCTAAATGGGCTGCAGAGTAGATCAAACAGGAAGTATAAGCCATTTTTAACAGTTAAGAGCTGTCTTGATCATGTGACACTTGATGGACCTAAATGTTCATGACTTTGCAGCAACCAGAAAAGAGCAGCAGTAATTCAGGCCTGATTGTTTTGCTCCCTAAATGGGCTGCAGAGTAGATCAAACAGGAAGTATAAGCCATATTTAACAGTTAAAAGTTTTCTTGATCATGTGACACTTGATGGACCTAAATGTTCATGACTTTGCAGCAACCAGAAAAGAGCAGCAATAATTCAGGCCCGATTGTTGTGCTCCCTAAATGGGCTGCAGAGTAGATCAAACAGGAAGTATAAGCCATATTTAACAGTTAAAAGTTTTCTTGATCATGTGACACTTGATGGACCTAAATGTTCATGACTTTGCAGCAACCAGAAAAGAGCAGCAATAATTCAGGCCCGATTGTTGTGCTCCCTAAATGGGCTGCAGAGTAGATCAAACAGGAAGTATAAGCCATATTTAACAGTTAAAAGTTTTCTTGATCATGTGACACTTGATGGACCTAAATGTTCATGACTTTGCAGCAACCAGAAAAGAGCAGCAATAATTCAGGCCCGATTGTTGTGCTCCCTAAATGGGCTGCAGAGTAGATCAAACAGGAAGTATAAGCCATATTTAACAGTTAAAAGTTTTCTTGATCATGTGACACTTGATGGACCTAAATGTTCATGACTTTGCAGCAACCAGAAAAGAGCAGCAATAATTCAGGCCCGATTGTTGTGCTCCCTAAATGGGCTGCAGAGTAGATCAAACAGGAAGTATAAGCCATATTTAACAGTTAAAAGTTTTCTTGATCATGTGACACTTGATGGACCTAAATGTTCATGACTTTGCAGCAACCAGAAAAGAGCAGCAGTAATTCAGGCCCGATTGTTTTGCTCCCTAAATGGGCTGCAGAGTAGATCAAACAGAAGTATAAGCCATTTTTGGCCGTTAACAGTTGTCTTGATCGTGGGAAACATCATGGATCTAAATATTGATGACTTGACAACAACTATAAGAAGGCACACGTAAATCAGGCCCGACTATTTTGCTGTTGAAAGCTGAGAGTAGCTCATGTTATTGCGACGTTGAGCTTTATGTACTACAAAATAAGGTAGCTGGATGTAAATGAAAACACAATTAATCATTCATTTTCCAGACTCATTTAGTCAGTTGCTCATCCCGAAAAGTCAAAAGCATACTACACCGTGAGTCATCTTGTCCCGTTTTTTTTGCATACGGTCCTCTCTGTGTCGCTGTTATGTCACTGCTTTATTTATGGCTCATGATTAACGATGAAAGGATCAGCTATTAATATATGCATGTGTGACTTAGTTTCACTTTAGCATTAATGTATTTTTTATCAAACTTGCCGAGCAGTGTATGCATGACTGTTTTCTCAGACTTTGGCACCACAGGGACGTGGCACATGAGAGTTAGGAAAAGTAGCAAACTTCTTTTTTTCTCAGCTTGTTTCTATCAAGGTCACAGCTATTTTCTCAAGTGTATCCAAGATGGTTGCATTCTTGCCACTGCAGCCAGCTGGAGCCACACCCCCTCCCCCCCTAATGCTCACCTCCTACATGTCTGTCTGTGAAGCGTTTTTTTGTGCATGTTAGTGTTTGTACCTATTGCACCAGCTTCATGCTGCAGCAGCATCTTCAGGTCATCCACAGAGGAGATAGGAGAGTTTCTCACCAGGTCGACCAGCGACGCAGGGAGCGGCTCGCCCTGGAAAAAAAAACACAACGCTTTGTCTCACTAAGTACATTGATTGGCATCGTTAATTTCTTCTTCTTTAAAGTAGGCTTAGTTATAAGTATCATAACTTCCCGTTTTAAATGTAAGTTAAAATGTAAGTTTAAATGTAAGTTTAAATGCAAGTTTTAAATGTGTCCAAGTGAGGTTAATTGGTTGCCTTTAAGTCCAACATCAGAGCATCAGCGCTTAGAAAATAGTCGACCACTCAAACTAATTAGCTGCATAAAACCAAAGGGCCTGACATTTTACCACTATTTTCTTCAAATGTAATCCCTTGGCCAGGCTTTTCTGGCAGCCCTAATGAGTTATTCTACTCTACTTATTTTACTTTATTTTATACCACAAAATATAAAGAACACACCCTTTCACAATTGTTATTAAAAGAGCCTTTTTCTCAACAGGTTTTTGGCAATATTATTTGATTTAAATAAATGTTCCTTTTAAATATACCATTATTTTATACAATAAAATTTAAGAACACAACCTTTTAGAATTTTTATTAAAATAGCCTTTACTCCACATTTTTTGGCAATATTATTTAATTTAAATAAATATTCCTTTCAATTATGCCATTATTTTATACAACAAAATATAAAGAACACACCCTTTCACAATTTTTATTAAAATAGCCTTTTCTCCACATTTTTGTTGGCAATATTATTTGATTTAAATAGATGTTCCTTTTAATTATGCCATTATTTTATACAACAAAATATAAAGAACACACCCTTTCAGAATTCTTATTAAAATAGCCTTTTCTCCACATTTTTTGGCTATATTATTTGATTTAAATAAATGTTCCTTTTAATTATGCCATTATTTTATACAACAAAATATAAAGAACACACCCTTTCACATTTTTTATTAAAATAGCCTTTTCTCCACATTTTTTTGGGAATATTATTTGATTTAAATAAATGTTCCTTTTAATTATGCCATTATTTTATACAACAAAATATAAAGAACACACCCTTTCACATTTTTTATTAAAATAGCCTTTTCTCCACATTTTTTTGGGAATATTGTTTGATTTAAATAGATGTTCCTTTTAATTATGCCATTATTTTATACAACAAAATATAAAGAACACACCCTTTCACAATTTTTATTAAAATAGCCTTTTCTCCACATTTTTTGGCAATATTATTTGATTTAAATAAATGTTCCTTTTGATTATGCCATTATTTCATACAACAAAATATAAAGAACACACCCTTTCAGAATTTTTATTAAAATAGCCTTGACGCCACAATTTTTTGGCAATATTATTTGATTTAAATAAATGTTCCTTTTAATTATGCCATTATTTTATACAACAAAATATAAAGAACACACCCTTTTTATTATTATAGCCTCAAATAGCCACAATTTTTTGGCAATATTATTTGATTTAATAAACAAATCCTTTTTATTATGCCATTATTTGATTTTATTCTATTTTACTTTGGTTTAGCACTTTTGTTTTAGCATTTTGTATGCACTGTAGCCGGAAAATTGTCCAATTTGGAAATTAATTTCCTTGTTTATTATTTGCAATAATTAAATTCTGTAGTATTTTACTTTTCGAATAATTTATTTAATTAAATTTTATTTAAAATAAATAGAGCAAGGCATTAAATGATGCCTTGTCGGACTGAAAGAACATGGCTTAAATATTTCAACATTTTCATTTTGAATATGGGTCAAGCCCTGAAAAACTAAACAAAAACCCCTGCAATGTATCTGCCATCATTCATAATGTAACTCAAAAGCATTATTTGTAGGGCTTAAGATATTATTCAGTACTATATGTATATAAATAGTTATACTAAAGAAGACAAATGTTGTCTTATGCTCCAGTTTCACTTCCTCCCGCAGAGGAAACCATGGTTGGGATGTGTGTTGATGCCGTTGTCACTCTCTTTGTTGTCACTTTCTGGTTTGGCCACAAAGACACTTTCTGTGTGTGTTCCGCTAGTCCGTATATTGGCTACAGTATCATAGTAGCATAATAAGACTCGGAACATGAGTTGTATGAAAACGTATACCTGTACAGTGTATATTAGCAGTGAAGTAGTCATGTACTTTACCCTCGCCACTGAAGGTGGTGGGAGAAATAAGACTGTTTACGCAGCTGCCGTGAGGAATTAGATTCTTAAAGTCAAGACTCGATAACTTACTGTTTGTCGTGCTTTGCTACAAATGCGATAAGAGTGGTATTCGACAGGGATTACTGGACTTTATGGAACTTATTCACAGGTAGGATGTTCGGAATGTTAGTCAATCTCAACTGAATTTATTGAAGACATTTCTCATTGAGGCTGCACGGTGGTCGAGTGGTTAGCACGCAGACCTCACAGCTAGGAGACCCTCCACCCTCTGCCATCTCTGTGTGGAGTTTGCATGTTTACTCTGGTTTCCTCCCACATTCCAAAAACATGCTAGGTTAATTGGCGACTCCAAATTGTCCATAGGTATGAATGTGAGTGTGAATGGTTGTTTGTCTATATGTGCCCTGTGATTGGCTGGCCACCAGTCCAGGGTGTACCCCGCCTCTCGCCCGAAGACAGCTGGGATAGGCTCCAGCACCCTTGCGACCCTCGTGAGGAAAAGCTGTAGAAAATGAATGAATGAATTTTTTTGTCATTGAGTAAGTCCTGCTGGGGACACGCCCTATTGTGTGTCTGTAGCTTTAATGCTAATGAGCTGTGATTGTCTGCATGTGAAGGCTTCTGTGCACTTCATCCACTCTAAGTAGTATCATGACATCCAATCACTTGTTTGCTACAGAAAGCTTGCTGTCTTCAGGCGAGAGGCGGGGTACACCCTGGACTGGTCACCAGCCAATCACAGGGCACATTTAGACAAACAACCATTCACACTCACATTCATACTTATGGACAATTTGGAGTCGCCAATTAACCTAGCATGTTTTTGGAATGTGGGAGGAAACCGCAGTACCCGGAGAAAACCCACGCATGCACGGGGAGAACATGCAAACTCCACACAGAGATGGCCGAGGGTGGGATTGAACTCGGGTCTACTAGCTGTGAGGTCTGCATGCTAACCACTCATCCACCGTGCAGCCCTCCACATTTATACAAGGTGGGCCAAATAGTGACTGGATTGAAGGAAGCAGGGCTCAAACCACCAATGCCAAAACCAGTCTTAAAGTGTGTCGTTGCCTTAAACCAATCAGAATGAAAACCTTAACACCGGTCCCGTCCTGTAGCTTCTCTAAGATGGATAAGATGACTCAATGAAACAATTGTGTGTGTCTCAAACGTCGTTCAGTATTGTCGCTGTCGTCGGAAGTGTCGGTCCCACTGGCCGCTCCGTCTCCGAACTCATTCACATTCACACACAAGCCTCCCTTGTTACACATTAACAACTGTGCATCCATCCATCCATCTGTTTTCTGTACTGTACCGTATCCTCTCACAGCAGCAACATGATGCATCATAATTTTAGTTAGCTTCAGGTTGCTAGGCAGAATTGCTTAAATCATTTTGGCTCCAAAACCCCTAAAAAAAACAATTGGCATACACTACAGCAGCCTTGACTTATTTTTACACTTACATTTAATAAAGGGTTATTAGTCATTCATTTTCCATGAGTTTTAATTGGAACATGAAAAGTTGTATAATAGGGCGGCACGGCGGTCTAGTGTTTAGCGCGCAGACCTCACAGCTAGGAGACCAGTGTTCAATTCCGCACTTGGCCATCTCTGTGTGGAGTTTGCATGTTCTGCATTCGTGCATGCGTGGATTTCCTCCCACATTCCAAAAACATGCTAGGTTAATTGGCGACTCCAAATTGTCCATAGGTATGAATGTGAGTGTGAATGGTTGTTTGTCTATATGTGTCCTGTGATTGGCTGGCCACCAGTCCAGGGTGTACCCCGCCTCTGGCCCGAAGACAGCTGGGATAGGCTCCAGCATCCCCTGCGACCCTTGTGAGGATAAGCGGTAGAAAATGAATGAATGAATGAAAAATTGTATTATAATAGTTTAACTATAATTTCATTTCCATCTTCTCGTTCTGAATGTTCCTGTTTTCTTTTCTGCATCTGGGTTTGTCCTTGCGGTCGTGTCTCTGTCGTGCACCGGTGGGCGGCGGCGTAGGACACCTGGATGACTTTCACAAGCCATTGGCTGACCTAGTTAAGCAAACACACGCTGTTTTCCGCTTCTGATGCTTAACCACTGCTTTCCCACCAATTTATCCCCACGCGTACACAAGGAGCAGCAACGCACATTGTTAAACACGAGTGAGGGGTGCATACGCACAGACAAACAGGAACTAGCGGCTGACATGAAGAGAGCAGCCATAAAGTGGACACGAAGCTAATAATACACCTCAACCCAGCTAAATGAGCCTGTTTGGATGCCACGCTAAGTTAATTATTTGCTTTCCGCACCTCAAATATTGTCTTTATCCTCTTTGGGGGCGACATTTTTCCGCTCACAGTGTTGTTGTTTTTATTTTTTCCTGACATAACTATATCTGTTGTTGCAGTGCAAAGGGGCTCGCGGTGCAGGAAGCCTGGAAGGCATGGAGAGATCTTATGGAATGTTTGTGGAGAAAGGTGAGGTGTAATGGAATGTAATTATGGGGCCAGTTGGCTGTTCTTACACACACACACACACACACACACACACATACACATACACACACACAGTCATGTTTCCATCATGAGGACATCAGACTGCATGTATTTCCCCTTCATTTGTTTTATTGCAAAAATGCTTCTCAAAGATCCTTCATATAACAGAACCACTCTGCT
This sequence comes from Doryrhamphus excisus, assembly GCF_037039965.1. NCBI lineage: Eukaryota > Metazoa > Chordata > Actinopteri > Syngnathiformes > Syngnathidae > Doryrhamphus > Doryrhamphus excisus. The sequence continues at coordinate 16,632,774 of NC_136365.1, forward strand.
GTTTTTAGGAACCTATTGCCAAAACAAAGATCCTTTACAGGACAGGTGAGCTCTGTAGTTTTTATGGATGTACTGCAAAAATACGAGTCAAAGAGCCTTTAAAGACCACCAAAACATGATCTCCTCTAGGACAAGATGATGCTGGTCTTAAGAATGTACTGCAAAAAGTGTTCAGTCAGTATAGTACAGATAAATAAATAGTAGGGATGTCCGATAATGATCAGTGTTGATCATTATAGGCCCGATATCAGCATAAAAATGCCATATCGGTTGATATTGGTATCTGATTTTTTTTCCTTATCATGAAAACCGATTTAAAAAAAATTCCTCCATACAACACGTGTCCAATCCACTACAGGAGATATGTCCTGTTTCACATATCGATATCAGGAATTGAGAGTTGGACAATCTCGGCATATCGGTTTTCGGCAAAGAAGTATTTTAACATCATAGGGGCACAAAAACATTTCTGTCCCCCAGAAGTGGCATGACAGAATATAATTGAGAACCACTGCGCTAGTCAAAGATCCTTTATACTGTAGGATGGAGGTGCTCTAATGTTCTTAAGGGTGTACTGTACAGCAAAATCGATAGCCACGTTTACATGGACCCAAATATTCCAATTCCATTCGGGTTATTTGCTCAAACGGAAAGAATGTAACCTTTGTATACACCTCATTCCGAAAAAAAAAGTGCCAATCCGAATGAATATATAATCGGATTCACAGGGGTGGAATATTCCTTTCCCCAATCCGATTGAGGTATCTTGTAACCGCTCAATCAGAAAGTTGTCAGACTGCGTTCTTCTTCTGTTGTTTATTGGCGGTTGGCAAGCAGCTTTCGTGTGCATTACCGCCATCTGTGGAACAGAATCTAAACCCTTCTATACGCCATTCACAAGTCCAGTTTTATTAACAAACAAAATACATATCTATATAAAACATGTGCTGAGCTTTATTATAAATTATTAGTAAGATTGAACTTTATCTTTTCCTGTTCCCATGTGCGTTCTTTCAGCGAATGCTGAGATATGACGTAACACGTAGCTTGATATGTTCTTCGATTTAAAAAAATGAAGGCGAACAATCGGCACTGGACTGCTGCGGAAAGTTTGTTTTTGATTCAAACTAAATTTCAAGACTGCACGAAGGAAAAACTGGCATTATGGAGTTATTCCAACAAGTGAAAGAAAAACTGGAGGAAGTCGGTATCACGTGATGTTGGTGTTTACGTTTTACTGCGCATGCCCCATTGACTATTCTGGTTGATTATAGCAGCGCATGTAGACACGCGATTGGAATATTCCTTTCCATGTATACCATTGCTTTCGGAAAGGTCATTCGGAAAGATTCCATTCGAAAAGAGAAAACTCCTCATGTAAACGTGGCTAATGATCCTCTATATGACAGGACCTATACTATCAGGACCTATACTATAGGACGCTTTCAAAGAAGTTCTATTTAATAGAGATTAATAAAAATGTTTTTTTCTGGTCTAGCAGCTACTTGTTGCTAGGCAAAACTCATAAGGCGCCATCAATTCCTGCCTCATTGACCAATGAAAATGAAATAGCATCAATATAAAAACAATTTTAATGCAGATGCTTGTCTCTTTGATAATGGTGCTCCCAACAAGAACATTCTCCAATGTCCTTGCACCAAAGACGGCTTAAAAACAAATACTCTTATCAGCCTTTTGCGCTTTTTCAATCTGACAGACACACACACACACACACACACTGACACAAGCGCATATGTCCAGTAACACATGTGCAGCTGGCCATGCACCCAGATGTGCACACACACACACACACACGCGTGCACACAAAGTCGTTGAAAATCCCAAGCAGATTAGTTGTTGTTCTTATGTAAAATGGATCAAGATCAGCGGCTGCCAATCACAAGAGCTAAACTCAAACACTGGGGACAATAGTCACATGACGCTGTTGACTCCGAGTGTGTGTGATTGTGTGTAAGGTGTCAACGGGGTCACTATTGGAGCTGCTATTAGCTTAGCAGGTTCCACAAAGGTCAACGGGCAGCGTTAACTGCATTTCCAATTGCTGTGATAGATAGACTGATGGCTTTAACTAGTATAACAGTACATACTTTATACAAGAATAAAGTCATAATATTCCGAAGACGTGTGATTTTACAAGAAAAAGTAATTATTTTACTTTTTTTGGAAATTTGCCCATCATTCACAATCCTTATGTGAAACATGAACGCATATTTATTTCCCTTTCCTGTGCATTAAAACACAATAAAATGAGTTAATAGGAACTAGCTAACAATGCACGTCAGTAGGATACACTTATTCCGACTATGGCGCCCTCTAAATAAAACTTCATGCTGATGATAACATGTAATATTTGCAGTATCTTGCTGTATTTTAATGATTTAAAACACTACCGAAACGTCTAATCTCAGCGCATTGATACACATATTTATGCTAGTTCCGTCAACAACAGCAGCATAGATACAACGACGACACTTACAAAGTCCGCTCTCATTGGCATGGCTGTGTCTTCCAGTCCTCAGGTAGAAAATGCTAATGGAAAACAAGCATCTTGTTGAGTCCTTGTAGCTGAATTGAGAGCTAGGTCAATGGCTAGCCATTAGCGAGGCGTCGTGTAAGTCCACCAAATAAAAATATTTTTTTATTGTTAGCTGCTACAATAACAATATTGCTGTAGCTTGGCTAATATACAAGTCAGTTATGTAAACAGAACACTGTTGCCGTTTTTTTTTAGGTTTTTTTTAGGCTTTAGTGTGTCTCCCATGACACCTGTTGTTAGCTAGCTCATATTAACCCCTTTTGTCACACTAGAATGCACATAAAATTGAAAGATTAGGGCAAAAATTCCTCCAAAAGTGCAGTTCCCCTTTAAGGTATACGTCTGTGTAATATTTGACATACAAGGAAATAGTAAATTTGTGATATGAGCATAAAAAAAGTTGGGATATTACGAGAAATTGCAATAATAAAAATTGTAATAATATGAAAAGAAACGTCTGAATTCTACAAAACATTTACAAAACAATTACAAGAATACAATTAAGAAATTTTGAGAATGTCAGGAGGAAATATGGATTTCAGATTATGAGAGGGGGAGTAATTATATTATGCTGCACAAGGTGAGAATTTGACAAGAATAATTACAATTGCAATGGGATACATGTCTTAGGATGACGTATTATATTAGGATGACATATCATATTTGACTAACAATGAAATAGTAAAGCAAAATAGTTTCCATTTATGAGAACAAAATCTTGAACCATGATGGGAAATCCATCATGGTTCAAGATCATGTTAATGATGTTTGACACGTGATGTGGTGTGCTTTGGCCTGTTAGCCTTTTCCTACGATAGACAACATCTCCAGTAGATAAATACATACATTCAGAAGATGGATACAAGCAGCTGGATGGATACAGTACATACTTGAGTGTGTATTTGACTGCCAACTGGCTGCTGGCAAAAGAAGCAGCTGGACTCATGAGGCTGAATGAGGTGACTGCAGTGACATCATCATTGACGACACACACACACACACACACACATTGAAAGTCCAGAGAGAGTGTATGTGATTGCCTTCGAGCTCCAGCAGAAAGCGTTTCTAAAGTCGTGACACTAAAGCTTAGCCTGGGGGTGGGGTGAGGGGGGGCAGGCAGTGATGACATGCACAATGTCACATACATGCAAGCACGGTGCTGGGCCACGTTTTACTAGAAAGCTTTTACTAATGAATACTTCATGTGTAGGTGAGATTGTTAAAACGCTTCATCAGATCATCTTTCTGAACATCCAATGAGATTGCTCTGAAGTCATCCCTATGGCGCTCGCCACTACTAGGGCAGGGGTCTCTGATCAATGGGAAAATTTCACTGTGTTTTGTTTTGCTTCATTGTCCCACTTTGTTTGGCGGTCCTTGAACGCATTATAGTCATGTGCAACCTTCCTCCCACGCTACATAGATAGATTACTCTATTGTATTTTTTCATGGTTGTCTTTCATCTCATATTTGGAAATGCGTAAAGGTCAATTTTTGATGATGATGTTAATAATCTTCTCCTGTTCCTGTCTTAGTTTTGCATAATAAGATATATTACATCATAATGTACAAGTACAAGGAACACGGTATGCGGGTCAAAAAAAAATTGGGGACTACTGTACTAGGAGAAAAACTTTGCATGGGACCTGGGGGTGTTGCTATGATATGCCGTGATATACTATGATATGCTATGCACAAGTTGCATACAAATCTCACATAGATATCTGTATTGTCACAAGTGCATTGTCTTTTTCTGTTTTGTGTGAATGATGGAAAAGAGGAAATTAGATTTTAGGGTGTTTGACGTGAAAACATTCTGGGAATCATTGCCTTTTTTGTTTTTTTGTTTTTTCATCCTGAGTGATGTCGGCCTCATAAAGACTGGCGACAAGGTTGGTGCCAGTGAGGCTACGCTGCTCAACATGCTGAACATCTCCCCTTTCCTAGTTGCTTAGTTCAATATGTCTAAAAGGGTGTATGAAAGTATACGCCAAAATGTAATAATCATTAAACAAGGAATGCAACATATAGTAACATCTCAAACCTGACTGCTGACACTCGTTATGGGGAAGTTTGTCATTTATTGTACGGACTTGCTGTTTTTACACTTGTATGATAGTTAATTGACTTTATTTTGCGCTTGTATGCAGGTTAGAATGTTAAAATGTTGACAAAACACAGTTAGTACATGTATTGTGATGACCGCAGTTTGACCCTGAAACAGATTAAAGCAATTTCTATCATCTCCTATAGGGACTGAATGGAACAATGTCAACAATGTAAAGCTGCAATGAAAAGTCTTTCTTCACCTTCCATACCTAACCCCTTTTTCCTGTCTGTATTCCACTCCATTTACCCATTTGTCTTATATTTAAGGTGCCCATGACATCACAGACCTAGTCCACAATGGGGTCTTACCTCAGCGCTGCAGAACCTCAGGATCGACGCTGAAAGCGCGGCCAGGAGCAGCAGCAGGAGCCACGACCTCATGTTGCCGCCCAGCCAGAGGAGCCGCCAGCGACCGGCTGGGCATTTAGCACCCCGGCGTCCACTCTCACCGAGCCTCGGTCCCCGCTGGCTGAGTCCCACTGAAGTACGCAGTGTATATGAGTGAAGGATCCCAATCCGGGGCTGATGGCTCACAGGAGTGACTCACACTCCGGCGAGACGTGTGTGACTCTGTCCATGGTCGGGACAGGTGCCTGTGGGGGCGTTCTGGTCCACGGATGAGAACACGATCAAGATGGATCAATCAATGTGAGGTGAATCCAAACACACACAATCCACTTTTAACTCCACGAAAATCACAGTCCTCTTGTATGAAGTCCAACACGTCCAAATATCTGTGCGTAAAAGTTGATCCACGTCCACGCGCTGTGCGTAAATCTCTTTCAAATGCAACAGAGGTCAGCAGCCTTCATCCACCTCACACTTAGTGCGTGGCTTCACTCACCAAACCACCTCGGCGTGTGTATGTGTGTATGTGTGTATGTGTGTAATAACGGCATGGACCTGTTCCGTCCCTCCCACTCCACGTCACGCTCACGCTCACGCTCACGTCGTTCTCGCCCTGAGCGCGTCTATTCTACTACTGAAGTCTTGGAAAGCTCAGTGTCTTTAAACGCAACAGCGTCCCTCCTCAAGCTTAGCCCGTAAAGTTACACGCATGAACAACCAGATATAGGAGAAATGCTTTTCAAAATAAAACAAAATAATCATTATTCTTGCTTCTGTCAAGTTAAATGTAAATTGCCATTGTCTGTATGATAATGAAGCAAAATATTCAAATTCGAAACATTTCAGGTTATGTCCAATAATTACACATTTTCCCATCAATTAAGTTAAATATATTAGTTTTACTTTGAAACTTGCTATCCGGACGTTTAGAATTATAATTCCAATATGACGTCGCTGCTCAAATGTTCTTGAAGAGTCTCGTTGAGTGCAGGGCTTATCGCCTCTTATTAAGACCAACCCGCGGTCCTAAGATGAAAACTCACCTTTCAAAATAAACTGGCAACAAATGTTTCAATATAAATAGCGTCACACTACGCTACCGAATAAACATGTATACTACAATTACTTACAAAGACTTACGTCATGATATGAGACAAGGTTTTGAGAACTACTTTTAAAATGGCAAGAGTAAAGTCATAATGTTAAAATTCAACCTTGCATGGAAGTTTAGAACAGCATTTCTGGTGGTCCCCCTTTTCAAGAAGGGTGACCGGATGGTGTGTTCAAATAAGAGAATACAACAAATATGAATTCCTCCTGGACCCCAGGACTATATGTATAGACTGGGTATGTACAGTTGGGACGAGGCAGACCAAGAGCCCCCACGTTCTTATTATATGAGAATTAAATATCAGTTTTATGGGGGGGAATTTGGCACAAATAAAATTGGAAAATAAAGAAAAAAGTTTTTAGTAGAAATGTTCAAATTTCAAGGCTGCACGGCGCTTGAGTGGTTAGCACGCCGGCCTCACAGCTAGGAGACCCGAGTTCAGTTCCACCCTCGGCCACCTCTGTGTGGAGTTCGCATATTCTCCCGGTGCATGGGTGGCTTTTCTCCGGGTACTCCGGTTTCCTCCCACATTCCAAAAACATGCTAGGTTAATTAGTGACTCCAAATTGTCCATATGTGAGTGTGAATGGTTGTTTGTCTATATGTGCCCTGTGATTGGCTGGCGACCAGTCCAGGGTGTACCACGCCTCTCGCCCGAAGACAGCTGGGATAGGCTCCAGCACCCCTCACGAGGATAAGTGGTAGAAAATGAATGAATGAGTTTTCCTCCTATTTTGTGTGGAAGTGGTAACTTTTTGGCTTCTTATTTTGTCTTTCCCCACCCTCGGCCATCTCTGTGTGGAGTTTTCATGTTCTCCTCGTGCATGCGTGGGTTTTCTCCAGGTACTCCGGTTTCCTCCCACATTTCAAAAACATGCTAGGTTAATTAGCGACTCCAAATTGTCCATAGGTATGAATGTGAGTGTGAATGGTTGTTTGTCTATATGTGCTCTGTGATTGGCTGGCGACAAGTCCAGGGTATACCCCGCCTCTTGCCTGAAGACAGCTGGGATAGGCTCCAGGATAAGCGGTAGAAAATGAATGAATGTTCAAATTTCAAATTTTTTTTTGCTGAAAACCGATATTCCGACTCTCAGCCGATATTGATATGTGTAACATGACATAACACATACAGTATGTGTTGTATACAGCATTTTTTTAGTACTGGTAGTCATCATCGAGAAAAAAATCTAGTCAACTGATGTCGCATTTGTATGCTGATACCGGACTGATAATTATCAGTGATAATTATCGGTCATCCCTAGTAATAATATTACAAAAAGTAGTAACTTTACCTGAAAAAGTTGTGATAGGTTGAGGATACAATCACCATATGACAAAGCATCATAAAATAGTTATTCAAGTGTAATTTTATGACAATTTTTTAAAAATCAATAATGTGTTTCACTCTGTGAGAAACTGAGCCACGATGTGTTTTTGTGCCGACGGAGGCGACAGTGAAAAGATAAATTCTCTGGTTTCCAAAGCAGCCTCAGACTGTTTTCCAGGAAGCTCACTGTCTCATTTCGGGGTCACGGCTGTTTCGGTCATTGTGGAGGTCAGGGGTCAATGTAGATTCTTCCTTTCTGCTCGGGGCGAATGGAGGAAGCAGGCGTCCCTATGCGGCTATTCCTGGATGATACAAATACACACACACATACAAGCTATGTATATCAGCTAGTGTAAATGTAAATGTTAACCTTTTACCTGAATGCACTCTGCGTACATGTACAAAAAATACATTTAAACCTGCCTGACTACAAATTACTCAATGAATACCGTCCCCGTTTTCTGCTTGAAGCTGAAAACAACAGGGTCTTGAAGGCTAACAAGCTTAAACTGGTTTTCACGAGACCAGAGGCAACATGTGCAAGTCTGTGTGAGGTTCAAGTCCGTCCAGACATCCAATTGTGAAGTCACGAAGGACTCAGACAGTCCCATTTACTTTAAAGAGGCTCTTAGGTTTGCTTATCTGTCTTCCATTCTTTGAAGCCCACGTCAGGCATGCCAGTCACTTTCTGATTTGATTTACCGTCATCACCTGTGTTCTCTCACGTCCTTTCCATATGTTTTCCAACCACCCATATCTCATTTTATGGACCTCCATCATCTCCTCGCTGTGCCGTGTGAGAGTGTTAATTAACTTCCTGTCCGATGCGCTGATCTAATTAGCAATTAGAGTAAATGTCTTCCCTTCGCTTCCACTCGTCTTCTTGTCTACGTGGTCTCTTTGCAAACAACCGCTGCAGTACCATCAGGGTTCAAACTCGGGTCACAGACTTAACACACCTTTGCAGCTCTTTCGGTGCTATAACAGGAGACTTTCAAGCTAAGACTTAAATCTTACACTGAAATGTACACTGATTTATCCCCATGGCAAATATTTAGGAAATAAAAGAAAGCTTTTAGATATCAAAATGTTCCATGAACAGAAGTATAGATTTTTTATATTCATATATTTATTTGCATTCATTCATTCATTCATTTTCTACCGCTTTTTCCTCACGAGGGTCGCGGGGGGTGCTGGAGCCTATCCCAGCTGTCTTTGGGCGAGAGACGGGGTACACCCTGGACTGGTGGCCAGCCAATCACAGGGCACATATAGACAAACAACCATTCACACTCACATTCATACCTATGGACAATTTGGAGTCGCCAATTAACCTAGCATGTTTTTGGAATGTGGGAGGAAACCGGAGTACCCGGAGAAAACCCACGCATGCACGGGGAGAACATGCAAACTCCGAGGGTGGAATTGAACCCTGGTCTCCTAGCTGTGAGGTCTGTGCGCTAACCACTCGCCCGCCGTGCCGCCCTATTTATTTGCATTGTAATAGAAAAATACAGGTAATACATGTATGAAAGGAATAGTTCTTTTATTTGAATATTTAATATTGAAAAATATTGGTTCTAATCTTTTATTGTTAATTCTATTGTTGTAAACCTCTGTTACTTTGATGTGAGGTCATCTTATTTGTACGTCTGCAGCTCTAATGGATGTTAAAGGCCAGAGACGATGTCTGGTAAATGCTGAATTACACTCTGATAATGTCAACGGGTCATACTGAGGCTTATGGGAGGAAAAAAGGAAGTAGGCAGACGATGCTGTATGCGGAGGAAAAGAGAGGAAGGTCTGAATCACGATGGTATTGTTGTGGGCTTTTCCCAGCGTCAACAGCAGAGGAAGTGGAGTGTTGTAGCTAAATATACAAAGGGCACAATGAGGTAGCGAGCGTGGACCATATGTGGAAGATGGCTGTCACCGCAAGTGTGACATGCTCAAAGATGGCTACGTTGATATGGAGTGACTCAGAATTTAGACTTCATTAAAGACAAACTGGCGGCACGGCGGACGAGTGGTTAGCGCACAGACCTCACAGCTAGGAGGACCAGGGTTCAATTCCACCCTCCCATCTCTGTGTGGAGTTTGCATGTTCTCCCCGTGCATGCGTGGGTTTTCTCCGGGTACTCCGGTTTCCTCCCACATTCCAAAAACATGCTAGGTTAATTGGCGACTCCAAATAGTCCATAGGTATGAATGTGAGTGTGAATGGTTGTTTGTCTATATGTGCCCTGTGATTGGCTGGCCACCAGTCCAGGGTGTACCCCGCCTCTCACCCAAAGACAGCTGGGATAGGCTCCAGCACCCCCGCGACCATCGTGAGGAAAAAGCGGTAGAAAATGAATGAATGAATAAAGGCAAACTAGAACGGAGTTGAACAAGGGAACCTCATGATCTGCAGTGGGATTTATTGTAGAAAACCTTCTGTGAGACCTGATCATTTCTATATAAGAATTTAATTTTAGGACACCATCTGGGCCTTCAAAGGAGGTAAGTAAAACTCAAGAGGGTACGCATATATAAAAAAGGGACTGATTGATCTGCAGGCAAACACTCTCCTCATTTCTTGTATTTGAACCTGGGTACCAGTAGTCTGAATGTCATCTGCATAGAGATTGAAACTGATGTTGTGGTTGGAAATGATTTGTTTTAGTGGCAGCATGTAAAGACAAAACAGAAGAGCCTTGTGGTACACCAGAGAAGAGTGGGGATGCAGTGGAGGAGACGTCATCGAGGATAACTGAAAATATCATATGAAGGTATGAGTATATTAACTACTTCATAAGAGTATAAATTTGTAGTACCCTCGGATCAAAAAGGATTTTGTAAGGGGGCACCCAGAATTGAACTGGGGACCTCTTGATCTGCAGTCAAATGCTCTACCACTGAGCTATACCCCCTCCTCAACAATTTGGATTTATAGTAGAAAACCTTCCATGAGACTTACCCGCATGTCTGTCAAAGAAAAAACTCTAAACTTAAACTCTAATTACCATTAATTGCAATTTAGAAGGGGGCACCAGAAGTCAAACTAGGGACCTCTTGATCTGCAGTCAGACGTTCTTCCGCTTACTTGCACCCCCACATAGCAATCTGGGATTTACTGTACAAAACTTCTCGATAAGAATATAATTTTAGGGGTACCCTCAGATCTTTCAAAAGGAATTTGGTGTGATTTAAAAGGCGGGGTACCCAGAGTTGAACTGGGGACCGCTTGATCTGCTGTCAAAAGCTCTATTACTGAGTTGCACTCCCACATCAGCTGCTGAGATTTATTGTAAACATCACATTGGGAGACCTGATTAGTATGCTATAAGAATATATTTTTGGGATATTTTCAGGTCTTTCAAAAAGAATTACATTTAGAATTTAGAAAAGGAGCACCGAGAAACAAACAATGGAGTTCTAAATCTACAGTAAAATGCTCTGCCAGATTTATTGTAGAAAACTGTCTGTGAGACTTGAATAATACTCCATAATAATATGATACTATAGAATTTTGTAAGGGGGCACCCAGAGTTGAACTGGGGACCTCTTGATCTGCAGTCAAATGCTCTACCACTGAGCTACACCCCCTCCTCAACACCTTGGATTTAGAGTAGAAAACGTTCTGTGAGACTTTTGGCATACGCTCACGTCTTTCAAAGACAGTTAAATTCTAATTGCCATTCATTGCAATTTAGAAGGGGGCACCAGAAGTTGAACTGAGGACCTCTTGATCTGCAGTCAGACGTTCTTCCGCTTACTTGCACCCCCACATAGCAATCTTGGATTTACTGTACAAAACGTATTTGTAGACTTGAAAACTTCTCGATAAGAATATAATTTTAGGGGTACTGGTGTGATTTAAAAGGGGGTACCCAGAGTTGAACTGAGGACCGCTTGATCTGCTGTCAACTGCTTTATTACTGAGCTACACTCCTACATCAGCTGCTGAGATTTATTGTAAACCTCACGTTGGGAGACCTGATTAGTGTGCTATAAGAATATATTTTTGGGGTATTCTCAGGTCTTTCAAAAGAAACTGAATTTAGAAAAAGCTTTGTAAGGGGGCACCCAGAGTTGAACTGGGGACCTCTTGATCTGCAGTCAAATGCTCTACCACTGAGCTATACCCCCCCTCAAAAGCTTGGATATATAGTCTTGACTGAGATTTTGGCGTACCCTCATGTCTTTCAAAAACAGTTAAATTCTAATTGCCATTAATTGCAATTCAGAAGGGGGCACCAGAAGTTGAACTGGGGACCTCTTGATCTGCAGTCAGACGTTCTTCCGCTGACTTTTACCCACACATAGCAATCTGGGATTTACTGTACAAAACGTCTTTGTAGACTTGAAGACTTTTTGATAAGAATATAATTTTGGGGTTCAAAATGAGCTACACACTATTTAGAAGGGGGCACCCAGAGTTGAACTGGGGACCTGTCTATCTGCAGTTTAATGCTGACTACTGAGCTACACCCCATTCATTCATTCATTTTCTATCACTTATCCTCACGAGGGTCACTGGGATGGCGGGGGACACCCTGGACTGGTCGCCAGCCAATCACAGGGCACATATAGACAAACAACCATTCACACTCACATTCATACCTATGGACAATTTGGAGTCACCAATTAACCTAGCATGTTTTTGAGATGTGGGAGGAAACCGGAATACCCGGAGTAAACCCACGCATGCACGGAGAGAACATGCAAACTCCACACAGAGATGGCCGAGGGTGGGGATTCAAACATTCAAACAATAATTTGAAATGGGGGAATTCTGGTTTGAGCCGGACTATCCTTTAGGATAGGAACTAGACACAAGTGCAAACACTCCCTCCCCAGATTCAAGTCGGTGTGAATGATGAAAACACACGTACTCAGTGTGTACACACAGACGCAAAGCCAATCCAAATAGACTTCACACACACGCTGACAGGAAATACACTTTCCCAAAATGGCCATCTGGGGAAGTTTTGGTTGTTTTTTGTGTAAATATGCACAGTTGTGGTTTAGGAAAAGTCTATACTGAGATGTTGAAGTACGTCAGGGAGGGGAATAAAAAAAACCCACCCGTGTCAAACCCAAAATCGGAGTTATTTCAAGACCATGTCTTAAAGTTTTGAAACAAACAAAGGAAGGTATTGATATTCTACTCTCACTTCCTTATTTGGGCATTATTTTTCCTAGGTACTCTTTATTTGTTCAAGTTCCAGTGTACTCAATGATGATGATTATGTGTGTTTTTGATGTTGTATATGGACTTCCATCCCTCCTGCTGTCACATCCACTGTCCATCACTGCTTCCTGTTTACATGAGGCCATTTCCTCTCAAAACACACAATACCGAAGACGTTGATGGTTTCTTCAGACCATCAGAATTCACGGATCAATAGAGGAATAGAGGAAGCTGGAAGTCATGTGGCTGCCTTTTTGTTGCTCCCTCATCCTTCTTTCAAGTACATAAAAGACATAAACACACATCACACAGGCACGGCACGCTAACATAGCTCTTTACTCTCCTGCCAGGCAGGTGTGTGTTAATCTTCTAAATCCCATAATAATAGCAATCCCGGTCTTCCTATGGGTAGATCCACAGAGCAGCTGTACATACAATACAGTGCTGATCAAAATTTTAAGACCAGGAATGTACATCTTGCACTGTTTGATCTAAAGGAGCTTTAAAGCAGAAGTCAAATAGCATAAATAAGAAATGGGGCCGTGACGTCAACTATTAAAGTTAAACGCTGTTCCTCAGCTGATCAAAAGTTTAAGACCACAGCCTCTAAAAGGCAAAATTTTGGCATTTTTTTTCAACTACTTCAAACCTCCTTAAGATCAACCTGTGCAAAATGAACACCTTTAGGCTGCACAGAGGACGAGTGGTTAGCGCGCAGGCCACACAGCTAGGAGACCCGAGTTTGATTCCACCCTCGGCCATCTCTGTGTGGAGTTTGCATGTTCTGCCCGTGCATGCGTGCATTTTCTCCGGGTACTCCGGTTTCCTCCCACATTCCAAAAACATGCTAGGTTAATTGGCGACTCCAAATTGTCCATAGGTATGAATGTGAGTGTGAATGGTTGTTTGTCTATATGTGTATGTGTACCCCGCCTCTCGCCCGAAGACAGCTGGGATAGGCTCCAGCGGTAGAAAATAAATGAATAAATAAATATATAATAAATAAATTTCCATTGTAGCAAGGGATGACTGTTTTATTTTATTTTATTTTATTTTATTTTATTTTATTTTATTTTATTTTATTTTATTTTATTTTATTTTATTTTATTTTATTTTATTTTATTTTATTTTATTTCCATGACAGGTGAGTCTGTCACTGACATCTATTTTTAAGGTTATGCCTTTAAAGGGGAAATTTTGCCCATCATTCACAATCCTTTCCCTTTAATGTGCATTATAAAATGAGAAAATGACTTAATATGAGCTATAGCTTAGAAAATGAATGAATGAACACATTTAAGGTTCCACTGTATTGAGGAATTCATCATTGAAGTTTGACGTCCGAGTGTACTGTTGTGAATCGGCACGTCTGATGTGACGTGTCAGCAGTCAGCTGAAAGGCATCAGAGCGAGTGACTAATTGTACCGTCTGTTCACCATATCACACACTCACTCGCATTACGCAATCACTACCAGGATAATCTCCTTGCCCTTGTATTTTTTTTTTACCCCTGTAGAGGCTGAATATCAACACGTCTAGATTACTCTCCCGTCTGTAAAATCCTTCACTTACCTAATCCTTGATTTACATACTGTACTCCATCCATGCATCCATCATTGCTCACTTAGCACAGTATTAAAAATCATAATCTGACACTTCTTGGAAAAGTCCCACTTAGCATTGAGCTGTTTTCATTCAAATGTCATAAAAAAAAATCCAACCGACATAACCCCAACCAGAAATGGTACTTAGTGGGATGTAGGAAACCGTTGACTCCATCTAAAGTCTAAATATAATCGGCTCAATGATTCATTCCACAAGTGGGTTATACTTTTTCTTTGGATTTTTGTGTGTATCTTGTGAAATGGTACCGGTGATGGCGGAGTGGACAAACGTGACAATAACCATAGAACTGGGAATGTTAAATGTGGTCTCTGTTCTGGCTGCTCAGTACAATATGGCTAAAGTGACAATGTGTTTGGATCAAATTTGAAGTTTGGTCAGTCAAGTTGTTCTTTTGTTGTTTGTTGTTCCTGCCACCTCACATATGTAGTGTATGATAGGCTATGGTATCAACTTACATATGAGGGATTCTCATACTAGGATGACTTACTGTCTTGTGCCAACTTTGACGCAGTGGTGGGTCTTTGTTGCCTTCCTTTTTTCCGCTGTGTAACGGCAGAATAGCATTCTTTTTCAAAGTACATTTATACTGTGTTTTCATGCTTCTTGTAAAGTTGTTCCTTCGGAGCAGTCATTGAAAAGATCACCCATCTCTCATTCTCTGCACTTGTTTCATCTATTGTTGTCTAAATAGAAATGAGAAATTATAAGAATAAATAATAATAAATAACGAAGGGTCTACATTGTAGAGGACTATTAGTTGCCTTGGTTACATGGTCTTGTTGAGGGAGATGATGGCTCGAGGAAAATTTTTTAGTCTGTTTGTCCGTGCCCTGATACATCGGTATCGCCTCCCAGAAGGTAGTCATCTTGTTTGGGGGAAAAAAACATATATTATCACTCGGATACTGTGAACATCCAGCAGCACCACAATGTTTGGGCATGGCTACTATTTTGATGAAAAATGTGCTGAACCAAGTCGATGATCTACCTTGAGTAGCATTTGGAAGCTGGTGCCATGAAGTAAAAATGTAATTTTTGCAAATTTATCATTAGCTTTCAAAAATCGAAAAATGTGGAACACAATTACAACCAATCCAATAGAAACAAAACAAGCAGTTGATGTTTGCTAAATACAAGGATGAAGAGTCTTGAACCAGTCATGATGTGCTATATATATCACTATATTGACACTTACTATGGTACCCATTATGTCATTGGATGGTCATATCACCTCGTACTTTGGTACGGGACAAAAAAAAAAAAAAAAAAAAACTTAAACTATATTATGGAAAGCAGGAAGTGAACAAATGTAACAGTTACTGATTGTAAAAGTACCAGATGGAGGGGTAGGATTTTTTTTTTAACCATTACCATTACAATCCATAACATATTTAGGCAAAGTTGATTAATGAAAAGGACTCTGGAGTAGATTATTTCTATTTTTATGATTTTCTATGGGAGCTATGATTCCTACACTGCAGACATGGTTTCCAGCTGTGTATGTGTGTGTATTTAAGCACCCCATGTCTCTCAATGGTCTAATTGTTATTGCCTTACATTGGTGTTTTGGTGTGCCACTGATATATAGTCGTAACCGGTGTTAGCTACAGTTCAGGTAACAGCCAAACACGGAGCAACAAGTGAAAATCAAAACACAGACAGCTGGTGGTGCACACACACACACACACACGCACACTTGGCACAAATAAATAGGAAGTGAAAGACAGCACAGATGAGGCTGATATGAAGTGATGACAGACCACTTGGTTCTTTCCAAGTTAGCTCGACTCTCTCTGGAACCACGTCTGCGATATTTCAGCGATCAGGTCAGAGAAGGAAGGACAGCCGTGTATTTTTGAGATTGAGTCATCCAAAAGTGCATATTTTGAGGAAAATATACCTCTTCAGTCACAAATAATGTCAGAATTTGAATTCTGTCTTTTTTTTTTGCTGTTTTTTAATTGTTTAGTAACAGTGGTTAGCCTATTTTTAAACTTGTAGGATCAATAATAAGGTTAATTAAAACAATAAATTAAAAAATACAAAATAAAAATAATCAATCTCAATGCAATAGCAGTGGTTAATTTTTTATTCGCTTTTTATTTGGATTTTTGTGATTTTTTTTTATGTTAATCACACACAACTATTGAAAGCAACCCTCAACATGGTCATTATCACTGCTAGTTAAAGTTAAGGTTAAGCTTGACTATTAACTTCCTGTTACATTTGTATGACAGTTACAATGTTTATTAGAACATTGTTTCAAAATATGAACAAATTGCACCAGTTTTTCATTGACCTTCAGTACCCACTGCATTCAGGTCTCATAGGGGTCACGACCCGAGCAAACATCCATGTTTGACGTCCGCTTCACGCTCGTCAACTTGAGGGATTTCTTCTGGTAACCCTCACACACACTCACACACTCCCTCCAGTCAGCAGGGTGTGTGTTCAATGGCTCCATTGATGGTCTCTGTGGGTGGATCCTGGTGAAAAATAATACAAAAAACTGTTCTTATGAAGGGTGTTTGGGGGAATTTACAATAGTCTTACTGTATTGCCATAATGATTTTTTATTGCTGTTTTATCTCGTTCCAGACGGGACCTGCAGGGTGGGGCTCCAGACATGAGCTCATGGGTAGACATTAGTTCAATTGGGCTGAAAGCTTGTGGTGTGGATCCAAACTCAGGTGAGAATGTGCAGTAAATACAGAACTGCATGTACAAACAGTACAACACACAACTCATCATATCACACTTCATATTGTCTGACCTGCACGACAAATTTTTTCCTCTATAAAAAAAACCCTATTGTGTTTTCACCGCTGTTGATGTGGGCGTGTCCCGTCGTTACACAGGCAGACGGCTTTTTGCTCTCTGCAGTGAGTCACATGGCTGCAGCCGCACAGACACAACAAACAGCAACTGAAATGACAAAAAATACTGAAAGGACAGTTCAAGTAAAAGAAAATCTACTTTTTTCATTCATATTATTTGTATTTAAGTTTTTATTTTTAATAGCTGTATTTTATACATATAAAATATGTATTTATTTACATTTCTTTTATTAGATTTCATTTTTTCGAATTATTTTTATTTATTAGAACATTTTTGTCCTTTGAAATGTATATACTATACATACTGTACAGTACAGTCTATCACAGTAATAGTATATCATAATATAATCAGAAAGCTCAAATTCAATATACATTCAGAAAATGTATAAATTCAGAAAACAATTTATCATTTGTGAATTGAGATGCTGATGACTTTTATGCTCAAATAAAATTAATTAAATCCATCAAATTGGTCAATTCAAAGACATGACAGCAACACTTTCTTAAAAGAAAAAATACTTGGTAAATTGTGGATGATTATTTTATTTAGTTATTTATATATTCATTTTATGCTGTAAAAATAATATATAGAATAAATATAACAATAATAATAATTATTTTTGTCATCTTGGTGTCACTTTTAAACACCTCAAAAGGGAGAAAAAGCGACAGCCACAGACCTGAAAAAGAAGCAAAAAGTAAAACGTTAGAAAAGTGGTATTTTTTTCCTTTTTTAGGTCCTGCCGGGACCCCTGATGAATGTGTGGTGGGTTTTGTCCACCTCCTGGACCAGAAAAGTGTCATTTGAACACCTCAAAAAACGGAAAGAAAGTGACAGCCGCGGACCCGAAAAACAGGCGAAAAACGAAGCGTCAGAAAAGTGTTATTTTTTTCCTTCTTAAGGTCCTGCCAGGACACCTGATGAATGTGTGGTGGGTTTTGTCCACCTTTTGGACCAGAAAAGTGTTTTTTAAACACCTTGAAAAAAGGAGAATTACTGAAAGCAGAAGACGTCAAAAAACAAGCAAAAAACAGGCAAAAAACGAAGCATCGACTGTATTTCCTTGAGCGGGGAGTAGGGCAGGCCTACAGCTTGTACCTGGGCATGCCCATATAAGGAAGTCTCACTACATTTATAGGTCAGAAAAGTGGAAAAGGCCTAAAAGGTCTCCTTTAAGGTTAAGTAGGTTTTCATTCATTCATTCATTCATTCATTTTCTTATCTACTTTAATTCAACCACTGTAATAGAATATAATATTCATAATATTCACGCAGCAAGTCACAAAACAAGCTCGTGTTCCAAGGAGTTTGATTGTGTTCTAATATGTAGCACTGCATCGTTCACCTTCCAGACCGACTCATCCTTGAGACAATATCAGGAAACGGAAGCGGAGTTGCTTCACTATGGCCGACCTGCAGGAAACCAAAGCCGCTCTCCATTTAAGGACTCTTTCGGCCTACCGCCTGAAACCCTCAGCCCCGTCGTCCAGTACTTGTGATGTCAGCGACAAAGAATTCCCCCCATGGTGAGACTGCAGGCAGGTTTCGGTTAATTATTGACTATGGAGAAACTGTCATTTATAATGTCTGTCTTACTTTTAGGGACTATTTGTCACATGTACACGGAACATTGGTAATCAGTCAGTCACTAAGTGACTACTTTGTTTCCTCGTTCATTCATTCATGAATTAGTTGGTGAGGGCGTTATATGATACATGTACAAGAACTGCAGTAACACCAAAGTTTGCACACAACACGGCAGTAGGCTGGTCCACCAAATACTGTATATAAGTACTTCCTGTCAGTACGGCAGTTAAAGTCACCACATACAGTATTGTTTTTTAGAATAATGTTTTTCTGACTTGTTGCACATCCCTTGCCATAATTCTCTCACTCTCCACCCGACTCACTCTCTCTGAATCACTGCCATGACATCACCGCAGTCTCGCTGGACCGAGACGGGATTAAATCTGGTGTGCTGCTGCTGCTGGTGTCACATGGGGCCCCAGAGAATTTAGGATTGACCACACGGGGCTCAGCAGATTAAGACGCGTGTCGTGCTGTTGCTGACGGTTAGTTCAACTCTGCTGGTGACCCAGATTGTGTGACAAGCTTTTTGGCCATTTGCCTGCTCCTCTTTTGAGAAAAAAAACACACACAAATACATTTTTTTAGTTAATTTTGGGTTTAAAGACAAATAAAGATTCAAAAAACACATTTTATTTAATATACAAGAGAAAATAAAACATCAATGGAGGGTTAATTATTAATAGAATAGAACTGACCTTTTTTTAATGAATATTTTGTAGATATTTGGCAGCTGCTGTGACGAGTTCCTGTTTATGTACATTCCAAAGCATACAGAGGTCACAATTAGTCATCTTCCATGCAGGAAAAAAAACAGACTCAAGACTGGAAATGACCCCCCTCAAGGCTTTTTCTCAATGTTGCTGCACTTTCTTTCTGAAAAAAAAAAAAGTCTGTTACCGTAGCAACCCTATCAACAAGCGACTGGGAGTTCTTCATTAGGGGAAACCCCTGGGAGGCTCCCATGTGGTAATAACGCTGACAACATTTGACTTCTATTCTCATTCAAAATGAAATCACCAGTGGAGGTATTCGCATGTTTCTGCATGCTTGGTTGCATTGTAAACTCTCAGGTGATAATTGTAGACGGATGCCGTCCCAGGTTTAAGCATCTAAATTTAAGCTTCTCAACGGACATATACCATGAAATATTTAGTCAACATGACCTAGAAGAAGCAGGGCAAAGCAAGCATCACTCAGATACTGTGATGCTAACTAGTTTGTCCTAGTATGTCCTAACTAGTCAATTTTACCCACCTTAGTAATTAGTCACAGGTTGTAATAAGTCTAAATTGTACCATTCGCTCATTATTAGTCAGTTGTGTGTCACTTTTTGCAAGTTTTGCTTGCTTGGTGTTGTCGTTTGGTCGTTTATTGCTTCATTGTTTTTATTTTGTCTGAGTTTCTTTGTTTATTTTCATACAGTATTTAGTCATTGTTAGTCATTTCATTTCTTTAATTACGAGTGTGTTAGTTTTTGGGTTAGTGTTTTGTATTTGCTGGCAACCAGTCGAGAGTGCACCCCGCCTCTCGCCCGAAGACAGCTGGGATAGGCTCCAGCACCCCCCGCACCCCTGTGAGGATAAGCGGTAGAAAATGAATAAATGAATGAATTGGTTTTTTTAGGTTCCCAGATAGCCTAATGACATTGAAACAATCTATGTTGAAATTTCGACGTTAGAGCATACGTATAATCAATGTAGGACTTCAGTATTGATTTACTGCATGTGACGTTGATTTCATAACCAAATTGTCCATAGGTATGAATGTGAGTGCGAATGGTTGTTTCCTTATGAGGAAGAAGCAGTAGAAAATGAATGAATGAGATCAACACAATTTCAATTGGTGGTTGCATGG
The DNA here is from genome assembly GCF_037039965.1 of Doryrhamphus excisus. NCBI lineage: Eukaryota > Metazoa > Chordata > Actinopteri > Syngnathiformes > Syngnathidae > Doryrhamphus > Doryrhamphus excisus. Next base: position 16,653,314 of record NC_136365.1, read on the forward strand.
TGTTAAAGTGGTTAGCGTGCAGGCCTCACAGCTATAGGAGACCCGAATTCAAATCCACCCGCGACCATCTGTGGACCATGTGTGGAGTTTGCATGTTCTCCCCGTGCATGCGTGGGTTTTCTCCAGGTACTCCGGTTTCCTCCCACATTCCAAAAACATGCTAGGTTAATTAGCGACTCCAAATTGTCCATAGGTATGAATGTGAGTGTGAATGGTTGTTTGTCTATATGTGCCCTGTGATTGGCTGGTGACCAGTTCAGGGTGTTCCCTGCCTCTCACCCGAAGACAGCTGGGATAGGCTCCAGCATACCCCGCGGTAGAAAATGAATGAATGAAATCAATATGGTTTCAATGATATTTCAATGATAATTCCAGAATAGGGCTCCTTTAATGCTGTTCAATATAGCATTTCAATAAAATCATGTTTTATCTACAGTCAGGACATTACAGGTTTAATAGATTCAATGTCAACCATTATGATGATTCGATGAAAAAATCAATATGTCGTTTTAATGTTACCTTGCTATCTGCGTCATCTCCTTTGCTATTGAGCAATATTATTGTGCTACTTTCTTTGCAAACACATTCACTCCCGCCATTTTTGAGTACATTCCAACTCTGTGACTTCAGATCAGAAATGGGACAGTCTGCGTGAGTGTGTGTTAAAGACACTGAGCCTGTTTGTTTACGTACCGTGGTTGTGTCTGGGCCGGTCGCATAGTAGATAAGCGGGGTGGGAGTGGTAGCGTGTGTGCATGCGTGTACTGTATGTGCAAAAAGAGCGAAGGAAATGCCACACATGAAAGAGTGCATAAAAGCGTTCAAAGTGGCCTCGGGAGTGATGGGCTTGTCAACTGTGCAGACTTTTCATTGTTGAGCGGCTGATGATTGAGGGTAGTCCTTTTGCTCTGTCTCCTGCTCGCTCAGGCCAGCCAGAGGAAACTGCTGCATAACGATAACAGACTCTGAGACAATGGCTTCAACAGGCGTAAACACACATACTGTATAGGCACAACACACACACATTAGCTTTGCGATGGTTGTGTTGCTGATAGTCTCCTGACCTTATGGAATTATTTATCAAATATGCAACAATCCGGACATACCAGCCATATTTCGGAGCTTTTTTCCTCCCTTTTTGGAAAAGCGGGAAATTGTCACTGTCGCACCTTCCTCTGCTTGGTGTTTGTCTCCCTAATGATAAGCACACTGAAAGGAAAAATGCACTTTTTGCATAATTTTGTCATCCATAATTCTTATGTGAGATATGAACACATAGATCTCTTTTCTGTATGTTCTAAAGATATAAAACAGATAAAAATAGACACCTCATTACTGCATTTATGGGAACCACTTATTCCGTCTATAAAGCCTTCTTTAAAAGCCCCCATTTACATATAATGTGATATGTATATAACCACGCAACATTGCTATTATTATTAATAGCATTGTTGCACCAATCCACCTATGTTACTGGTGCATTGATGCGTAGCCAGAACACACTGGCTAGCTACTAGCCGGCTAGGGTGACTAGCTTCACCTCAGCCTACTACAACAAAAAAAAGGCTAAATATTTGATAGCATAATAGCATCACTGCTGCTGTTTTTGTTTCCGAGTTTGAAAATTTTATGCTAGATGTAGGTGTTTGTTTCTATGTTTTGGTGAAATCAATGCTCTGGCAGGAAGGAAGCTCTGGCAATGCTTAAAATGGCCAAAATATGCTAAATATTATATGCATATATTAATGAATGTGTCTGTGACTGCATGATCACAGCATGTATAGAAAACCGTAAAACCTTGATTGAATTTTTGGAGGTCTTTTTATGCGGCATAGGCGGATTCTGTTACATGTTGTAATGAGCTATTTTTCTTTTTTCTGTTTTTATATCTTCATAATGCACAAAAAGAGAGTTGTGTGTTGATGTCTCACATAAGGATTGTGGATGATGAGAAAAAAGTGCAGTTTTCCTTTGAGGGTTATTTTGGGAGGTTGCCTCAAACAATATTTGGAATTGGGAGTGTTGTGGTGCGTTGTTTATTCTCCCTCTTTTGTTTTTTTTTTAAATATAATTTTCACTGTAAGGATAACCCTGTGAGTGTTGTATTCTGGACATTTTTACTCATTTGGCAGTCACAAAAAAGAAATGTATTGCTATAAAAATTATAGTAAGTCACTAATTTAACAAATAATTGCTATCTATTTAATATACGAAATTGTTAAGAGCCAGAAAAATATGTTTATTTTGAAAACAATGTGTTATTTTCCAAATAAAGTTGCTTAAGACGCTGTTTAATCACAGGCAGATGGCGCCCACGTGAGTCAGTAAGCTTTAATTACAGCTGCCTCGTTAGCAATAATAGCAAATCACCATTAGGGGGCGCCCTGTGTTTTGTTATTGTCAGGCAGAGGTTGTCGTCAAGTTTCCATCATGGCTGTCAAAGACTGGAAGCTGTTTCTTACATCTATAACGTCGAGCACGTTTAACTACGCTGTACGATTGTATAAAACGCTGAAGTTGTAAAACATCACCTAACGAGAAGGTAGGTCTTAAATAAGCAGTGTAGGGTTTGACATAGTATACTCCAGAAGCCGTGCTTGCGTTAAAAAAAATATATTTTGGAATCTTCTTCCGGAAATAGTTGTCGTGTCTTCTACCTTATCTTATCTGGTTGCTGTCAAATTTTGAAGTCTCATCCATAACTTCAGACAGACCGCATCGCCTATTGAGGTAAGTTACTGATCTCCTGCTTCTCGTTTTGTTTATTAAATTGCTAAATTGTCAAACGGCTCTTTACCCCACTCTACTTCCCTCGTTTTTTTTTTGTCGTAGCCGTTTATTTGCTGTTGTTTTAGCTAGCTAGATAACACGCTACTATTATCCAAAGTCATGAACAGTTTGTCAAATGAAGATGGGGATATGTAATGAATGTTATAGACTCTGTAGTGCGAAAGTATGACGTCATGCTAATGTTGTACATAACTTGTTGCAAACTGTTTACGTTATCTTTTCTTGCTTTACGGAGCCGCTATCGAGTGACGTCATAGCTTAGCTAACGTTATTTTTAAGAGGCGCTGTTTTTCCTCACAGAAAAATTCTTAAAATATTTAAAAGATTTCCTGTATTTAATATTCCTCTGTTAACCACATAGTAAAAATATATCACATTATACTGTGTTATACTAGACTATAATAATACATCAATAATTATAGGGTCTACATTCATATAAACAGAATAATTTTTGGGGTATAAAGTCAGTGAGTCATTTGCTCCATATGACTCATTTCACAGGCACTCTCCTAAGGTTAGCCACAGCATTAAAATGTTTGCCATCCCTTCTGGTTTGATGCTACCATGCTGGGCCATTTATGTTTTTACGTTCTTTCCTGCCACTGTTGACAACTTTTTAATAAGAAAAGTAGCAAATGGCTGTCATAGAAGTCCCTTGATTACTGCATTGTCATATTTGCATATAATTTGCATAGAATTTGCATGTGATGCTGTAAATGCTGCAGGAAAAAAAAACCAAAAAGTGAGTAAAAACACCTTAATTACTTTTAGAGGTACAAACAAATTTAAAATTGGACATATTTTCATCTAAATAAAATAACTTTAATATCTCCTCTCGAAGGCTGCACGGCAGACGTGTGGTTAGCGCACAGACCTCACAGCTAGGAGACCCGAGTTCAATTCCACCCTCGGCCATCTCTGTGTGGAGTTTGCATGTTCTCCCTGTGCATGCGTGGGTTTTCTCCGGGTACTCCGGTTTCCTCCCACATTCTAAAAACATGCTAGGTTAATTGGCGACTCCAAATTGTCCATAGGTATGAATGTGAGTGTGAATGGTTGTTTGTCTATATGTGCCCTGTGATTGGCTGGCCACCAGTCCAGGGTGTACCCTGCCTCTCGCCCAAAGACAGCTGGGATAGGCTTCAGCACCCCCGCGACCCTCGTGAGGAAAAGCGATAGAAAGTGAATGAATGAATGAATGAATCTCCTCTCGACCAGTTCTCCCATCACATGTTGGCTTTTGAGAACTTATTTAAATTAGCACAAGTGAACAGCAAATAACAGATTATGCGCACACTTCTGGTGAGTATATGTAGTAGAAACTGCGACTGTGAGGATCCAAAACGCAGAACTGTATGTGCTTTCACTGTTGAGTCCCCAAATACCAAAAAACACACCAACACCAGAAAAAGTCGGTAGATTTGTCACTTTTTTTTTTTAGAAAATATGTCATCAAGATGGGTTGGAACGTCACCAGATCTAAAGACAACAGGAAATTGTAGAGGCTAGTTAAGAAGAGTTGATAAAAACTGTGTTATTGCTATTTCTTCTCTGGTCACCATGCTGGAGGGATGTACAAATCAGTTGATGGGGGATATGGTTAATTTTGATGGCTAAATGTGGCAATTTTGCTGTCAAATGAATGACATAAAACCATCACTGCTAAGAGTGGTAGGGATGGATAGGTTGATGGTGCTATGGCACTATGTATTCATGAATTGTGTGAATCGCATTGACTTCCTGTCGCTGGCTGTTAGATGCACACAAAGATACACACACAGGCCACCGCAACTTCCCTTCCTCACCTCATCTCTTGCTGTTTTCTGACATGTACAGTCATTTCCTTGTCCTTTTACCTCCATATAAAGACCTGATCATTATTAGGTGTCATGCTCTTCTAAGAATTGTCATAATGTTGTGATGGCTGACTTCATTTGCAGCTGCTAGTGCTGACCTGCTGGCCTTTGCAGAGAATGCCGTTTAAAACTGTCTTTTTACAATCAAAATGCACTTTTCACTTCTTTGACGCAGTTATGTTGTTGCAGTTTAATATGGTTTATGGTGTTGCTGCTTACATGGAATCATGTGTGTGTCAATCAATATGTAATGTGTGTTTGGTCCCTCTGGTGCATATTTGTTGCTTTGTGTGTTGGGCTTATCCATTTTTCCCTCTTTGGTCTCCTTGTGTTTCTTAGCGGGCTACTTTAGATTAGTTGGATTATTGTGGTCCGAGATTAGCCAAGCATCTGTCAAGACATTCTTTTTGTAGATTTGTAGTATTTATTTAAGGAAGACAGAAGCAGTGCTTATTGATCAACATTTTCATGTAAAGATGCAAGTTTTTAGCTAGTGGCAAATTTCCATCTTTAGTCCCTCCAGGGGTCATGTTGATAAGTACAATAGCAATAACATTTAAAGAATAAAAAAAACAGTCATCAAACAGAAATAATAGGCAAAAACGGAGATTGGGAAAAAATAAAATGGATTTAATAGGGCCCTAGTATTGGTTCATATTTCTTAGGTATACATTTTGAGTGTTAAGTTGATGTGTGATGAGTTTAGTATTCTTTGTAAGATGATACCGTAAGTCAGACTGTCACACTGAGTGAATAACGTCTTGCAATTTCCAATGGGTTGACAAGGTCCGTCTACGGCCCAACCAATCAAAACAATAAGTTTCAGATTAATCGACAAACCTGAATGATGAAAATTACGAGATGTCCCTAACTTCTTGCTTGCCATTCACCTGCCATTCCAAATTGCATGGGAATGGATGGCATTTTTTTGCTTCTAACTAACGAGCAAAAGGCAATCAAAACAATACCTCTCATCCAAGGAGGAGCTAATAATCCTACCTTTGAGTCACTTTTTTCCAGTGGGTGTCTGTCACAGCTGGATCTCTGAAGCTCATTGGCATGCATCAGTGACGGGAAGAAAAGCTCAGACTCGCTTGGCGAGAATTAATTTGGCGACACAAATACATTTCTAGACCCTGAATAACAGACGTGTATTTGTTAGACTGTTGCCGAGGGACAAAAAAATCCCTCTTATATTCAGGTCATTACGGTACTATCGGACCCCGTGGTAGTGGTACGTTTCCTAACTGTTGAATTGTCTCTCTCTTAGTTATGTCTCGTAGGAGCTGTCGCCTGGTGTCCACCGGTTACTACAACTCAGATGATGAATCTGACTCAAGTAGTGTGACAAACATTTCATACCGAGAGAACCCAGTCAAGTGAGTAAATTCGGCTATTACAAAATCTTAAGTGACAACAGTGTTTGCCACAGGTTGGGTGGCCGTGAGTTGCGAGCTGGTGTGCCTTAAGCTTTATTTAACCACACAAGATGTTATTTCATGATTTTGTGCAGCGGTGGATGTGCATGGGCGTGCCTTATAGCGTGTGATTTAAAAAAATATATGACATGGGCTGATTTTAAAGATAAGACATTCGTCAATGTACATCTAATATCTCCCGATGTTGTGTTGAACCTCGGCTCTAGCCACGAGTGCCGCTAGAGCACCCGGTATGCTTTGCTCCCAGTTTTCGGAACTCTTAACATTCATGTTGTAGTGCCTGGAATAGTAGTGTGCATGGTAAACTTAGCTGTTAAAGTGGTGTGCTGTTGATTTTTTGGTTGGCACTGTGAGTAAGACAAAGGGCAAATGGAAGAATGCCTTATAGAAGGTTGTATTACTGATGTATGCATATTTGACTTTGTGTTGCCCAACCCTATTACAATGCCATATTGGACAGAGTAGACCGCCATTCACCTCATTCTCATGTGGCCGTGAGCAGATAACGGCAAATACATATTTTAAATAAAGAGCCCTAAATAGTGGTGGGTCGCCATGAATGGGGAAACACTAAACAGTACTTGTACCACATTTTTTATTTTATTAGTTGCTTTTTTTGTTTGTTTTCCTTTAGGGTTTTCAAGAAGAAGGCGGGCACCCGCAAGGCTGCTTCCCGCACTTCCACTCGAGCCAACAGCAATGCTAGCTCCACGAACGTTGAGTCGCCTGTTGCCACAGGTGAATGCGGCACTCATCCCTTGAATGCATCAGTAGTATTACTAATACGTTTAGGTACTTTAGCTAATATGTTTTGCTTTTTGTTTGGCTTTTCATTTTGTGATGCATCTATAATAGAGTGCCACCAATGGCAGAACAAAATGGGATTTTCGTTGAACATTAAATAGCAAAAACTGTATTGACGGATCAATAACGGCGAATTAATGACAGTTATCTGCGTGTAGTCATATGATCAACTTTGCTGTTTGTCCCGCTAACAAAACTAAAAATTAAAGTCACCGAGCTTTTGAGTCTGTGGCTCCCACAGTGTGACTTTGGACCAGATCAATTCAAATTCCATTTCCTATGACAATAATGTTTGACCTTAGAGTTCCCGGTGTTAAAAATATAAATGATGATACTAACCCCCTATTAAAATGTTTTCTCAAAGCCAGGAGACCTTCTCTGAGCACCCAGACTGACCTTACAATGAGGACCGTGTCCTACACCACTCCCAGGCCCACAACTCGGACCTCCCTGACCTCTGCTTCATCGGCCGCACGTCAGACTCCCACTCACTCCCCACCGCCGCCCCCAGAGAGGTTCCGCGGATCCAGCCAGGCAGTACTATACGTGCGACCTGACCAGAGTAAGAACTGCATAGACAGCTCTGGCTACTCCTCCTGTGAGGGCGCCAACCTTAAACCCCCAGCTACCAGTACCAGAACTTGGACCACAACAACCACGACCAGCTGCAGCAAAGTCAGAAGTAACAGTGGGCCTGTCAGTGTAGGATACAGACATCGATTAAACAGAACCCTCTGTGGTTTCAAGGGTGAGCTAACTTTAGTTAATGTGTGTATCTGTGCTGTGCATTGTCAAAACTGTAGAATAATGCAATTATTTCTGTGTTTTTGTTGCAGAATCACTATCAGCAATGACTACAAGGATGCAGCTGACAGATTTAGGTACATATGTGTTGTTGTGTGGAAAGTATCCGAACTATCTTGGTAAAATGAACAATATAACAGTATTGTGGTTCGGCAATACTTGGTGCAGTTTGCTTAGCGTTCACACTGGTAATTTTGGCATGATGCACAGTAAAGAACATGTGCATTAAGACTTGATTGGGCAGCTTTTGTGACTGCTGTTGTGGCTGAATCCCATTTCTACCCCTTGGCCCTTGCCCGTTATCTTATCCTTTGTCTTACCCCTTCCTAAAACCTAGGGCCAAGGGAAAAAAGTCACTAAGCCTAAGAAATGGCCATATCACCATATCATTCTCATTACATCATTCCGCTTCACCACTTGCTGGCTGTGACGTAAGCAGAAGATAATTACATTTTTTTGCTGAAGCCCAACGCCTTTCCAACATTACTTAGTCTTTTATGATGGTAAGCCAAACTTTTTAGCTGCTTCTTCTTTGGCGGGCTTCTTCGTTCATAGCCATTTGTGACATAGGCTTCAAAAATAGGAATTTCTCACAAAATCAGCAAACAAAATTTTTACAAACATTTTTAGGTAGCATGACTTGCGGTAGAAAATGAATGAATGAATGAACGAACTTTGTGTTAATGTAAGTACAACTCCGTGATTCTCTCAGCACCCTGAAATCTAAAGAAAAATATCTAAAATCTAAGAAAAATCCAACAAATCTAAAAAAATATTTTGTAAAGGTGGTTAGTTGAAGAGTCAGAAGAGCAAGCAGGAAGTAACCATTTTATCAGTGTCCTGTTTATTTAGTGTAAGTAATGAAACAAAAGCGATTGTCTGTGTAGCATTATAGAGTGTGCATACAGGGAGTGTGGTGCAAATTAAAAGTTCACAGAGCACTGAGTTGCTAATAGACATTTCCCACCACACTCAGTGAGTCTACCTTACCATACCAGCTCAGTAAGCTACATACCATTGAGAGACGTCTTGAGGTGACCTGTTTTCTTAAGAAACTCCAGTCTCTACTTCCGGATCAGATTCAGCATTCAACACATATGGCTGTATGTCAAAAGTGGACATTTTAAAAACACATTTATTACGACACCAGAAGTCTTCCTAAGTACTTGGGAGTGTGACCAACCACCGTGGAGGGGGCGTGCCTGGAGGCGGGCCGTGGATAGAATTAATTTAAACAGACCTGTTTTTGCGGCAAGCACAAAATACAAAGAAATACTGCTGGAATAGGTGCAGATTCTGGAAGATCTAGAAAGCTTCCTGTGCTGGTTTTAGTGTGTAGCTGTTTTATAGGAGTCCACAACTCAATACAAAGGGCTGAAAATGAGCATAATAGGTTCCTTTTAACACAAAGGTAAACTAATAAAATACAAAGTTCTTTGAAGTGATTGAGCATGTGCATATATAAACTAGTTATTCTACCTGTCTTCGTCTTGCAGCCAACAAATGCCTACTCAACAACCAAACAAAGAAAATTTGCATTGCTCTCATCTTCCTTGTTGCTGCCCTTGTCTGTAAGTATGACTCTTTTACATAATATACCCCTGATTACATCATCTTGTTCTCACTAAGAGTCAAAACACTCTCACGCTCTCCTCCAGGTCTTTGGTTCCTCCCACCATTGTTGCCCCCTCTCACCTCTTTCATGTCCATCACAAAGTTCCTGTCACAGACCACCAAGCTCATGCATGACACTGTTCCACCCTCCATTCTTCCTCAGTCAAACACCATGCTGCCCACATCTGCAACGGTATGGCTCACTATGCACATGGTCTGTGTAACAATTAAGATATGGTGCAAGTGCTTTAACGGTCACTGAACACAACAGGTATACCTGCAGTTTATTTAGCTCAAAGATGAGATGAGATGAGATGATAATGCATCATACTGAAGTCTTTTAACAGTAAAGGACAGCTTTTGTTGGAATAAATAGGAAATATCAACTGTTATGTCAGAATTTTTAATATCATTTTTTCATAAATTGATTTTAATATTAGCTTAGATTTAAACAATTTTAATACAATGTTTATTAACAATGCAATAAATATATATTTTCTCATCTCTCCCTGTAGGATTCTGCATGTACATCAGTACCTTTTGATGTAGAAGCAAAGATGCAGCTCCTGTCGGTAAGAAACAGGTTAACATTCCAGCATTGATGCATGTCACTGAACATTTGTGTCCTTACAGGAGAATATGCAGTCGAAGCAGGAGCTCTTCTACCAGGTAAATAGCTGAATGAATCGTGGAGCATTTAGTGCATCAACATAGATGCATTTGTTTCAGATCAAGGCACAATTTGAGGAGGACATGCAGAGTATGAGGGATGATCTCAAGACAGCAAAGTTCGACAGCGGGCAGCATATGGACCAGGAGGTTGCCGCACTGGGCAAGCGGATAGATGACCTGGAACAGGCTTTCAGCACCAAAATCCAGGTTTTAGAGAACCAGAATGCTGAGGTAATATTACTTTTACCCATAAATGAACATTGTGATGGATGCTTCTTGTGTATTTGCTGCAAGTCAACATCCTGTTATTTGCAGTTGTCCCAGGAGGTGTCGTCCATCCAGCTGCCGCCGCCTCCGATGCCTTGTCCTGACATCAGCGCCATCACCTCCGCCCAAAAACATCTCACGCCAGAGCTCCAGCTGGCCATGGAGAATTGGCTTACTGACCACATGCAGGTAAAATGACGGAATTACAGTGAAGCCTCTACAGCAGGGTGTCCAAACTAGGAAACCTTCACTAGAAAAAGTGAAGAATGAAGGGGCCATTTTGATACATTTTGAGTAATATGTTTATATACAGTGATGGAGAAAAACTTTATAATTGGAATGTCAAGAGGTTTTATGATAGTAAGCCAAACTTTTCAGCTGCTTCTTCATTTGTAGTGGCGGGTTCTTCGTTCATACCTATTTGTGACGTAAGCATCAGCATCCCTGAAATCTAAAGAAAAAGCCAAGTCATTCAAACGATGTGTGTGGCTGTCACACAGGCTCAGGATGCAATGAGACCACAGGACAAGGGAACCTCCTCAGACTTGCAACCCATTGCTAACAAGATGGCTGACTTCGCCTTGGAGACTCAAGGTAATAAACGTTCATGTGTGTTACCTTTTGTGGCGCTCCTGTATTTATGGTCTGTGTTTAATGTACAGGTGCCAGCGTTGTCAGCACCCGATGCTCTGACACCTATCGTACCCGCTCAGCATGCGTCACCTTGTTTGGATTCCCCTTGTGGTATCCCACAGAGAGCCCCCGCACTGTCATTCAGGTGATCTGCTTTCCCTACTGTTTTTTTCTGTATCTTATCTCCTGCTTCAATACACTTGTTTACTCCCTCAGGGCCATCCGGTGATGCTTCCGGGCAAATGTTGGGCATTCCACGGTGTCCAGGGAACTCTGGTCATTGCCCTGTCTCACCCCATAAGGATTACGCATGTGACGCTGGACCACGTGCCGCGTTACAACACCCCCAATGGCCGCATTGACTCCGCCCCCAAGGACTTTGCTGTCTATGTAAGTGATCTCTGCCTCTAGGGGGCGTAGCTTGACAAAAATGAAGAAAAACAAAGCTACAATGTGAACTTTTTTTTTTGAAGTGATATTTTGCTGAAACCTGAACGATGGGAGTCTAATCTTGATTTGCTATATACCATGTCTATATAACTCAGTGCTTCAGTTACTTTCTGTCATGTCCCCGCAGAATCGCTCCAGTTCAGTTCAATTTATTTGTCTCCCTTGGGAGAAATTTGTTTTAGAGGCAGGGTACAGCTGCATACAACCAACATAGACATACAGTACATGACAGACATAATAGATAGACATAATAAAAACAAGCATAAATAAGACAATAAAAGAAACAGAGCATAAAAACACCAGAACCATACTGGTTCCCAGAGCGATCAATGTGCAAAAGGGGGATCATCTGAGTTGTCCCATTACCAACTGGTAAGCTGGTAAGTTAAAGTGCGCAGTATTTGAAATGCTAATTTAAAGTGCTAGTTCACATATAGACCAGATGTCCTGTTTCCATACCAGTGTCTTAACCACTAATGCCCTCAGGCATAGCATGGATGTAGCTTTTGTTTGAATGAAACACTAGTTAAGACTGAACAACAGCGCCTTCCCTGGTGGCAGTCCAGTACTGCACTTCAGTGTACCGTACTGTATGAAGTTGAACAGAGTTAATGTGTTTAACGTACATTTGTGGCCCAGGGGATGAAGGACGAAGCGGAAGAAGGGATGCTGCTTGGAACGTTCACGTACAACAAGGATGGCGAACCCACACAGACCTTTGAGCTGACCGTGAGTTTAAAATGACACCATACAATGTCAGGTTCAAACACCCGGTCAAACAGACCTCTCTGCTCCTGTAGGACCCCAGTGTTGCGGTCCATCGAGCTGTGGAGCTTCGCGTCCTCAGTAACTGGGGTCACGTGGAATATACGTGCATCTACCGCTTCCGCGTGCACGGCGTCATGGAGGCCACATGACGTGGTAGTGGTGAGTTCCACCACTAGAGGCCGCTAAATCATTGGCACTGATTCTTTCAGAGGATTTTTTTCAAACATTGTTGCAATCTAGCTAAAAGCTAATATCTCTGCGTTTTCAACATTTGTCAATAAGAAAACTGGAGATACATACTTTTCATTGGACTGCCAATATATATACATATATTTATGTAATGCCTTTACTAGTTTTGAGTCACCAGCTGGAAGAATGTAGCTAATAAACATTAGGTCAAAATGATACATATCCACCATATACCATAACAACATTCACTTTCTTCTTGATTCTTAAAATACTTGAAACTTGTTTTTTTTCTAGCTTCGTGTTGATTCATGATGCTCGTCTTCTTTGTAAAAAAAAATGCACTTGAATTTTGTATGGATGCAAAGTCAGGAAAAAAACTATTTATTTGAGAATGTGTGTACTTGTATTTGTGTTGTAGGATTGTTACACAAATATTGAAAATGCTTGTCTAAATTAACGATACAAATGTGTATTACTGCCACACTGACGGGAAAAATTTGTAAAAAAAAAAAAGTTATAAGGAAGTCATCGGGCTGTGTGAGTAAGCATGAGGAAAATATCTGTATTTTTAAAGTTGAATATATTTCAAAAGGTATCATTTTAGGAGACTAAAGTTATATTTTTATGAATTTATGACTATTTTCGGAATATACGACATTATACTCTTAGCACCCTTGCTTTGTGTTTGTAATCTTCTAAAATTGAAACTTTGTTCTTGTATTTTCAATTCTGATCATATCGAAACTCGTAAATGTACTAATTTATTTCTAGAAACAATGACTTTTTAGTAAAATTACAACTTTCTTCTGGTAACACCACAACTTCATTTTCTCTAATTTACAAGTTTATTCCCGTCATATTTGTCATATTCTTGGGACATTATATAATGTTATTATTATAACTATTTAATTTTTCTGTATCACTTTATAGTAATACTATGACTTAGTAAAGTATTAGTCTGTTCACGTCACATTATGACTTTATTCCCCTAAATTTACAAATGTACAAAAACAATGTACACAACTTTTGGTAAGATGATGCCTTTTTTTGTTCTAAAGTACAACTTTATTCTCCTAAAATGTAAATATCTTTCTAAAATTATAACTTTTGACTGGTGTAATTCATTGATTTTATTCTTTATTTTCTATGTGGCCTTAATATTTCATAGTTGAGAAATGCTTCCATGTATGTTGTAATATTTAAAATGCAAATGACCTGCAAGGTTGTACAACTGCCTCAAAGTTCAGCTTCAGTTTCCTTGCTCGACGGCACTTTTCAGTGTGTAATTGTTATTTTTTATGATGAGTTGTATACCACAGGGGAATCCTGGTTGAATCCATTTGTGTTGCAACTATATAAACTATACTATATAAGAACATGTAGGGGGAAAAAGGCAGTCCTACTTTAGATTGTTGAAATAAAACAGGTACAGCATCATTTACAAAAGCCCCAGGATCCTTTTTTTTTTACCAGGTTTTTTTTAATTTTTACCGTAAATCTTGTGTTTCATCTGTGTGATTTGCATTTCCATCACACAAAGTTCACGGTAAATGACTCATGAGAAAAGTTCCTGCGGTGGAAAATGGGTTACTCATGAAAAGTCAAATTTTCATTTTGGAAGAGTTTATAGTTGATGTTTTGTGTGGAATGGATGTGTACTATTTGGCAGGCTGTTATTTATAATAATGCTTTGAATATCATATTTAAACAAATTGCTAGAATTGTAATTTTTTTCTGTTTCAATTTGAATGTGTGAAATTAATAAAATATCTTTTTTGATTAGATTGTGAGTAATCACTTTTGGTAAGCTTCATCATATTAAAATGTGTTGGCACACTGCAGTATACCATCTGCTGGATGTGATGAGTACTTGGACTGTTAAGTAATATAGTGTACTGTACTTTAACATGCAATTTGATGTCTATATTATGACTTTGCAACTATTTATTCCCAACAGGCTATTTGCATGGCGAGCAAGCATCTTTGTAACACATTGCGTTAGATTTCTCACCTTGCATCACTTGTTTGCACCACGCTGTGACTTTGCACCATGAAAGTAGCCTAAGGGCACAGACCCGGGATCAGCTTAGCTCTCATTTACTAACAAATGATGCAATTATTGTGAGCATTCTAACGTCACTTATTATTCACAAAAGGAGGCTGCAAGGCTGAGAAGGAACGACGGCACCACTTGGCCCAACCCAAATGTAGAATTAGTCCCTGTTGTGTTTTATGCTGATGTTCTGCTGTTAATGCACAGTTTCTGCAGTAGGAGACTGAATCAGGGTGCAGCATAGCCTATTCAGGTAAGGGCATTCATTTAAAAGTGCATTTCTGCATCCCACCTGATTCCACTTCTTTTTCAGCTTCACAATGTTGAACACCTCAGTGAACGCCACCAGCACCAGAGGACCTCCACTGTGGTACAAGTACGAAGTGTGTGCCGTGGCTCCCTACGGTTTTATTTTCTACTACGGCGTCAAGGTGTTCAACCTGGTGGTGGGCACGCCTTGTAACGGCCTGGTCATTTGGCAGCAAGCCACCAGAAAGGGCGACGCGTCCACTTCAGACATCTTCATCCTCAATCTGGCTATTCTGGACGCCTACTTCTGCCTGATGATGCCCACCGAGCTGCTCAACACGCTGCTGCTGGACGATACTCACATTTGGTACTTGCAGAAGTTTGCGTACGGTGTCAAGGACACGGGAGTACTCTTTTTGGTGAGTATAGGACTCTATAGCTACATGCATCATTTATTGTTTATTATTTTGAACAGCTTCAACTTTCTGATTTGCTGAGAATGAAAATACTTGGAAAGTCAACATTTTAACCCCCCCAATCACTCCAGTGCATTACTTTTTACATTTTAAATATTTTTTATAAATAAATTGTTTCTATATTTTTCATTATACATGTTATATACAGGCTGCACGGCAGTTGAGTGGTTAGCGCGCAGACCTCACAACTAGGAGACTATAGGTCAATCCCACCCTCGGCCATCTCTCTGTGGAGTTTGCATGTTCTCCCCGTGCATGCGTGGGTTTTCTCCGGGTACTCCGGTTTCCTCCCACATTCCAAAAACATGCTAGGTTAATTGGCGACTCCAAATTGTCCATAGGTATGAATGTGAGTGTGAATGGTTGTTTGTCTATATGTGCCATGTGATTGGCTGGCCACCAGTCCAGGGTGTACCCTGTCTCTCGTCCGAAGACAACTGGGATAGGCTACAGCATGCCTGTGACCCTCGTGAGGATAAGCGGTAGAAAGTGAATGAATGAATAAATACTTACATACATTATTCATATTATATACAGTATATTTTTGTCACTATATTTCATACTTTTTTCCTAACTTTTAAATATAATAGCCGCATGGTGTACCGCACATCTCACCCGAAGTCAGCTGGGATAGGCTCCAACATACCCCACAGCCCAAGTGAGGATAAGTAGCAAAGAAAATGGATGGATTCAATATAATAATAATAATCACTATGATTCTATTTTAAATACAAGTATCTCAACATTTGGTGTTGTGTGTGTGATCCTAAAAGGTACAATACAACCTTTTGTAATGCACAATATTGTACAATAATTCAGAACAGATGCTAAATTTTGCTGGAAAATTTAGAAAATCAGGGGCGTTCAAAAACCAAGGTATATTTTATAAATATTTTAAACATGATCCAATTTACTCTAATTATTGCACAACATTTTATATATGTATACTATTTCTTAAATTTGCTGCTATTTTAGTCTGTTGTATAATTTTTCAAATGTGGTTTCTTCAGGTGTGTATCAGCCTTGACCGCTACACAGCCGTGGTGCACCCTGTACTGTTCACCAGCATCCGAGACAACAAAATCCGCATTGGGATATCCGTGGTGGTCTGGGCTGTGATAGTGGCCTACGCCCTCACTAAGTCCATCCTGGGATCTATGAGCGTCAACTCTGTATTCAGTGGCGTCATTCTCTTCGCCTTCGCCGTCATGGTCCTGTGCAATATCTCCATCATCTGGGTCCTGCGTCGCTCCGTGGCGGGTAAAGAGGTGATGCACCCGGCTAAGAAGAAAGCCCTCAAGATGGTGCTAATCATCCTGGTCATCATCGTGGTCAACTACCTACCACCGGTGCTCATGCCCTTTGCGCCCTACTACTCTTTAGTGGAGTTCCGCTGCCAGATTAGCATCAGCGTCTTCTCCATTATGGACCTTAGCTGCAGCATTGAGCCGCTTCTGTACGTCACCAAGATGAATTGCGTGGGAGCCAGGTGCTGTGGATGCTGCGTTGCTAGGAGACCGCACCAGGTCAATGTCTGATAAAGCTGAGTCTTCAGTAAGATGAATTACCCATTGTTAGTTTATCTGAAACACTTAACTGGGTTTGGGTTTTCATGGTTAAATACTTGGTACAGTCCAATAACACCTTTACTGAGCAAATTTGTTATATTTATTAAAATTCTCTAACATGGTTTACAACTGTATTTTAATGATGACATCATGTTGAAGGGTTAACACTTCTGGGTAATTTTGGCATACGCTTCCTCCAAACTCTGCAAAGATGCTTCTGGTCCATCTTCTGATGTGACATAACCAGGATACAAGCGAAAAAATTGATGTGCTGATGGAGTCGTGTCATCTCTCTCCCTGCAGGATGGCTGCAGCAGTGGTATTAACTTTGCATGAGCATAATCAATCTCACACCCCTCAAATATGAGCCCAACTCCCCAGGCACCTAAGCCCTTCTCCAGAAGGTGAGACACCTTCCGAGCGGCCACC
Source organism: Doryrhamphus excisus (assembly GCF_037039965.1). Lineage (NCBI taxonomy): Eukaryota > Metazoa > Chordata > Actinopteri > Syngnathiformes > Syngnathidae > Doryrhamphus > Doryrhamphus excisus. The sequence continues at coordinate 16,670,375 of NC_136365.1, forward strand.
ACCAGCCCCTCGTAGTCGCTCCTATTTAGGCGAAATATGTCTGATGTCAAAGGCCGGCGTGGAATAAGCACAGTGAAGCCAGGGGAGTTGGGGAAAGGAGTGAGAAAAGACACATAACCATCGTCCTCCCACACTCGCCACTGTGGCTCCTCCCCTCGAACAATGCGAGAGAAAAGGCCGGGGTGAAACTGATCATCCCCCAGGAATGTCAGATTAGATGGAGCGTCTGGGTTTGGGAGTTTGGCTCGGATCCTGGATTGGATTTCGGTTAGGCGGGAGTCACTCCATCGTGGTGCCGTTTTGGAGGTGCAGTAGCCCGGGTCATGAGGGTTGTGCTCCTCGTCTCCTGCCAGGTGCGGGTGCCACTCTGCATCCAGGCCGTGGAGGGGGAGGACCCGAATCTGAGGAGTAAAAATCAGAATTTTAACAAGATTTTACCTCAGTGAGGAGTAGATGTTGCTTGCTTGTACCTTAACTGTTTCAGACCATCAATCAAATTTAAATATTAGTCAATGACAACACAACTGAACACAAAAGGAAGTTTAAAAAAATACAACAGGAAGGTGCACACACCACAGGATATATATATATAAACTAAGAGGTGCACACCTGAGCAGGTTTGTCCACCAGAGGTCTTGTGACCAGAGCACACCTCTGCACCTGGAGTTTGTCACACAGCAGCTCCGCCACAGCTCTTGCTCCCAGCATCCAAGACAAATACTCTGCTTCCTCCAGGTGGAAGATGCTGCCTGCCAGCGTTCCTGGCTGGCGGCGCTCCAGGATTACAGAGCCGGGGGTCCATGGTCGGGGATGAAGGTAGGCGATCAGGCGCTCCGACTCCCAGATAATATGACGAGGGAGATTGCTGGACATACTGTGGCGTTAGAAGGGAGCGGGATGTTAAGAGATTACTGCGCAGGCCTATAACATATAAAAGCTTCAAATATTGACTCAAATGGAGATTGAAACAGTCAACATAGAACAACGTCATAGATCAAGAAATGGAACTCGAGCAATTATTTAACTAGCCTCACCTTCTGATGGAAAATCTCGTAAAGTGCATGTACAACGACGTGCGAGTGGGTGGAAAAAACTGTCGAGTAAAAGGCACAGCGAGCAACAAACTTTAATTTCGTCACTTTACGTAACAAACGGGAAGTCAAACTGTCCAATTTCTTCCGAAATTATCCAAAAGCTCTTGGTGTACATAACTTTGTTCTTCTTTGACGCTGATTTGTCTCGAAATGTCTTTATCGCCCCCTAGAGGACTACAATGCAATGTGAAAAATAATGCTGCGTTCCTTTCCACTCGGAATTCGAACAAAACATTCCATAGCAGAGAATATGTGAAAACAACACAGACTAAACTGGAATTTCGACTTAATTTATTGAAAATAGCACACGAACATAATTCTTAAATTCCTACTTTATGTATGAGCTTACATGCCAAAAAGCATGTTCATATTTAAAGCTAGGTTTACGAGTGTCCTCAAATCATCCATGGCTTCACGTGTTTTTAAATAAATAGCATTTTATACATTAACGGTGGTTTAAATGTACATTTCAACAAGAATGTACATATTTTAGTTGGAAAATATATAAATACAAACCTTGCTGTTATCAAGCAGCGATGCACAAAACAGTATTAGCAGCGTTAGTTTCCTTACTTTCGCGTGTTTAAGGACTATCAAGTGTCCTTAGAAGTGTTCATGTCTGTGACGTTAATAGTGCGTGTGTTGTCTTTGTTGAGGATTTGGATAAGGAAGCCTCAAGGTGTCATCATTCATACAAAATATTTATTTTTATCACTGTAACCGGCGACTGTCACCCGGGTGAGTGTGTCTGATGTAAGTACCGAAACACTCTGTGATCCCTGGAGGTTGTTTCGAGCATGTTGCACAAGGATTACATACATACATTTATCCAGCAGGTGTCGCCACTAAATTTGTAGAGCGGTTGAAACACATCATCTACTTCCTGTTAGCGACGTCCTCCATGGTGTCATTGTAGCTGTAGCTGAGGTTGAACTTTCAATAACTCATCAACAATGTCTGGCTATACTCCAGACGAGAAGCTCCGTGTAGACCAGCTCACGAAGCTTCGCAGGCAGTGGCTGAAGGACCAGGAGCTCAGCCCCAGGGAGCCCGTCATTCAGGCTAAACCTCCCGGCTCCGTCGCCAGGTTCTGGGCAGGTTTTCTGGAACCCAAGAGCCTGTGGCGGCTTTACGTGAGTACAGTAGTAGCGAGCTAGCAGCGATGCTAACATTTTACCTTGCGGATACAATTAGGTTTAGTATGTCAGCATTGTTTTGTTATGTACAGCCGCGAATTTGGTTTGTCACGTGATGTGTACTGACGTGTTTATTTCAGATAGCTTAGCTTGTAGCTTATATTGACCTGCATCTTGAATGTACAACATGCATAATTCAGTTTTTATGTATACAGCCCTCAATTGAAAAAGTTTGGACACGCCTTATTTACAACATGTTTCTTCTTCACAGACGTACAAAGCCTACAAAGGTGGTGTTTTCACATTAACACGATTATTGATACCAGCTTGGGTCGTCCATTACTACGTGAAATACCACCTTACAGTAAGTTAAAGCGACTATTCTCATTACATTTGATATTAAATGCCACTAAATATTTTTTTTGTATAATCCTTCACAGCAAAGGCCCTATGGAATTGTGGAGTTGAAGCCCAAGCTTTTCCCGGTGAATAACACTAATTCATTTCAACTCTATTTCCTTTATTTTATATCTTGAAAATTGACATTTTTATGTGTTTATTACTTTGTATTTGACAATTTTTAAGCTGTCAAATAATAGTTTGTATTGCCTCAAATAATGTCCTTCTCTCAAATTAATGCTATACCCCATTTGAGTGTCATTCACTTGAATAATTTCTCCATACCATGACTCATAGAAATATACATTTTCACTCAAAAGTAATGTTAATGAGCTGTGAAACTTATGGCCTGTACTGTCTACATTGGAACATTTCCAATGCAATAAATAAATAAATATATCACAGACAGCAGTGTAATATTAAGGAGAGGGACAAGAGGATACTATCATAGTTATATGAGAAACATTAAACTCACATTTTAACAGTGACCACATACTAGGTTAGCCCATTTGCCAAGGAAAAACAAAATGCTCAAACTTGGAGCTCTCACATCTGTATCTGATTGACATGCTTTATTTTAAGATGTGTAGCGAAGCCTGCCTTTTTACAGCAAAAGCCAGAAAAATCAGAAGCGACCATTTTGAGTATGCCTTCTCGTAAAAGTGAAAGAAGGGATAGATTTGTTTGGTCCTCATAAACCTGCTAAACACAGACAGGCATTACTGGTGTAGTAGACACTGCTTTTGTAAGGCTGAAGCTTATAGGTGAATTTGAAGACGTGCTGCTGAGTGGCGCATTCTGTAGTAGAAGCTGCAACAATATGAGGAAATCCATTGTGGTTGTTGCACAGTTTGATCACTGATAAACTTCCTAATGTATTATTTGTATATTTTTTAGGGTGACTTGATTCAGGAGACAGGTGAAGTTGTTCCAGACCTACCTGAAAGCCACGGTCATCATTGAAATGGAAATACTGAGTATTTGTTGTAAAGAACTGTGAATATGCCATTAAAAATATTAATAAGTCATGTATTGGTATGAACCCATTTGTTGTACAGTGTAATTGGGTTTTTAAATGACACTTACTTTTTCACCAGTATAGTAACTCCTCATTTATCACTGAAATTTTGTTCCAGGCCCGACCATGGCAAATTAAATTTTGTGAAACATAAATTAATGTTGATTTTATATTTTTGTACTTGGAACATATAAAACCTGTTTTCAGACCTTCTAAATATGTTTTATAAACATCATTAGAGCCATGAAGACATTAAATAGCACACCATAATCACATTGACACTAATATTAACCAAATAAACATAATGTAATGTATTGTAATAGGAAATATGACAGAAATTAGACATAATCAAAACTGTAGAAAAGGCAGCATATTCAGAGTTTATGTAAAAGTCTTAAAAAATCACAAGAGATACATAATGCTAAGTAACAACAATGTTGGAACCACATGTGAGAGACACATGGGTGGATGCTGCATGAGGGTGGGCCAATCAGTGATGTGCATATTTTTGACTAATAATCGTCCAACAATCAAATATTGATCGTTAATTATTACAGTTATTATTATTATAACAGTGATATAGTGAGGGAGTGATAAACAAACCATGATATTGCAAGTGTTTACTGTATTGCCTCTACTAGATTCAATATATTTGATCATGTGTTTTCAAATGCATCTTATTGTTTCGTTTACAGGAAGTTGAGACCTTATCCATTAACAAACAAAACCAAAAAAGGTCGATTATTGTTAACTATTAAAACACACAATGCCTAGTTAGTAGTTTATGTTTTTTATATTACTGTAGTGTCCTTTTAGCGAGTGCCCTTCAAACGGTTACAATATATTTTCAAGCCAAGCGAGTTTAGTTTCCCAACCGGAAGCATCCTGCTTTTATTCTGAAGGGCGGAAGTTGACGATGAATTATAAAACAATGTACTGTAGAGGGCTATGGGAGGAATGGTATGACGAAGACACACTTCCAGTCTTGTAAAGAGTATTGGAGTGTCTAAAATGTTTGCAGAAGTAAGATTCTAACCGAAGAAGAAGGCGAACCGGTCGCCAAACTACGCCGACGAGTGGAAACCGTAGGTAAAGATGTCTTATATGTTTCATACATAACTACTCGTAGATAACATAACCGAGCTAGCTAGCTATTTAGCATCAACCGTCACCTAGCTAGCCCACTTACCCGGCTAACCAAGCCGATCTCGTAAACATTGTCGACCATCAAGATACTTATTTCACCGTCTGTTTATATATGACATTCACAATGACACAAATAATTTGTCGCCGCATGTCAGTAGGAGGGCTGTAGGAGTAATACACTTGACATGTACTTAGATTGTGTAGATCTATAAAAGGGGGAACATTCTACATATATCATACTACTCGCTGTTTAATAAAAACTCTTCAATTGATACCATGCCAATACTTAAGGCAACTGGTTGTTTTTCTTTGAACGAGAAATGTGCAATTTTCTATTAATACGAGAGCTAATCAGCTGGCGAACCGTGGGTCAAATCTAGACTGGGAGCGGTTTCATTATAGTCCGTTATTTACTAAACCATAACGAGTGGATGTTTATAGCTCTATACAGTACTTCAAGTCAATAATGTCATTGTAAATACTGCATGTGTATGCTAATGTTATAATTACACAAATTTATATGTTTAAGTAATACCTGATGTGTTTGTATTGTCATATTGTCATTCATGTGGACCACTAATAACGTCACAGTACCCCATACTGCTCTAATTAGTGTAAAAACCTCCAATATATAAGTTTAGGCCACTCCTTTCTACTTCTCTTTTGTTTTCAATCTTGATGTGAGAGGTAGGCATGTGCATGGCTTCAGTTTAAAACTTTATTTCTTATTCTTGTCTTGTGTAACACAGGTTATTCGGCCACATTTTGACTGAAACATATTTGATGTACTTGCACCAGGTGTGCTATTTTTGTCTCACTTTGTATAATGCCCCTTTGTTCGCGATCTCGATGTGAGAGGGGCACGTTATTCGGCCACATTTTGACTGGAAAATTTTTGTTGTACTTCCATCAGATGTGAGTAAAGTGCAGCGACTGCAGCAACCCTGTGTCTGTCGTCACTCCTTAGTCACAATGTAGAGAGTCAAACACCACCGGTTACACTTGCTCACCTTAAACTTCACTTAAAGATCATTGAGAATGTCATGTAAAAATGTACACAGAAATTATCACAGCGGTTGTCATTGACAGATCAGTAACTGTACTTCCTTTTTGTTCCAGACCATGTCTGACATTAAGATTGCCCTTCAGCAGAACCAGAAAAGGGACAGGAAGAAAACGCCAGAAGCCAAATCTGCCGAGGTGTCACCAGACTCAAAATGTCCTATCTGCTTGGACATATTTAACAACATTTCCTACCTGGACATCTGCCTGCACAAGTTTTGTTTTCGTTGCATCCATGAGTGGTCCAAGAATAAGGCCGAATGTCCTTTATGCAAGCAGCCGTTTAAATCAATATATCACAGTATCAAATCAGAGAAGGACTTTAAACAGTATGACCTGAAGCCAGTGACTAATGGGTCCTTCGGGATGTTTGGTGGGGTGCGCTTTAGGTACCGCACTACTCTTACTGGGATGCAACGACAACGATGGGGAAGAACCTCCCCACCACCGGACAACGGGGTCCTATTCGAATCTTCAGTAAATCCACCCCAGCAACACCCTCGCTACATCAGGCGCATGATGATGAGGATGGCGGCCAAGAGGAGAGCTGCAAGTGAGGGCAGGCCGCTGCAGAACGTGAGAGAACAAGAAATGGTCAACTTCAGGCGGGAACTCTACCGCCAGGGGTTGAGGGTTCGCACCGTCCGTGATGGTGGTCGCTGCCGAGACACCTCAGCTGATTTCTATCGCCGGAATCCTGCCTGCTTACACAGACTCATCCCCTGGCTTAAACGAGAGCTGTTGGTGCTATATGGGGCTCATGGCTATCTGGTTAACGTGGTGCAGCACATCATCATGTCGCGCATCACACGTGTCGATATGGAAGACAGGGCCATGCAGGAGGATCTCCGGCCATTTCTTCAGGGCCGCACAGATCATTTTCTGCACGAGTTCATCAGCTTTGCAAAGTCCCCTTTCAACTTGGAAGCCTATGATCAGCACGCTGTGTACGAGGGCTCGGCCCACTCTTCGAATTCCGATAGCAGTTCCACCTCATCTGTAATAGCTATTTCTGAGGATGAAAACAACTCTGTGCACTTGGAACCCCCAAGAACACCAGGGTACACCACATCCAACTTGAGCCACTCCCTATGGGACGATGAGACGCCAGGTCCATCATACTCCACAACGGCGGAACAAAGCAGGACAGAAAGGGAGACGGTCCAAGAATCGGATTCAGATAGCAGTATCGAGGAGGAAGCACAAGAATTGGAGGATTCTTCACAAAAACAAGGAAACTCAAACCACATTCAAGCTGAGGAGTGTTTGTCCTCAGACAGCGACGACTGTGTCATTGTAGGTTTTGTGAAGCCGAGTGCAGAGAGAACTCCTGAGCTTGTGCACCTCACCTCAGATTCTGAACCTTTAAGCGATGACGATAAAGAGCCTCCAAAACCACAGCATATTCGTTTCACCAGTGTCACTCCTCCAGTTTCGCCCGAAGACCGCAGCCAAGGAAGATGCAGTACTCTCAACTATGGCCACTGCAACACATCCAGTGAATCTGAAAGTAAAGACAGATGCCGTCGTGACCAGTCAAGCCAAAAACACGTCTCCAAAGACAGAAAGCACAAGAGGAAGAGGTCAAGTAGAGAACGCGAACGCAGACACCACAAGAGCTCAGTTACCAGTCACAGTAGAGACTATTGGTACTACAGTAGCAAAGACTTTTACCACACAAAATCTGACCGTAAATACCAAAGAAAAGAGAGCGACTGCCATCTCAGCAGTCGAAAACATATGGGGCGATGCTCTCGCTCCAGGAGCCGCAGCAGGGACTCGAGGCGACGAGACAGAAGGATGTCTCGGTCCAGGACTTATTCCAGCAGTCGCTCTCCATCGGCAAGCTCAAGATCTCACCACGACAAGCCTGGTGGCAAGAGAAAGTACAAAACGCGACATCTGGAGGACCCTTCCAAAGATGATGCAGCCGCTGAAACAAAAGATAAGAACACTAAAGATGAGAGTAGTCTGAAATTGCAGCTCAACGAGCGAAGTGCTTCCCACCGCAGCAGGCATCATAAGAAAAAGAAGAAACACAAGAAGAAGAGCAGAAGGCACAAGAGCAGAGAGGGTGCAGAGAAATGTTCGTCGGATCTCATCACCATTGACAGCGACAGCGATCATGCCAACAGTGATGCCCGGGCTGCAACCTCCAGCAGGGACCAGACAATAGATTCATATTCCCCAGTGGTGTCTTAATATGCCACTGTTTGTTGTTGGATTGGGTTAACTACATCACTCTGCAGTATTTTTCATTTTACAGAAGTGGACAGGCTGCTTCAGATCGTCATCCAGATCATGGACTATTTCACAATTACGTTATTTACAAAAGCCAGTGTGAACAAGGCTTACACAGGGATATGGTTCTTATAAGTCATTTTTTTAAGACAATTAAGGTGCTCTCAGGGATTGATGACAGTGATTGTTTTTCCTGTCCTGGTATTCCCCTATGCCACATTTTAATCTCCTATGTTGCTCATGAATTAGCAGGAATATTTGTATTAAATCTTATTTTTAAATGTGTACCGTGTGGATGTCAGCATCGCCTTTTCTCAGTAATCCATTTTGATAAGTGCATGACTAATAGATGATGATGTTATCAGATGCTTCCATGATGAAAGTTGATTGCTGTATAGAATCAGTTCCAGTCTGTAATACGTTCAAAATCTTGTACATTTTTAAAATGATTAGCCGTTCGTTGACAAGTAGCAAGTTCATGCCACATCAATCTGCAACATCCGGATTTTAACCCATACATTTTATTTTGAAGGGGACCGACTATAACCAGGAAGAGATGTCGGTGGTCGTCTCTCGCTCACGGAACGTGTGGAAGCCTGTGGCTTAAACTTGCTTCACACGCAGTTTGTGATATTATTCATATTTTCCAGGAATTTTACAATGTCTTCTACTGCACCAATTAAGGTAAAAAAAATAATTTATGTCCATGTACATTTACCTGCTCGGTAGTCACTGGGTGAGGTCCTTAGCAGATGGTATTAAGCCGAATAGCTAAACATAAAGCTGAACGTATGTTTATATGAAAATAACCGAGAACTGGGACACGTTTGCTTCATTTGGTTTCATTTTAACATTTTCGCAGTTTAGCTACATTTTAAAAATATAATTATATGTGTGTCATTGTTAGCATAGCACTTCTTAAGCTGCACGAGGACACTTCCGGGTTGTCAAAACGTCACACTTGCCTTTTAGAGTAAAAGCATAGCCCAACCGCTGCACAAAATTGCAATAAATGTCACATTTTCTTTGTTTCTTTGTTTTTGCTTGTGTGTTGTAGATTGGAATAATCGGCGGCTCAGGGCTTGATGATCCTGATATCTTAGAAGGAAGAACTGAGCGCTACGTTGACACACCATATGGAAAGGTTAGTTGTATGCTTACATTTGGCAATGTTACAAAACTCGTATTTTAGCTATGAAAAAATGACAGAGAATGATGAGTAAGTCAGCAGAATCTGTGCAGGTATACGTTTACATGTTTATGTATATTAATGCTTCAGCTTCAATTTCGTGTCGTATTGATATTGCGTCTTGGCCCACATTAAGTCAGCGAATGACGTATCAAATTAGACTCCCGCTTTATCAGATTGAATTAATCACATGTTTTTATTTTGTATTTTGACAGCCATCAGATGCCTTGATTCTGGGGAAAATAAAAAACGTAGAATGTGTGCTTCTTGCAAGGTAAGGGGACGATCATCTGCCTTAAAGCGTCAATCAGCGTAATAGCACTATCTAGTGGCGTTTTGATAAAATGTCATCGTTACCTATTTACTGGGGGATGTTTCTGGCCTTGTAATGTGAATAAACATATTTAAATGCTTGTTTTAGACACGGAAGGCAGCACACTATAATGCCATCCAACGTCAACTACCAGGCCAACATCTGGGCAATGAGAGAGGAGGGCTGTACACATCTGCTGGTCACCACTGCATGCGGCTCGCTGAGAGAGGAGATCCAACCAGGCGATATCGTCATCATAGACCAGTTCATTGACAGGTGGGCTGGTTAAAGATGACGTTGGTGCATTTGTGTCTAGATCAGGGGTGGGCAAATATTTTGACTCGTGGGCCGCATTGAGTTAACAAAATTGTCCAGGGGGCCAGAACATGTATTTAACACACACATTTTCCTTGAATGATTTGTCTAATTGTAGCTGTATGTTCTCATGTGGCTTTTTTCAGGAGCACTTTAAACATCAAACTATGTCACTAAATTTTACATTTAAAAAAAAATGACTAAATAAGACATGTTGCCAGTTTGTATGTTAAAAGTTGAAATACTGAAAAAGCAACTGGCGGGCCGGATTCAAACACTTGGTGGGCCGCATGTGGCCCCCGGGCCGTAGTTTGCCCACCCCTGGTCTAGATGGTTGGTGCCAAGCCACAGCAATCTGCTTGACCAATAACCAAAAGGAAATTGGTTTACTTTTTATTTATCCAGTTTTGTCCCATTGAGATCCAAGATATCTTTTACAAGGAAGACCAGACCAAGAAGGCTTGTTGCATGAAGATGTGGACTAGTTGAAATAGCGCTTGTAATATGATTATCTCCGTATAAGTATAGAATTTTGTGGTAGCGGACCACATTTAGTAATGAATCTGATGAATCCATGATTCACACTACACAGTATTCAGTACTCTTAAGGCAATGAGTAGACATCACTGTTGTCATAACAGGCAAAATGATTGTTTCCACCAGTTTCTGTGTCAGATAGAAAGAAAAGCAAGACTTGTTTCTATATATAAAAACCTACAGTACTATGACATTACGTTTTTTAGCAAGGTGAACATAGCTAAATTATGTTTAATATTGTTGGCGATGGTGTCTAACAATGCAGGCATCTTCCCACATATCTCACTAACAGGAGTCACTTTACCGTGTGACAAAATCATCCGGTAGGTGGAGGAGGGTAGCCGGAAGAGCTTGAACTGGCCTCATGTTTAGTAACTTTTTTTTTTTCAAAGCAGCGGTTATTTGTTTACGTTCCTGTTCCGTTCTGTCACACCTGCCTAGTATTTGTGTGAGACTCCTGAAGTGTCACAGTGAGCCTCAGGCTTTGGTGAGAATTAAATTTGTGGATAGTGTGACATTCCACCTCAGGCGTGGTGGGCGAAGGGTTGGAATGTTACTACGAAACATTTTCTTGTTTGTCTCACGTTTCTCATATCACTTTGTTACACTTGTGAGAAGTTCAGCTTTTAACTGAACTGATTAGCCGGTGTACTGAATTTAGTTTTCTGCTTTTAATTTATTGTCGATATTAATTAGTTTTTGTTTTTACAGACAGAATTTGTGGGTCTTTTTCAATTTCAGTCAGTAGAGGGCAGCATACAATTCCTTTATGTAAATAAGTTAGACCTGTTATAACACTTGTCAAATCTGTACCATTGGCTGTGAAACTGTTAGTAACTGTAAGTAAGCAATTCCTTGGGTATCAACTACTCCTGTATTGTATATATCACGAAATTCACAACCATTCTTAATAAGAGTGCCAGATTCGGACAAAAAGTCAAAATAATTTAACTGTACATGATTAAAAACAGCAGTACTAACTCTTACACCCTGTCTGTACAAAAGAACACCTTAAAAAGGCAGAAGGCAATCAAAAGTGATCATTTTAACTCCAGCCAAGCATGCTCGGGAATGCATAATCTACCCACAGACGCAAACACTTCCCTGTTACACATCTCACGGGTTGTGATGTTTTTGTGTTAAATATAAAATACTGTAGCTTTTGCCGGACACTAAGAGAATGATGAAGAGGTGGTTGGTCAACAATCACTTTATTGAAGCCAACCAAAACAACCGTGGTTGTATCCGTACAAATTAGTAGAAATTTCAAGTAGGATTGAATGGACACAAGAAATGCACATTTCCCCTACTCCCATGTCCACGTGGTAGGGTCAAACAAGACGTGCTCACGTTGATCATGCATAAAAAAAAAAATAGTCCCATTAAAGGAAACCTCAGTTGACAGCCCTAATGTAAATATTTATGCCATGTTTGTTATTGACCACAAATCTCACAAAAAGTGAGGAGGGGGAAAGGCCTGTCCTTGTTCAGACATGTAGCACAGCAGAACATCTTTACTCATCACATAACTGATGATTTACTGTGGCTTCTTTCTTCCGGACTCTTTCTGTTTATTTAACTTGAACATTGGATTGTGTTGCTATTTTCATTATGTCGTACTTAGTAGAAACCTCATAAAAGTTTGGTGTTCCTACTATTTTCAACAGGCGTCCTCATTTTGTCTCATGTTTTGTAGCATTGCTAATGTTCAAATTGGGTGTTTGTGTACAGTAGGGCTGTCACAGTACACTCGGCTCACAAGATGAGATGATTCATCATAATGGGTTCCAGACAAGGAGATAAGCCGATATTTTAACATTACCATCCGCTTATCCTCAGTAGTGTTGCGGGGTTATGTTAGAGCCTATCCCAGCTGTCTTTAGGCGAGAGGCGGGGTACACCCTGGACTGGTCGCCAGCCAATTGCAGGGCACATATAGACAAACAACCATTCACACTCACATTCATAGTACACATTCCTTTAGTTTACCACACATATACTCTTATTTTATCTATTTTTAGGTGTAAATGAAGATTGTTCAGGCTTGAAGTAGAGCTGAGATTGTCTTTCTAGTTCAAGTTGTCCAGAATATATTTAGCCTATTAAAGGACTTCAGTCTAACTTACTTTTCCTTGTAGGACGACCAAGAGAGCGCAGACATTTTACGACGGCCAGCCGACCAGCCCTCCAGGTGTGTGTCACATTCCCATGGCTGAGCCTTTCTGCTGCAGGACCCGAGAGGTGAGTGGCCAAACACGGTCTATTGAAAAAACGTGCACTTCCTGTACTGTACACACAATTCCCCGCAGGTGCTGCTAGAGGTGGCCCGTGGTTTGGGCGTCAAGTGCCATGTGAAGGGGACCATGCTGACCATCGAGGGGCCTCGCTTCTCCTCACGGGCCGAGAGCCTGATGTTCCGCCAGTGGGGCGCCGATGTCATCAACATGACCACGGTGCCAGAGGTGGTCCTGGCTAAGGAGGCCGGCTTGTGCTACGCCAGCATTGCAATGGCAACCGATTACGACTGCTGGAAGGAGCACGAGGAGGCGGTGAGTGAGGTTTTTATTGCTTGTTTTTGTCTCGTGTTGTTGTTTTCACTTTCACTTTGTTTTTTGACAAGTGCAGCAATAATATTCTCATACCTCATTTGTGGCAAATGGTTTGACCGATGCACACTTTCACTTTCTCAGGGTTTTTTTTCCCCACATTTTTTAAAATATAGAGTGACTTCACACTTCGTGTTGGGATTTTTATGTTTCTTATACGTTGGAATAATCTGCTCCAGTGTCAAACATGAATGAACTGTACCGTCAATGTTTAAGGTAACCTTTGAACATTCTTAACACACATCAAATTGTAATATGAGCTTATTCCCTGTTTGTAATAACAGTATAGCGGGCGAGTATATGACCACGCTGCTTTCCTTGAAGGACCAAGGTCTGGTACACATGAGGTCATCATAACTGCAGAAGTTAGAGTATATTTCGTCACTTCAGCCACATTGTACTGAGCAGCCAGAAAAGATGTGTGTACCAGTTTCTTCTCAAAAAGATGACTTTCGGGTTCTATGGTTATTATCACGCTTTTTTTCTTTACCGTTTCTAGTACCTTTCTGAGGACAGAAAATATTCTAATATTTCAGGGTCATTCCACTTCAGAGATTACGCTACAGCTCCATCTGGTTCTGTTGTTTGCGTCCTGTGACCTTCATTCACCTGTCAGTGCTTTGGCGATATTCATTGGTTTCGCTCCATGCTGTTTGCCAGGATGAAGACAGTGAAGCTGATGACTCACTCTTAGTCAGCCTCCTCTGGCTGGGCTTCCACCGGAGGCTGGTTTGGGGTGGAGGGAGGGGGGGGGTGTCAGGAGGTAGTTCTTCTGGAGCTGGGGAGAGAGGGCGGAAGGATGTGGCAAGCGCTCTAAGGACGGGGGAAGAGGTCAGCTGCAGGAAGTGAACGGAAGCACAGTAGTCAGGGTTGGATCGATGACAACGTCTGCCAAATTTGCCCACATGCAGATCCTACACTGTTAACGTTCACACACACACACACACACACAAAACGCAGCTTACTTGGAAGCCATCAGTGCACTGATCCTGTGTGCAAACGGCACACTCCTCAGTCGCAGTTATCACACTCATAAAACCAATGACCTTGCTCTCTTTGGCAAACATGCTCCTTTTACACAATAACTGTGTGTGTGTATACTTTATATATATGACTCATGCAGGAAGTTATATATAACGTAATGATACACAAGGCATCACAAACAACAAAAACCTACCAGGTCATTTTTGTGTAAATAATAACCTAATAAGCAAACAGACATAAAAAGTTTAGCCCTTTTTGGAAATGTTTTGTCAATGTATTTAAATCATGATTAATTGCATGTTGTCCATAGTTTAGTCATAATTCATGGCATTTTTATTAATAATTAGTGTATCTTTTGAAAGATCAGGTTTTTATTACACCTATCAACATGAGACTGACTGTTTGCTTCATGCAAGTTTTTGTTTATTAAATATTGTGTATACACGGGTACTGTGGAAGTATGACACCACGTGTCTTTCAAATTGCAATTTTATTCTGTCATCTTTGACAAACAAGCACAAATGCTAATAAATCACGAATAAATAATAATTACACTAATCGATTAACCCGCGTGGGCATCTCTGTGTGGAGTTTGCATGTTCTCCCTGTGCATGCGTATTCCGGTTTCCTCCCACATTCCAAAAACTTGCCTGTTTGGTTAATTGGTGACTCCAAATTGTCAAATTGATTGGCTGCCGGCCAGCCCAGGGTGTACACTGCCTCTCGCCCTAAATCAGCTGGAATAGACTCCAGCATACCCCCGCCACCCTAATGAGGATAAGCGGCATAGAAAATGGATTGATACCGGTAGCACTTACTCGGTTACCTTCAACTCGATGACTTTAACACTGACTGAAACTTAAGCATCTTCCATAAGTACCCTCTCTGGTGTTTGTTTGTTTTATTTAATCAGTGTGAGTTATGGCATCCCTCTCCTCAGGTCTGCGTGGACAACGTGATGAAAACCATGAAGGAGAACGCCAACAAAGCCAGCAGCATCCTGTTGAATGCAATACCTCAGATCAGTCAGATGGACTGGACTCAGAGCATAACCTCCTTGAAAGTAAGTCATTGTCATTCAACATGTCGTGGTTAATACAGGTATTCTGTAATAAGTGCTTAGTGCATCATGTTCCAATTACACAAAAACACTCACTGGCCACAAAAATTAGGTACACCTGCACTGTTCAGTATGATGTAGAACGGTTTTACACCACCTCAAGCTCTGACCACAATATTACACATACTGTGAAATTAGTACCTTTCAAAAATAACACTTACCTCTGGAAAAGGCACAATTTCTCATGTGACCAGTGGCTGCATATTTGCTACCAAGTCAAGTTCTAAAAGGGTAAATAATGTATTAAATTCCAAATGGTGTCAAACGTTTTTAAAATTAGACTTTTTTTTTAATATTCTGAGCTAAATGTAGGCTTTCATCTTGTTTGAAATACACACACGCTATTAATGATTTGTTTGTTCTGCTGCAGGTGATGGCTCAGTCTGCGGTCATGTTACGCAAACATTGAGCGCATCACGGACGCCATTCGCTTGAGCGCTGGGTGTGTCATCGGTGACTTAAAAAAAAAAAACATGCATGTCTTCTTTAGTGCATTAACCCCACATCACACTTCTGTTTCTGGGTAAATGTCTCTCCAGAGATTTAAGGACTTTCCCCACCAAACTCCCCTACCTCTCACCAGACAAACCTTCAACAATGGAAATTAACATGGTCATTTTCACTAGATATTATTTTTGTATGCTTTATATTTTTATGCTATAGTCATTTCAAATTTTATATATTTTTTTGTTGTTGCTACTTGATTCAACAACAAAAAAGGTAGTTATTTCACACATTTGTGCCCCTTCAGAGAAAGGAAAACCGCTCACTAGAACATATTACTGTCAACTATAATAATGATATGCCATGTGGCAGTATACCATATCATATATAAAGCGCTAAATAACTTCAATGTAAAAGCAAGACATGAAAAAATTTCAACTTTTTTGTTTACATATTTTTTATATTTAGTGATACTTTCAATTTCATTGTGTTTCACATTTCTGTATAACTGTAGGGTAAATTCACTGACCTAAAACAGTTAATGTGTTCATTTATTTAATTCACATTATCAATGGCTTAATTGTTTGATTTAAATGTACGGACACATCAAGGTGCATGTTCACAAGAGACATTAAATGTGAATGTTGGAAAATATTGATATACAATTTTATTTCTTGTATACCGATTCAATATACAGACAGCACTGAATGATAAAGGAAGATCACATTAGCAGAATTTTTTTCTATTTCATAAGAAAATACATATTGGCTAGAGTCGCATCTCAAAAAATTAGAATATCTTTGAAATGTTTATTTCAGTCGCTCAAAACTCTTACGACACACAGCGTGAAATATATTTCAAAAATAAGTTCCATATTTTGAACTCTAATCAGCAAGTGAACTGCATAAACTTCCTGAGCCTTTAATTCAGGGGTGTCAAACTCAATCGTACAGTGGGCCAAAACTCAAAGCTTATACTTTATGTCGAGGGCGACCTGGACATTACCCTTAACCACATGGACATTTTTATTTACATGGGAGTGATTGAAATGTGCATTTTTTTGGTGAAATTTCTACTTTCCGGTAGTTTGCGACTATATGACTATGGTTGTTTTGGTGTAGTTCTTGGTTTCAATGAAGTGATTGTATATCGATCACCTCTTCATCATTCTCTCAATGTGCGGCAAAAGCTACAGTATTTTATATTTTACACAAAAACATCACAATCCCTGATATGTCTAACTGGGAAGAGTTTGTGTCTGTGGAATGGGCAGGTTACACATTCCCCAGCATGCTTTGCTGGCACTCTTATTAAGAATGGTTGTGAATTTTGTGCTATATACAATATTGTTTCCACTTTTTAAATCAGAAAGTCACAGAATTAGTTGGTGCCCAAAGAATTGCTTACTTACTCAGATTGTTTGTTTGACAAGGTCCATTCAGCATGCAGGCAAACTCAATGCTATTTTCCTATTAACAGTTTAGCTGCCTGCTGAAATTGCAGCAGTGGGCCGGATTTAGCCATTGGGCCTGAGTTTGACACAGCTTTGAAATTAACTCCTAAACTCATAATTTTTGCATAACATTCAATTTTTTTCAAATGCAGTATACTGTAACTCCTGCAAAAAAGTGCTTTTTATTCCCTTCAGTATTAACCCTCAATAGGCCTACTGCATAGTGGGCATTTAGCTTCACTTATGGCTGTAAATATAACCCTAAAAGCAATATTTCCTATTTTTAATGGCAATAAAAGCAAAATGTGTCACATTTGTTTATTTTAATGGCCCATATCACATCAGGGACAAGTCTTTATAACCGATTATTTGTTCCATATGAGATTCCCCCACAAAATGTGTTTTTGACATTCTGATAAAGTGCATCATAATTTTCATAATTATAGTTTCCGGGAAATGTTAAATAATAATTATGTTACCTTAGGAGTAAATGAGTTAATATTGATTCAAGTAAAACTCAAATATGCAAATAAATAATACCAACTGAAGCATGTAAAAACAGTTATAAGTCTGGCCCCGACAATGATCACCGACCTTATTTCGATGCAAGTCGAATTATTGTCCTCAACGCCATACTGTTAATAAATAAACGTATACATTAAAACGGCACAGTCCCCTCCATTCAACCCAGAGACTCCAGGAAAGCCACGACGTCAGCGTGGCCGTTTGTCCGGGCCACATCTACGGGCCTACAGTTAGTGTGGTCTCTGGCCTGCGGGTCCGCGGCGAAGCGAACCAGCAGCCTCGCCATGTCCGCAAAGCCCGTCCGGGCCGCGTCGTGCAGCGGCGTGGTCCCGGTGCGTGAGTCCGCCACGTTGGGGTTTGCGCCACTAGCCAGGAGGAGGCGGGCCACCGGTGTGCTGCCCATCATCATGGCCTTTGAAGCGGAGGGGAAAAAAAAGGAGCGGCGTGTAATTTAAGGTATAAGAAAACGTTGTACTATTACTATTCAAATGTTGTTATTGTAGTATTTTTTGCAAATAAACTCCAATTCAATCATCTAAATAAATACTAAGTGTCAATTAGGCCGCTACTGTAAAGCGTAATGCACATGAATTCCATCTGACTCATTTTACAGTTAAGTTTTGTTTTTATTGACGTTCATTCGTTACTTTTACAACAAAAGCTGTTTCACACAGCTCGAATAGGTTCATTTCGTCATCTAATTAAATATGTTTAGTTTATTATTTTCAGACAAATATAGGTATACTTGATTTTTTTTTACCTTGGCATGTCCTTGACTCGTCCTCAGGAGTCAAACACCATCTGATATTAATATTGAAATCTGATATTATTCTTATTAATCTGATATCATACATCAACTTACCTGAAAATTAGAAACTAGAACTCTTTTACAACGACATTTTGCAAATGTAACTTGGATCAATATATGTCAAAAATAAACTTTAATCCAGTACTTCTTGAGCATATTGAGAATTTCATATGTAACTTAATGACTTCCCTATTTAAACACAAATGATTTCTTTAATAGTTACTGGTGATTAAAATCATTTCAACAACAAAGTAACCCACTTTTGAAGTAATCCGCAAAGGAAAATAAAGTTATTGTATTATTTTTTTTATTGTATTATACAATGTTTTAACTAGCTTAGCCTTGTTCGGTCCATTTAAAAGTTGCATGTAGTTGAATGTAGTCTGGTCGGGTTTGTTTTGGCAACTCGTAAGTGCTTACATGTTTACCGCAAGCAATAAATATTTAAAGAGAAATGTTTTGTTTTAGTGGCGAATTGGACCAGCGGGGTTGCTAATTAAAATGAAGAGGATGTGGTGACACAAACGGTGGCTCTGACCTGCAGCGCGGTGTGTCCCAGGCGGTTGGCCGCGTTGACGTCCGCGCCTGCCCGCAGGAGTCGCTCCACCTCGGCGGTGTTCCCCATGGCGGCCGCCGACGTTAAGTCGTCCTCCAGAGTCATCGTCACCAGCTCCGCCACTAAGGTGACAAGGTACCACCACACAACAATGGAGAAAGATGTGTGGACAGTTGTTTCGTTCTCCGGACCAAGCTGTCAGTTGTTGTAATGTGTCTGGGCTTGTCTCGCTGCCTTGAATGAGTGACGTCATTGTGGAGCGCTGCTGTTGCTGCAGCCGCCGAAGCGGTCTGCAATACGCATGCGCCATCTTTTGTTTTGCTTCCGTGTTCTCCGAAGGCTGAGTCGCTCAGCCGACCATGCTGATAAAATATCATTAAATAAAGTAATTGCCTGAATCATATCATAATTTCGAGTAATCATAAAGTTTAAACATAGAGACACTTAGGAGATAGTGTGGTGTGCTAAGTATTCAGTCGTAGCACATGATTTCCAGTAACAGCTGAAGGTACTTAATTTTCCTGCTTGCATAAGTAGAAAGATTACAAAAATATTAATGTTAAAGTACAGTTTCTGTACTGACATTTTTGTGAATCGCATTATATATTTTATACAACCATATAAATAAACAAAACCAGGCACATTCTGATTCATCGTCAATCCATGAAATCATTGTTAACTGATATCAATGTAATCAATGTTAACTGATTTTTAAATGTCTTTAGAGTAAACTATATTTGCCAAATGGGGTCACCTGTGTACCGAAAAAAGGTACTCCACCCAGAATTTACCAAGTTGCTTTCAAGAAAACATGTATTTCAAATCTGTAAGAGGTGCAAATACACAAAAAGTACAAAGTGTTATTTGTGACTAGAAATTTGAAATATGAAATCATTTGGGTTGTGGGGGTATACTGGAGCCTATCCCAGCCATCTTTGGGCGAGAGGACTGGTGGCCAGCTGGTGGCCAGCCAATCACAGGGCACATATAGACAAACAACCATTCACACTCACATTCATACCTATGGACAATTTGGAGTCTGCAATTAACCTAGCATGTTTCTGGAATGTGGGAGGAAACCGTTGTACGCCACTACATGTATTTATATGTATATAATTATATGTATATATAATTTATTTAATAATAAATTAAATAATCAAAGATTACGTATATCAAATACAAGTTTGAAAAATGTACTTAAAAGTTACTAGCTATTGTGTAAAGCAAAAAAGGTGATACAAGTCTCAAACCAGGTGTTGTTTGAAGTGCAAAATTACATAAATAGCAATTTTGCCGCATAATTTACCACAATACTTTAAAAGAAAAGAGACTTAATAGTACAAGTAAAGGTACTTGTACTATGATGCAATCAGAAGGCGGTGTTGTCTAAAGTAATATGACTTCAGTTTTGACTTCCTCACTGCAAAACAATAAGTAAGCAAAAGTGAAAAGTAATATTTTGGTTGTACCTGTAGTTACAGTACACACCTTGAACCTACTTCAGTGTACTCTTACCGTGACTGTGTAAAGTCTTTTACAGCTGCAGCGTGATCATGCGGCAATCACTTGTAAATGGCTTGTAAACTAAACAGGCAAATTAAGCTCACTGGCAAATAATCTAAGAGGAATGTGCACTTGCATGTGTTTGATTGGTCAGCACATCGCCATGCTGCAGAAAGACGCATTGTTGGGAGCGGGCTAAATCCTGGATTCAACCAGGGCATTATTCCCCTTGTTTTGTAAATGTCATCCATGATGGAATGTACGCACAACATAAACAACCACACAAGGGCCAAGTAAGCAAACTTATTTAGGGAAAGTTTGTATTTTGGTCAGGAAGTTCAACACCTGAACTGTAAAACTTAGAAGTGTGTTGATGTTACGAGTGAATGGAAGGCATCTTCTCGTAACTTGATGAAATGCTTGGAATTCTTGCCTCCGCCCATCATTTGACAATGATTTCTGTGTGGAAAACAATAGTCTATACTACAGATAGTCAACTGTTGGCTTGGGGGCTAAATCCAGTCCGTGAAAGACATCAGACCAGCCGATGAGTTAAAAAAAAAAAAGACCCAACATGTTTGCACAGAATCTTTGACGTGTGTATTTGGAGTCCAGAGTGCTCCTGTCATGTAGAATATCTGGCTAGCATTTTTCAGCAGGTTTTTAAACAGAGCAGAGCACTGTTGTCACATAGAGGATCTTTGACTGGCGGTTTGGCAGTCGGTCCTTAACATCAGCAGAGTTCTCCTCTCACATAGACAATCTTTGAGTGCTGTTTGTGCAGTAGAGCCTTAAAAACAACAGGGTGGTCATGTCATATAGATAATCTTTGTATAGTGTTTTTGCAGTAAGTCCTTAAAAACAGCAGATCCTTAAAAACGACAGTTCTAAAGAGGCTCTTTGATTGGTGTTTTGCAGTATCTCCTTAAAAACACCAGAATTCATATTGAGACATAGCTCCTTACCCTTTTTTTTCAGTCGCTCCATTCAAAATAGCAGTGAGCTCCTGTCACATAGAGGATCTTTGACTGGCATTTTGGCAGTGCTCCTTAATAACAGCAGTTTCCCTCTTTCATAGACAGTCTTTGACTAGTGTTTTTGTAGTAGATCCTTAAAAACAACCAAAGTCATACTAACGATCTTCTTTTTTTGAAAAAGCGCATCCTCTGTCATTGAGAGGATTTTTGGCTACAGTGTAGGCCCTTAAAACACTAAAGTGCTCCTGTCATATAGAGGATCTTTGACTGGCATTTAGCCATTTCGCAAAAGAGTTAGGAATATTTCAGATGTGTCTAAGGAGGAACCTAAAATTTACTAATTTTACAGGTGAAGTTAATTTCAGCTTCTCTAATTTAGAATGCACGTGTCCAACATGTTTAATACATAACGCACAACATTTTGTTGTCAAAAAACAAATTGGACGTATTCTTGGAATTACAACTTTCCTTTGGAGCAACATAGCTCAACAGAATTGCTTTGTTTATTTTTCCTGCTCTTTGTATGCGTGTGCTCGTGTCAGTAGTGTCCGTTTGTGTCTATCCGTGTACATGTGAGCAGACCTGTGTGGAATGCACAGTTGTCTGGAAGCTTCACAGCCTGTAGCGATGGAGGTTGAGCGTGGGTGTGGTGGTGCTTTGGTCTGGAAGTCCCCTCCATGAGTGTGTGTGTGTTTGTTAGGTGTGCGTGATGCCAGTGATCACATGCCTTTTTATGTTCTGTTTAAAGTGTGAGTGAGTAAACAGTCTGCCACCGTCATGTGGCATCATATATCATAAACAGCTTGTAATATTTCGAATAAAAAAACTGGATATTAATGCTGATGTTGCACTTTAGAAAATGCAATATAATAATAATAGACAATCCATTATGATAAAATTCCTAATATTACCAGATTGAGGAAAATGTAAAAAATGCACAAGCAGATTAGCATGTCTAGCCCTCCTCACTGTCAGTAATGTTATGAGACCTGATGTTGGATTACATTCCCTTCCACACTGGCATGGAGACTGGCGACTGAGCTAGCAGAGACAAGACAGACATGCCATGGCTAAGATCAACTAAGAAAAAAAGTTACCCTCTAATTCGGTGTGGAAGTGGTACGTTTTTGGAGTCCTCCTTACCCACTCCCCACTTGAAACACGTTAAGTTAATAATAAGTCAATTGCAAAGGCTAACTAGTTAGGTCGCTAGCTTGCTATGCTAGCGACAGCCGTCTCTTATGTGCCCGCTGTGATTCCGTAGCCTGCGCGTTGGGATATAAACAAAGAACCAACTCACCATCAATGAGGGACAATTATATTGGGTTAATTTTAAGACCATTGCTAATAGTGATTCCCACAAATAAACATATAAACTTTACCACTTTTTCCACCTCAAAGAAAAATGCTCAGATAAACAAATAAACATGGTAGATGCGCGACAACACATAGCAGTTCACATAGATGCAGAATCTTCCGCCTCTGGTCTTGCTGTTTAGTCGTGTCTCTGTGAACATTATGACGCTGCAGTCCAAAGGTCTCTTATTGTGGGTCATGTGGAGTTGTAACTAGTCCATTTTATTCACTAAGGACCGCACATTAGCCAGGAAATGCTGGGTAAGCAGAGTCTGTGTGGTGTTAGCTTCAGCTTAGCTTGTATTTCTCCGTGCCTTTCTCATCTTTGTTTACTTTCTCGACTTCTGGAATAGAACGTTGTGTGTACACGCTGCCATTTTGCATATAGGTCTTCTGTTAAACACACACGTCATTTTCAATTCTTAACACAAATGAGGCTGAATTTGACAAAAACACAGGCAGTCTATGT
Source organism: Doryrhamphus excisus (assembly GCF_037039965.1). Classification (NCBI taxonomy): domain Eukaryota; kingdom Metazoa; phylum Chordata; class Actinopteri; order Syngnathiformes; family Syngnathidae; genus Doryrhamphus; species Doryrhamphus excisus. The sequence continues at coordinate 16,693,626 of NC_136365.1, forward strand.
CAAAATTTCTGTCAATTGATTAAAATATTGAATCACAATTAATGGCATTTTGTCTGTAGTTAACTCATAATTAATCAAAGATAGAAAGGTTTCTATGGATAATAAGTTGGGAAATAAAGTGGTAAACAATTTGATACGCATCTATGGTAGATACATGGATTATTGTTCATATATGTTCATTCATTCATTTTCTGCCGCTTATCCTCACGAGGGTCGCGGGGGTGCTGGAGCCTATCCCAGCTGTCTTCAGGCGAGAGGCGGGGTACACCCTGGACTGGTGGCCAGCCAATCACAGGGCACATATAGACAATCAACCATTCACACTCACATTCATACCTATGGACAATTTGGAGTCGCCAATTATCCTAGCATGTTTTTGGAATGTGGGAGGAAACCGGAGTACCCGGAGAAAACCCACGCATGCACAGGGAGATCATGCATCTGTGAGGCCTGCGTGCTAACCACTCGGCCAACCCGTGCAGCCCAAAAAATTGATTGTTCTCATACTTAAATGATCATGAAATTATATATTTTTAGTAATGCCACACTATACTATTTTCACTTTTTTTAAACTTTTGAGTGATATTACAACGTTAATCATGTAAAACTGTAAAAGTGCATGGGTTGGTCACTTGCTGGGCTGAATTATTGGAGTGCATCAATGACCCTATGGATGATGATACAGATGTAACAGCCAGTCTGTGTGATGCAACTACAATAACCTGTCTAACAGCGTGTTAAACCTTAGCAAGAACCCTGGTGACTTGAAAGCATCGCTGACTCATGATGTCAGAGGTCACATGCATGTTGTGGTTATTTTTCAGTTTCAAATTTCGTCCTCATGAACGACTGCGGTCTAGTGAATTATCTCCGTCTTTAGCTGGCATGATTAGATATAGAGCTGTGTTGTTTATGTCACACACACACACACACATGTGTGACATCACTGAGCTGCTTGTGAGTGCGTCGGAAGGACAAAAGACCACAGATTTCAAAAATCCGGCTGCAGGCTGACAGCAAAAACGTGGGTGTTGGAGAGGAAGCCCAAAAAAAGGGCCTTCTCTTCCTAGTCATAAACGTCCACGGGTGTCCACATCCGTCACTCTGCATTAAGTTAGCACACAACAGCTAACATCAAAGATACTGTTAACTGAGTGAGATACTTTGTTTGTACAGGAGCAGAGTAAAACTGCATATTGTAAAAGACATTTACATATCTCTGCTCCTGGGTGATGATTAACCAGATGGTGACATCATCCCTCTATCACGCTACCTATTCTAGTGCATGCATGCTTATAATGATACTCGGAGAGCAACAAGACACCATAATGATGGCTGTTCATGTTGCATTGCAGTAAATAGGAAACTAGCATTATCATTATCAGTTCTGAAACTGACCAACTCTCCTCATTATTGTCATTGTGTGTTATTTTCCAGTCTAACATTACATCCTATCCACTCTCCCGGCCCAAAGTTAGTCACATCCGGCTGTCGGAGGCGCGTGGGAGGTCTGAATGCCTTCTGGAAGTTGTTTTTCTTTGAATAGTCTGATATTGAAATCACATGATATTTTCACTGCAGATGTGCACCATTACAGTATACTTTGTTGGCATATGAATGTTTGATGAATTTATGTAGATATAATTCATTTTATGCCTTTTTAAATATCAATCCATTATTTATAATATAGATTACATTTTAATTATATATCATGATGATTATTAACAATAAAATTATAAACAAAATAATGTATTTTAGCATATTGGAGAGGAACAAAAAGAGTGTGGGTGTACCTAATGAGGTGTCTACAAAATGGCAGTATGCCTATATAGTTTTATACACAATTGGATACCAGAATGCAATAAAATAATCCTGTAAGTATAAAATAAATGATGGTCTCCTCAAATTTCTAGATAATATCAATTGTGCGTTTTCTATACTTGATATATAAAACATGGGCATAATTAAAGGGGACCTATTATGCTAATTTCTCCACTCTTTGTATTGAGTTGTGGTCTCCTATAGAGCAGCTACATACAATAACACAGAAAACTTTTTTTCCCAGAATCGCCACCTATTCCAGCTGTACGGTCTGTTTTAATTTATTGAAGTCCGCCCCTCTGTGACATCACAAAGGGGAGGTTTTACCACACCTTCTGAAACTGAGCGTTTTTGAGCCATCTCAAACTTCTTTCAGGGCTCACTACCAAATCCGCAAACCTCATTATCTGAAACTTTGGAATCGTTTAACATGAGATTACAACATTCTAACTACATTTACCGGTCAGAAAAGTGGAAAAAGCACAAGAGGTCCCCTTTAATAGTCCAACGTACCATACCTGTCTATCATAGAAAAAACATAAGCATATTTCTTATAATGTGCACAGTTTACATAGTAAAACGGGGGAAGTATTCCTTAGCTTATTCATTTGAATGAGGGAAAAAAAGTGACCTTCCTTTGTACTACTTTTTATCCAAGATAAAGATCATTTTTATGAGCTAACATCAAGCTAAGCAGCACAACAGAAAGCAAAAGAATGATAACCAAACTCGATAAACCCGTCTAGCAGCTGCTATGACTCAGGTTTTTTAAAGACAATTTCTCTACACTGATTACTTTATTATCACTTCATCATCTATTTAAACGATTGGACACCGGCCAGTGTACAAGTGGGGTGTTTTGTCAATATGTGGCCACCAGGGGGCAGACTGCACTGCGGTGACAAATCTAAAAGCCTGACGAGTGACTCATTGATCCACCTGATCACTTCACTGAGGTTATTTTCATTCTTATTTACATGATTTTTACATTGAACATATTTTAATATATTTTAAATAGTCATCCCTTCCATGGAAAATTGATGCGGCTGAAGGTGGCAGGTAAATAATGATGGCGGTGGTCCTGGCGGGGAGACTATTATTCATCCCCCTCCCCCCAACCCCCCAACCCCCCACATCAGCGCCATTCCTTCAGGCTATAAGAAACGTCAGGGGAAGCTAAAGGGTGACTGCGTAGTCAGCGGCCCATGTAATAGAACCATAGAGGCCTGCATACACACACACACTCACACACACTCACACACACTCTCATGCACTAATTTTACCTGAAAATTTGCAAGGACATTGGACTTTTAAGGTTCCACTTTTGTACCGGACCCCTCTATTGAACAGATGGTATCTACTGTATTTGTTTATGCTAGCTAAAGTCTTCTACTAACAGGGTACATATAGACAAACAACCATTCATGCTAACATTCATACTTGGACAATTTGGAGTCGCTAATTAACCTAGCATGTTTTTGGAATGTGGGAGGGGATGGCCGAGGGTGGAATTGAACCCAGGAGTCCTAGCTGTGAGGCCTTGTAAAGCTAAAAAAAAAAAGCCATCAGGATGGTAATTTATGTTTGTTTACAAGTAACTCTACAGCTTTAACAGCTTCCTGTCATGTGATCAAGGTGCTTCCAAAGGGGTTTAAACACCTGTCATCAGGAAGTGGTGAAACCTCTATTCTGTTATTATGGGATGGGGGAATTACCATGCAGGTGATTTTGTCTGTCTCTGTGTCTCTGATTGGCGTATGCACAATATTTGGTACACTTGTATTTTTAATGCAGGGCTCCACTGACTAAATCCGGACCGTGAGCCCCAAAGTTCAGTTGAGATCAAAGTTGGGACGGAGAATCTGTGACTGGCATTTTTTCTTACAAACAGCAGAGCACTCCTGTCATATAGAGGATCTTTGCTACCTTGGCTACGTTTTTTTGATACAAGTGACAAATGAATGCACGTGTCTTTATTAGCACCTCATTTGAACCCAAGCATCAGCTCGTGCTCACCACTAGATGGCACTGTGCACACAGTCATGTCACCCCCCCTCCTCCCTCCCTCGGCACATACTAACCTTATTCCCTATCTATCTAATTACACATTAGAGCTGTAATATGCCATTCCACATCCATGGGTCTCAGATGAATGGTTTCCCCCTCCGTTGCTCCCCTCATCCGCCGCCTCCTATCCTTCCTCTTTTACCTCTCCTCCATCTTCGCGCTGTTCCGGCCAGCTTCCCTCAATTACTGTCACAGGCGGGCCACAACATTGCATGGGGAGGAGGAGGGGGGGGGGGAGTCAGAAGGGGTCTCTGTACATGAGGCTGGGGTGAGGCCGAGGGGGAGGCGGATGTGATGAGAGGAGGAGACAGGCGCTGACATAGCGGAGCGTGTTGTGTGTTTACAGGTGTGCTAAGGTGAGGAAGGCTGCCATGGCAACGCTGACAACAGATTTTGGTTTAAACTGGAGATGGCACAGTTAGTCAGGAGTACCTTGGAAAAAGTGCAACTTCTTGGGGTTTTTTTTTTGCATTTTTCTTTTCTTCTCCGTGCTTCTGCTGCCAAGATGGAAGCTAACATGCTAACTAGGTACCATGATATGCAAAAACACAACAAAACTTTGGAAATGTAATCACAAAATAGCTGATTATACTGTAACAAAAGTAAATAACTACCAGAGTTTCTACTTACTGGCATTCTGATGTTTTTTTTAAAATACATTTTTACTCCACAAAATGGGCGGCATGGCGGTCGAGTGGTTAGCGCGCAGACCTCACAGCTAGGAGACCAGGGTTCAATTCCACCCTCGGCCATCTCTGTGTGGAGTTTGCATGTTCTCCCCATGCATGCGTGGGTTTTCTCCGGGTACTCCGGTTTCCTCCCACATTCCAAAAACATGCTAGGTTAATTGGCGACTCCAAATTGTCCATAGGTATGAATGTGAGTGTGAATGGTTGTTTGTCTATATGTGCTCTGTGATTGGCTGGCGATCAGTCCAGGGTTTACTCCGCCTCTCACCCGAAGACAGCTGGGATAGGCTCCAGCACCCCCGCGAGCCTCGTGAGGAAAAGCAGTAGAAAATGAATGAATGAATGAACTCCACAAAATGGTAGTAGCTACATTTGAAGTATCACAAGGGGTCAGCATTCTGCACCTTTATCTACCTCTGCATGTACTTTAAACCTGTACTTGTTAATAAGTGACCATGTGGTCAAATTAGTTGGAAGTGTTTAGGAAAGATGGTCCCCACAGGTGTCATTCAAACAGTCGGTCCCCATGCAGCATGAAAACCAGTTTCAGCGTCCTCGCAGGGTCGTCAGGTCAGGTCACAGAGCTTCTCCCATCTGGCAGACGTCTTCATTATGAGCTCAGCAGCTGGCGTGCTTCATTAAGAAGCCCTTTCAAGCCTCCTACGCCTGCAAAATACTTCACACATAAAATCCCTAATTTCCTGTCTGGCTGAGTGTAATTGAATCATTTGACAGAGGGAAGATAAGGATCATTCATTCTTGGAGGTGTCCTCTCGCGGCCGTCATTTATTGGTGTGTGTGTGCGTATGTACACTTGATGTTCAGCTGATGTTGCAGTTGACTTTTTTTTTACGGTTCTTTTACAGGCCCAGAGGGCTGGGGAATCATACACACCTAGACATGGGGGCACATACATACCCAAAAATGGCTTAAAATACCACCTTTCCAAATGATTTCACAGAGACTTGGTCGCCAGCCAGGGCACATATAGACACACTCACATTGATACAATTTAGAGTCGCCAATCTACTTAACATGCATGTTTTTGGGAATCTGTCTATAGTGTCCCACCCCTAAAAGAGTCACAATCTATTCTTCACAGAGACTTAGTCAGCAGCCATAGCACATATAGACACACTCACATTCATACAATTTAGAGTCGCCAATTAACAAACATGTTTTTGGGAATCTGTCTATAGTGTCCCACCCCTAAGAGTCACAATCTATTCTTCACAGAGACTTGGTCGCCAGCCAGGGCACATATAGACACACTCACATTGATACAATTTAGAGTCGCCAATCTACTTAACATGCATGTTTTTGGGAATCTGTCTATAGTGTCCCAACCCTAAAAGAGTCATAATATATTCTTCACATAGACTTGGTCGCCAGCCAGGGCACATATCGACACACTCACATTCATAAATTTAGAGTCGCCAATTAACTTAACATGCATATTTTTGGGAATCTGTCTACAGTGTCCCAACCCTAAAAGAGTCACAATCTGTTCTTCACAGAGACTTGGTCGCCAGCCAGGGCACATATAGACACACTCACATTGATACAATTTAGAGTCGCCAATCTACTTAACATGCATGTTTTTGGGAATCTGTCTATAGTGTCCCACCCCTAAAAGAGTCACAATCTATTCTTCACAGAGACTTAGTCAGCAGCCATAGCACATATAGACACACTCACATTCATACAATTTAGAGTCGCCAATTAACAAACATGTTTTTGGGAATCTGTCTATAGTGTCCCACCCCTAAGAGTCACAATCTATTCTTCACAGAGACTTGGTCGCCAGCCAGGGCACATATAGACACACTCACATTGATACAATTTAGAGTCGCCAATCTACTTAACATGCATGTTTTTGGGAATCTGTCTATAGTGTCCCAACCCTAAAAGAGTCATAATATATTCTTCACATAGACTTGGTCGCCAGCCAGGGCACATATCGACACACTCACATTCATAAATTTAGAGTCGCCAATTAACTTAACATGCATATTTTTGGGAATCTGTCTACAGTGTCCCAACCCTAAAAGAGTCACAATCTGTTCTTCACAGAGACTTGGTCGCCAGCCAGGGCACATATAGACACACTCACATTCATACAGATTAGAGTCGGCAATTAACTTAACATGCATGTTGTTGGGAATCTGTCTTTAGTGTCCCAACCCTAAAAGAGTTGCAATCTATTCTTCACAGAGACCTGGTTGCCCGTCAGGGCACATATAGACACATTCACATTCATACAATTAAGAGTCGCCAATTAACATACATGTTTTTGGGAATCTGTCTATAGTGTCCCACCCCTAAAAGAGTCACAATCTATTCTTCACAGAGACTTTTTTTAGCCACTGTTTGACCATGCAAAATCCAAGACATCTTTGAATAATTTTCCTCAAAAACCAAATCCTACAAAAGTTTGCTGGTGTGGATGAAAACAATGCAAATATTTTGGAATTTTGCAATTAGATTTTTGGCCATACTACTTAAGGAGAGCACCCCCTGGTGGAATAAAACTTATATCTCCTGATTTTTAGCTTTTTAATAGGCATCCCATGTTGACATGTGAGTCACACATGGTAAAAGTCATATTTTAAAACGGCGTATTTATCCCGCTAATGCGTTAGAAGGGCTGCTCTATCAGGGCAGCTGGGGGTTAAGTGGCTCGCTGGAAGGCAAAATGATGATGGCGCTTTCTCACTCCTGGCACCATGCCCAGCCCACATCACCCCCCCCCCCAACACGACCATGGCAGGTACTTAAGCTGGTGACATCATGGCTGCACGCTCATTTGTCTTCTCTCGTCTGCGGCGCAGCAGCAGCAACAGCAGCAGTGCATCATGGCGGCATCACGCTTATGCATTCTCCCAACGACTGCATGCATCAAACCTTAGCTCCTCATTAGGCCCTAATCATGGCCTGACAACAACACAGTACACTTAACGGGGGAGAAAAAAAGGCCTCGTTTATTTTACAAGGTCAAATCCGAAATTGTCTTCAATTCACACTTTCCATGTTGTTTTCATGTCACGTTTATTTAAAAAAGTCTATTAAAACCACAATCCGGAAAAGTTTTTTAATATTTTTCAAAATTTTCCATATAGAGCCCATATTCCAAAGTGTAACACCCTCAAAGTCAAACAATTTACAGTTTGACCCAAACAAAAAGTCATTCAAACCATTCTCATCTTCTCACCGTTTAACTCTTTTCTCACCGTTTTGCTTTTTATTTGGCTTGTCCTAATATAAAAGGGATGATAACCATAGAATATGAAAAAGGTCCCCTTTTATACAAAAGTGACTTTTGTAGTGATGTTTTTCAATTATTATATATAGTATTCCTAGAGGGCGGCACGGCGGTCTAGTGGTTAGCGCGCAGACCTCACAGCTAGGAGACCAGGGTTCAATTCCACTCTCAGCCATCTCTGTTTGGAGTTTGCATGTTCTCCCCATGCATGCGTGGGTTTTCTCCGGGTAAATGATGATCTTTGCACTGTTTTCTGCAGGTAAAACCAGGGGCCATTTTTATAAAGTGATAAAAATAGAATATTTGTTGCAATATTACAAAATATTACACAATTTTAAATTTTATCAGATAAAGTCAAAATATGAAGATATTTATTTTATTTTACAAAAATAAACCTGGAATATTATGAGGAAAAATAATGCCACTTCAGTAGCATAGGGTAGTAATATTAAAGAAAAATGTTCTTTAATATGAGATTGTGGAAAAAGTTATTACATTATGAACTGTATTTTTATGACTTCCGGTTTCCTCCCACATTCCAAAAACATGCTAGGTTAATTGGTGACTCCAAATTGTCCATAGGTATGAATGTGAGTGTGAATGGTTGTTTGTCTATATGTGCCCTGTGGTTGGCTGGCAACCAGTCCAGGGTGTATCCCGCCTCTCGCCCAAAGTCAGCTGGGATAGGCTCCAGCACCCCCGCGACCCTCGTGTGGAAAAAGCAGTAGAAAATGAATGAACCTGGAATATTATGAGGAAAAATAATGCCACTTCAGTAGCATAGGGTAGTAATATTAAAGAAAAATGTTCTTTAATATGAGATTGTGGAAAAAGTTATTATATTATGAACTGTATTTATATGACTTCCTGTTTTCTCCCACATTCCAAAAACTAGGTAAAAATAGGTATGAATGTGAGTGTGAATGGTTGTTTGTCTATATGTGCCCTGTGATTGACTGGCGACCAGTCCGGGGTCTACCCCGCCTCTCGCCCAAGGATAGCTGGGGTAGGCTCCAGCACCCCCTGCAACCCCCCGCAAATGAATGATATATTCCTAGGGTGGACCTTCAAAACGTAAACACAACATTCAAATGAAAGCCTTTCCAAGATATCAAACCACATTGTTGGTTTTCTGCATGTAAACAGTTAGTATCTCCAGGCACATGCAAACGATGTCTACAGAAGGTCTGCAGAAGGTTACAAAAGGCTGTTTATGGTAGCTGTGGGGTGAAAGGGTGAATAGTGGGGTGAGGTGTGATGCATTGTGTCTGCATGTTAATTGAATGGGCACCGGTCCTCAGTCTCTAATTAGACGCTATGGCTGTGACATGGGCAGCACGGGAGCAGAGATCTCTTGAGAGACATGTAAGTGGGTGAGTTGAAGGACGGCCATGGCTAAGCGTTGCGCGCTAACACATCCTCCGAAAGGCCTTAAGAGACTATTGTGAGAACACGCACACACACACACACATACACACACGCACGCATACGCACAAATAGGTGTGCAGAAAGCGGATGAAGCGAGATGGCGCTCCAACAGCCTCTTCCTCCTCCTCCTCCTCCTCTTCCTTCCAGCTCATTGACTAATGTCACGGCAGATTGAGATTGCAGGGTGAGGGGGGGGAGGGGCTTGGAGAGGCTGCGGCATCGGGGGAAATAAAAGGAGTGACGTGAGAGCGCGGCCCACGTCAAGGGGAAGAAAATAAACACCTTGCTAAGCCCGTCAGGCGGCAGCGGCGCCTCTTGCACAAACACGACGTGAAATCGCCCCGCTTTCACGCCAGCGTGGCATTGTGCCGATGCCAAATCGCCGCCTGTGTGCCATATTGCGGCTTAGCGCGTCCATCCTCGAACGCGTCCAAGTGATGGACCGACTGTGGAGACGCCTTGCCAGCTAGCGGGGTGCATGGAGACGACCGTAATTCCCCTTCAGGAACGGCACTGAGCCAAATACCAAAAAAGTAGGTTTAAATTTGATATATAAAGACTACATCACAACATACCATAGCAAGTACCCCCTAGTGACAGTGGACAGAATTAGACACTAAGCAACTAATTTACCTACACTTTTTCATAGCCTTCATCCAACGTAAGGTACATGTTTTATCAAGGTGGAACAAGTACATAATGTACGCATACAGTAGATCCTTGCTATTTGCATGGTTATGGTCATACCTGCCAACGTTATAAAAGGGAATAAAAAAAAATGTATCTTTCCACCTGCTATCCACTCCGCATGAATGGAAAAAAATGACTATTTCAGATACTCTTCAAGGGATAGTTCGGATTTTTGACATGAAGTTGTATGGCATCCCCCACCAGCAGTGTAGTGCATCAACTATGACTTACCCCTCACTTTGAGTACTGGTTGGATTTCAGTGATGAGGACTGTAGTTGCGCTTCATTGGAGGGGACACTAAGTCAAGTTTTGGCTTCTCGAAACGATATGCGTTCAAAAGAGTAATGCATTTGCATCACAAAAATACCTCAGAGAGGCAGGGTGCACCCTCGACTGGTCGCCAGCCAATCACAGGGCACATATAGACAAACAACCATTCACACTCACATTCATACCTATGGACAATTTGGAGTTGCCAATTAACCTAGCATGTTTTTGGAATGTGGGAGGACACCGGAGTACCCGGAGAAACATGCAAACTCCACACAGAAGATGGGATTGAACTCGGGTATCCTAGCTGTGAGGTCTGCGTGCTAACCACTCGACCGCCGTATTTTAACATATGTGTTTTCCTAAATATTTGAGAACAAATCAGAGATCAACCATCAACAAGACAATTTTCACTTTAATCAACATACGTTTTTTGTTTATGTTAGCATTTGAGCCATGACAATTTAACGTACATGCTTTTGTAAACACTGAAGACTTTTTTGTCTTGCACAAACTTATACATGTTTTGGTCAAAACTAAAGACAACTTAACCTTCAAATATTGTAATGTGTGTTTTAATAAAAATATCGAGCAACAAACCTAATGACATACATTAGTTTTGTTGATGACGTGTCAGAGACAATTTACTCTACAATGAGCTAATGTTTTTGTAAACATCAAAAACAATTTAGTCTGAAACATACATGTTTTGGCTGCACGGCGGATGAGCGGTTCGTGTGCAGGTCTCACAGCTAGGAGACCGGAGTTCAATTCCAACCTCGGCCATCTTTGTGTGGAGTTTGTATGTTCTCCCCCTGGGTTTTCTCCGGGTACTCCGGTTTCCTCCCACATTCCAAAAACATGCTAGATTAATTGGCGACTCCAAATTGTCCATAGGTATGAATGTGAGTGTGAATGGTTGTTTGTCTATATGTGCCCTGTGATTGGCTGGCGACCAGTCCAGGGTGTACCCCGCCTCTCGCCCGAAGACCGCTTGAATAGGCTCCAGCATCCCCGCGACCCTTGTGAGGATAAGCAGTAGAAAATGAATGAATGAATGAATGAACATCCATGTTTTCCTAAGCATTGTCTATGGTCTGCAGTAGCAATCAACAAATCCTTGCATGCTAAGAAACCTGGTCCCAGTACCGTTTTCCATCTTTCTACAACTGGCCTTGACGGGCTTCGGTTGTCAGCCAGATCACCGCCGACCATGTGGCCATGTCTTACCTCCTATGGGCCTCATTATGAGCAGGAAAAAGCTCCCTCCCTCGTCCGCCCCCTCCCCCTCTGAGTGGCACCGCAGAGAGGTGGAAATAAACGAGTCAGGTGCTAAATGTGAACGTGGATTAGTTTCTATGCCAACGGCGGAAGGACGCACACACGCAGCCAGCCACGGTCCCTGCAAGACACTTGTTTTTGTCCCACACGCCCCCCCCCCTTCCCACCTCCCCCTCTTTCCATCAGCGGGGGAGATAAGGCCGGGCCGCGTGCCTGGTATTAAACCTTATCTCTCCAGCTGGGGCGAAGGCCTGCTGGATTTGACTGCATGGGCGCTCCGGTTCACCTCCAACGCGCCTTGTTTTAATGGCCGCCCATTAGCGTGGCGCGGCGCCAGGCGGCTGCAGCTTTATCTGTCGGCTTTTTGATTTGCATCCGGCGGAGCGATACCGCCTGTAGTCACCGAATCCGCGTCTGAACACCCGCAGATGCAAGCATGCCTCTATTGATTTTACGATTTAGACGTTTGTGTTCTGTCACCGGAGCTCCGAGCTTCATTGTCTTTGTGCTGCTGTCGATGGGGGGAGGATAGCGAGAAAGACTAGCGGCGGGAAAAACGCGTGAGAGCCAGCCAAATGGAGGGCCCGGGCAGCAAGGGGTTAAGGTGAAAACAATAACAAGGGTGGCGGCGAGCGTGCGCCTCCGTGGAAGTGTCAGCCTGCGTGTTCATTGACAGTGTCGCGCACCCGCCGCCCCCGAGAGCGCCGGCAGCCTCACAAAGACAGACAGCTCGAATTAATCCCACGAGGGGAGCGCGTGACAGTTTGGCAGAGCGGAGAATTGAAAGGGAGGAGGACGCCGAGCGGCGAGGAGGCGCGAGCATTTGTCAAATCATAATTAAATGATGAATCACTATTCCGTTATTGACGATACGGCCACACGAGCCTACCTTGTTAGGGAGGGAAAAAAAGTTGCAAATGGAGAAACGAGCGGCCAATATGGCCGAAAAAATTGAGGATTTATAGAGGCTGTTGTTATTCTGCAAGATGGTGGTCACATGCATTGTTGATGATAGATAAGATATGATATCTTGACAAATACATCAAATACGGCAAATGAACACAAGCATTCAAGGATGCTGTGAATGATATGTAGTATTCTACACTGGCCACAAGGTGTCAGTAATTTTACTCGCTTTATTGCCGGAACAAGATGTTATTGTAGATTTGAATGATCTCACAACAGGCACAATAATCCCGAATAAAAACACGGGTTACTGTTGCTGCCTAATACTCAATTCAAAACCTCTGACGTTACTTCCTGTCCTCAAGCCACACACTCCCCTTGGGAACACATTTAAAGCCACACACATGAGCATGAGTCTTATTTAGTAGTCTTAAATGGCTCATTTACTCTTATTATGTGTACTATATTGGGTAATGTGAGTGTAAGGACAACTATAGGGGTGTTATTTCATGTCTAGAGGTCTCTAATTAAGTTAAAAAACGTATTAATAGGTTGTCTGTGCTCTAACTACAAAAGATTACATTTATAAATGAGGAATCTACATAGCGGAAATTCACTTTTGTGCGTCTGGAACCACGATAAACAAGGGATTACTGTATGTTCTTTCGCTGAGTTGACTTGCCAAAAAACACTGCCCCTACTGCTTCAGAGGAGAATGGTCTGATGCAGAACTTTGACAAGCTTAAAGGGGACCTATTATGCTTTTATGCTATTTGTGTGTTAAACAATGCCAAAGTTTCAGGATGGCTCAAAACACTCTGTTTCAGAAGGCGTTGCTAAGATGTTCCTTTGTGATGTCACAGACGCTTATAGGCGTGGCCTCTGCCCTCCCTTAAGCTCTGCTTCTCTGTTTACGTTGCTGGGAATGGCTCGTAAGGGAAAGCCACTTTTGTTTACAATTCCTAAAGACGCCACCGTCAGGCAGAAGTGGTTGGAGTTCCTGATTCCCTACCAGCAAAAGAAATGTATTTTAATCTGTCAACGGTATTTCACACTGGACTGTTTTGTGAACATGGGCCAGTATGCAGCTCTACTAGCTGACAAACTTGCTGAAGGCTGATGCCTTTCCAACGTTACTTGGTCCTGTCAAAGAGTCAGAAGAGCAAGCAGGAAGTACCAATTGATCAGTGTCCTAACTGTGTTTATTTTCTGAAAGTCATCAAAAAAAGATCCGCTGTGGCGACTCTGTAAGGAAAAAGCCTAAAGAAACAAACATGGAGAAAAACAGCTCATCCGTGTAGCATTATATAGTGTGCATACAGGGAGCGGGGTTGCTAATAGCCATTTCCCACCACAATTAGTGGCTCCACCCAAGTTTTTTAAAACACTTGTAGTCCCGCAAAACACATGTAATGACCACATTAGACATTAGTAATGGTGCAGAAAATGCTAAAAAAAAGTTTCTTGAGAAACTTGGATTTGGGATCCAACACATATGGTTGTATGTTAAAAGCAGACATATAAAAAAGATAAATCATTATTATCAACTCCAAAATTGTTTATTAACTCCTATAAAGTTGGGTTCGCAGCTAGTGGCCCAACAGAATTCAAATTGGAATTGTGACCAACCACGGCGGAAAGGGCGTGCCTGGAGGTTTTTGCCGAAGCAAATAATCCAGAGAAATACAGCTGGAATGGGTGCAGATTCTGTAATATCTAGAAAGCTTTCTGTGCGGGTTATTGTGTGTAGCTGCTCTATAGGAGTCCACAACTCAATACAAAGGGCGGAAAAACATGTTGATATTAGGTTCCCCTTTAAGACAGCATAAGGACTGTACACAAGTATAAACCAGCTGGCGCCACAACAGGATAAAAGAGCCACATGTAGCTCCAAAGCCATGGGTTAGAGACCTGTGCTCTCTCTAGAGCATTGGAAAACTTTCAAAAGCAACCATTTATCAAATATTATTTAATTACATATGAATTTTGGAAGCCAGTGCTATTGTTTTATTGGGAAAGTAATGTACTCTTAGAAATCATGTTGTTTCGTTTCATTGTTTCTGTAAGTGTTTACTCCTAGCGGTCCTTGAAGGCACCATAGTTGTGTACTCCGAGACTCCAACGCTGCCACAAATACTTACATATTTTACTTATATTTCACCATGGATCCCATATGTTGATGTTGTGTGTGAATCCATACAGGTGAACTGTGTGTTATGTTGTTATTATGTGTGTATTGATGATATACTATGATATAGCATACTTATTTTTTTACTACCTACTTGTAAATTTTCCGAATATTTCCAAGCCTGTGACGTTGTGCCATGATGCTCAGTGCAACTGTTGTTTTTACGATATTTGAATCCATTTTCCCAAGTAGATGCTAACATAAATATACATATTATACACTACACAATTGTTCATTTCAGCAATACCTATGAAAGACCACTGGGTGTCAGTATCGCTCTGCTCTTGCCCTCCATTGCATGTATGTCAGGCATCGACAAAGGGTGAGTAGTTTTACTTTATTGTAGTTTTATTGTACAGTGATGAACTTGTTTTTTAATTTCTGTCACAGTTCGAAAATGTTGAAATGTGACTTAAAACAGCTAATAAATGTTTTATAAATACACTTGACATGTTTTCCTATGGGAAAAGTTGTCTTGGAGTGACTTCAAACAACATCACGGACATGAATATCTATTGATCGTTTTTTCGCTTGTCCATTTTGTCTAAACGCTGTCAAAAATCCGTCAGGTGCGCATTCATTAGGAGTATTGATAAAACATCAAGGGAGTGTGCTGGTTCAGCAGAGCTCACATTATTAGGGAAAGGTTAAGTGCCTGGTCGACATTTAATTTCCGGCCGTCATCCCTCAATCTGCGCCCACCCCCCACCCCCCCGTCCCTCTCTTTGGTCGTCCCCCACCTTCTTGTCTTCCTTCCTTCCTGCATAAAGACTTGAATCATAATTCTGTGGATGTATGTGTGGGTGGGATTTTAGAGGGAGAGCTGAGCCGCGACGAAATGTTGGTTTCTCATTGGTTCCCTGGTGCACGCACACACACACACACACACACATTGTCATTTAGCAGCATCCTCTCCAGAAGCCATGCTTTGCAAGATGGATGCCCTCTCGCACGCATTTATCCGCCAGCGCTGCGGTGCTTTATTATCTAATTTTGACAGTTCGTCCCGCCCACCGCACACGCTGTACCACCACTGACGTTCCCTCCAGGGACCTTCTGGGCGAGGCCTCTGCTGAACTCAATCGCAAAGTGCTAAATGTGCGGCGCCGCTTGAATGCTAATTTACACCAAAAACAAACATAACACAGGAAAGCATTCTGACAAAATGCAACACAAACAAATAAGAACATCCCGAACAACTGACTTGGCTTACATTTTGGCCGCTATGCAAAGTAGTCCGTGGTCCAAGGTTTACTGGTACATCCAAAGGGGCGTGGTCAAAGGGTGTGGGTGGGTGTATTTGATGTGCATTTGAAAATAAGAACCCAAGTTCATTTCAGCTTGAAGTCACAAAAAAACGGCAGGACATTCTCCATTTGTATTTTTTGTCAGACAAAATAATTCATGGATCAATTTATAACAGCAAGTCTTCCAGGTCCTGAAGCAGCAAAATAGCCCCCAGACCATCACACTACTACCACCATATTTTACTATTGGTATGATGTTCTTTTTCTGGTATGCGGCGTTACTTTTACACTAGATGATAATGAGATCTTCCAAAAAATTAAACTTTTCTCTCATCAGACCACAGAATATTTTCCCAAAGGTCTTGGGGATCCTCAAGATGTTTTCTGGCAAAATTGAGATGAGATGTTTTTGTCTTGGAACTCTACCATGCAAGATGTTTTTTCCGGTGTCTTTCTTGTGGTTCATAAACACTGACGGACCTTAACTGAGGCAAATGAGGTCTGCTGTTGTTTGGATGTTGTTGTGGGGTCTTTTGTGACTTCTTGGATGGGTTGTCACTGCACTCTTCGGGTATTTTTTTTTTTTGCTGACTCAAAATCTTTAGAGTCCTTTAGAAATGGCAGTACAACCTTTTCCCGACTGCAAGATCTCAGTTACTTTATTTTGTTAATGTTCGGAAATCACTTTTTCACACAGGTCCAATTAAAATTCATTCATTCATTTTCTACCGCTTATCCTCACGAGGGTCGCGGGGGTGCTGGAGCCTATCCCAGCTGTCTTCAGGCGAGAGGCGGGGTACACCCTGGACTGGTCGCCAGCCAATCACAGGGCACATATAGACAAACAACCATTCACACTCACATTCATACCTATGGACAATTTGGAGTCGCCAATTAACCTAGCATGTTTTTGGAATGTGGGAGGAAACCGGAGTACCCGGAGAAAACCCACGCATGCACGGGGAGAACATGCAAACTCCACACAGAGATGGCCGAGGGTGGAATTGAACCCTGGTCTCCTAGCTGTGAGGTCTGCGCGCTAACCACTAGCCACTAAATTTCAGTGGAATTTTTCTCATTTTAAGTAATATTGTTCATATTTAGTACATCTGATGATTAAGATGACCAAGTCTGAATTGTATTGTAAATATTTTGTTTGTCAAAAATAAGCTTTTCCTCTCAGGTATTGAATCTTGGATTTTAATTTGTTTTCAGGAGCGTATGAGCATGGCAGAAAGGACGGAGGTGAACGTGCTGACCTGAGAGACTGAACGATGAGCTTGTCCGGGTGAAAGGCTAATTGCTTGGACGCGTGCAAGAGCAAGGACTCCTCTTTTTTTTTTTCTATACCTCCGTCCACTCTCATCCATCCTTCAGCCCCAGCATGGTCATTGCCATTACTGCCTCTCTTCTGTTTTTTTTTCACCAATCACCCCTTCCTTTCCTCCCTCCCATCATTCCTTCCTTCCTTCCTTCCTCCTCCTCCTCTTGCTTCTAAAGCGCCACTCGGCAGCCTCTTCACAAATTACAATCGCTCAGGGTTTAGGCAATTGGACCAAATGCTGGGCTGCTGCATGTAAGGATTGGAAAGGGTAAGGAGGGGGTGTCTTGGGTGAGATGAGTGAGAGGAGGAGGGAGGGGGGGGCGCTGGAATTAAATTACCAATTCAATGGCTGAAGCAATGCGTGACAGCGACAGGCATGGACGTAAGATGCTGATGAGACCACAACTTGGCTTCCACTGTACCCTTATCGCTGATGAGACCACAACTTGGCTTCCTCTGTACCCTTATGCCTTTCATGTTATATTAGTTTATATGATTTTTATGATATGAGTTTTTATTAAATTTTACATCCTTCTACATAAAAATGGAGATTTCTTGCTGAAGGAATCAAACCTAGCAAGCTGTCTTAATTCCCAGTTAGACCAAATGGAAAATGGAATATGTCTTGGGGCAGTACTAGAGCATGTCTGGCCTACAGCACATGCCCATATAAGGAAACCCGGCTCACATCACAGGGAGCTAATGTTAAAAAAAACTCTCTGAAACCAAGCGTTCAGAGCCATCCCAAAACGTCTTTCAGGACTCACTTCGAAATGCGCAAACCTCATTATCTGAAGCTTTGGCATCATTTAACACATTGTAACGATCGCGCCCTCCTATAGAGGTAACGAGGCTACAACGCAAACAAGAAGGTCGCGGGGGGGAGCGGATATCAGCTGTAAGAAAAAAAAGGAAACACTATCGAAAATGCTTGGTTGCCACCACCACGGCAGTTTAATCACTCCAAAACAAACCCCGCATATCATCCCCTCCCAACCTAACTAACTAACTAACCAACCAACCAACCAACCAACCAACCAACCAACCAACCAACCAACCAACCAACCAACCAACCAACCAACCAACTAACCAACTAACCAACTAACCAACTAACCAACTAACCAACTAACCAACTAACTAACTAACTAACTAACTAACTAACTAACTAACTAAACCTCCCACCCACCAACAAAGACAACCATGAAACACCCAAATTAATCCCGAACGTTTACCCCCCCCCACCCTGAAAGTGTCCCAAAGTTCCCCGAAGAGTCAGTGCTTGTCCTCAAGACAGAGGTGAAAGCCACAGTTCCACACACTGTGTCCACTTCTAAGTCCAATCCCTGGGTCCAGAACCTTGCCCAAAGTCCAACAGTTGAAGCCGAGAGAGAAAAGGAAATCCCATCAGGTGCCGCTTGACAGAATGGTCCTCGTGGCTCAAACGCCGGCTCTCAGCAACCCCTCGGCATGTGACGTCACTAATTTTCTCTTTCTCCAACCACACCGGCGCTGACTTTTGACTTTTTTCTTGTAAAATTCCAAATGTATTTAAAGACTTTGGAATATGGTTATTATTGTGGTTGGGAATATTTCGACCACTCCATCCATCCATCTTCTTCCAATCCGAGGTCGGGTCGCCAGGGCAGCATCCCAAAAGCACGGAGGCTCAAACTTCCCTCTCCCCGGCCAGATCCAGAGGTCTTACCAGGCCAGTTGGGAGACATAGTCTCTCTAACATGTCCTGGGTCTACCCTGAACCAGTTGGACGTTCCCTGAACACCTCCCCCAGGGAGGCGTCCAGGAGACCATAGGTGAGGGTAGGAACGTGGTTCAACCGGTAATTTGAGAGCCACACCAATTTGTCGGTCAATTATGCGTTCCATCCTTCCCTCACTGTTGAACAAGACCCTGAGGTACTTAAACTCCTCCACTTGGGGCAGGATGTCATCCCTGACCCGGAGATGGTACCCCACTTTTTGCAGTGCGAAAACCATGGACTTTGACTTGGAGGTGCTGATTCTCAACCCGGCCGTCAACACTTGGCTGCGATCCGATTCAGTGAAAGTTGAAGGTCACGGCTCTATGAAACCAGCAGGACCACAAGACCCAGTCCAGTGGCCACCAAACCAAAACCCCTCAAAACCCTGGTTCTGTCTAGAAATTCTGTTCATAAAAGTAAAGAACAGAAGACAAGGACAAAGGACAGCCCTGACGAAGTCCAACCCTCACTGGAAATGGGTTCGACTTATTACCGACAACGGGAACCAAGTTCTGACAGCCTTAATTAGCCGGTCCGAGACCCATACTCCGCACAGAATTCCCTGAGGAACATGGTCCAATGCCTTCTCCAAGTCCACAAAACACATATAGACTGGTTGAGCACCGTCAAAGATCCTGCTGAGAGTGCAGAGCTGGTCTCCAGTTCCACGACCGGGACAAAAACCAATCTGAGATTCAACTATCCGACAGATCCTCCTCTCCAGAAACCCTCACTGGTGAACAAGACCCTGAGGTACTTAAACTCCTCCACTTGGAGCAGGATCTCATCATCTCACCCGGAGATGGTACCCCACTTTTTTCAGGGCGAGAACCTTGGACTTCGACTTGGAGGTGCTGATTCTCAACCCGGCCGTCAACACTTGGCTGCGATCCGATTCAGTGAAAGTTGAAGGTCACGGCTCTATGAAACCAGCAGGACCACAAGACCCAGTCCAGTGGCCACCAAACCAAAACCCCTCAAAACCCTGGTTCTGTCTAGAAATTCTGTTCATAAAAGTAAAGAACAGAAGACAAGGACAAAGGACAGCCCTGACGGAGTCCAACCCTCACTGGAAATGGGTTCGACTTATTACCGGCAATGCGAACCAAGCTCTGACATCCTTAATTAGCTGGTCCGAGACCCATACTCTGCACAGAATTCCATGAGGAACATGGTCCAATGCCTTCTCCAAGTCCACAAAACACATATAGACTGGTTGAGCACCGTCAAAGATCCTGCTGAGAGTGCAGAGCTGGTCTCCAGTTCCAACGACCGGGACAAAAACCAATCTGAGATTCAACTATCCGACAGATCCTCCTCTCCAGAAATCCTCACTGGTGAACAAGACCCTGAGGTACTTAAACTCCTCCACTTGGAGCATGATCTCATCATCTCACCCGGAGATGGTACCCCACTTTTTTCAGGGCGAGAACCTTGGACTTCGACTTGGAGGTACTGATTCTCAACCCGGCCGTCAACACTTGGCTGTTAAGTTAAAGTTAAAGTTGAAGGTCACGGCTCGATGAAACCAGCAAAACCACAAGACCCAGTCCAGTGGCCACCAAACCAAAACCCCTCAAAACCCTGGTTCTGTCTAGAAATTCTGTTCATAAAAGTAAAGAACAGAAGACAAGGACAAAGGACAGCCCTGACGGAGTCCAACCCTCACTGGAAATGGGTTCGACTTATTACCGGCAATGCGAACCAAGCTCTGACAGCCTTAATTAGCTGGTCCGAGACCCATACTCTGCACAGAATTCCCTGAGGAACATGGTCCAATGCCTTCTCCAAGTCCACAAAACACATACTATAGACTGGTTGAGCACCGTCAAAGATCCTGCTGAGAGTGCAGAGCTGGTCTCCAGTTCCAACGACCGGGACGAAAACTAATCTGAGCTTCAACTATCCGACAGATCCTCCTCTCCAGAAACCCTCACTGGTGAACAAGACCCCGAGGTACTTAAACTTCTCCACTTGGAGCAGGATCTCATCATCTCACCCGGAGATGGTACCCCACCTTTTTTCGGGCGAGAACCATGGACTTCGGTACTTGGAGGTACTGATTCTCAACGCGGCCGTCAACACTTGGCTGCGATCCGATTCAGTGAAAGTTGAAGGTCACGGCTCGATGAAACCAGCAGGACCACAAGACCCAGTCCAGTGGCCACCAAACCAAAACCCCTCAAAACCCTGGTTCTGTCTAGAAATTCTGTTCATAAAAGTAAAGAACAGAGGACAAGGACAAAGGACAGCCCTGACGGAGTCCAACCCTCACTGGAAATGGGTTCAACTTATTACCGACAATGCGAACCAAGTTCTGACAGCCTTAATTAGCCGGTCCGAGACCCGTACTCTGCACAGAATTCCCTGAGGAACATGGTCCAATGCCTTCTCCAAGTCCACAAAACACATATAGACTGGTTGAGCACCATCAAAGATCCTGCTGAGAGTGCAGAGCTGGTCTCCAGTTCCAACGACCGGGACGAAAACCAATCTGAGCTTCAACTATCCGACAGATCCTCCTCTCCAGAAGCCCTGAATAGACCTAACCAGGGACGCTGACCACTACTGCACCCGAATAAGGCGATGAGTACCATGCTTCAACATCAGCAAGTGCATGCAATCTATTAATGTGCGCTTGTGTTTTCTCGCAAGTGCGCGCCTCCCTGTCGACAATTTGGGGCCCTCCCCACGCGCCCACTAATCTTTATGCACTATGTGACCTCCTCACTGCAAAGCCTGCTAAATATATTATTCCCCGGGGCCTTTCATTGCTGCTTGGTGTCAGAAATCAATATGTATGAGGCGCGTAGATGGGAATTTCTAATAGATCTCTGCGGCCCCGCGCTGCTCTTCAATATCTGCCTCGGACTATTAGTGCCGGCTCAGTGGCGGTGAAATAACCGAGATAATCTTTTAAGGTGCCTTTCTTAAGGTGGAACGGCAACTCTGGGTGTTTTTTTTTTTTTTTGCATCCTTGCCTTTTTTGTATGTTCATTCTAAGGATATTATTGTTTTCATGCATCATTGTAGTGATAGGATTGGAAATTAAGAATTTTGGAGATAATTAATTTAAGATAGATATTATCAGGTGTTTTTTTTTTTTAAAAAGCACTGATGGAGGAAGGCTTCTTGTTAGTGTGCGTGCGTGTGCGCAAGCTTGTATGACTGTGCTAATTGCCCATATTCCTAATGTGGCGATGATTTGCAGCAGCACTTAGCCACAGCAGCAGCAGCAGCAACCTGACTCTCCTTTCTATGCTTACACCCCCGCCTCCGCTCCACCTGCACCCCCCCCTTCACACACACACACACACACACACACACACACATACACACCCTCCTCCACCTGCAACCCCACCACGCTGAGGCGGAGAAGAAGAGACATCCGGCGTCGGCAGGCAGTTAGAGGATTGGAGGGAGGGGGGGGGGAGGAGTAGGGAGGGGCGGTGTGTGTGTGTGTGTGTGCGCAGGTTGCTTCAGACGGCGCGTGTGTGGTCTCCAGGGAGGGAAAGAGGCTGAAATTATTCTACGGTCACAAGCTGCCGCCCCCCCCCCCCCCTCCTTCCCCTCCCCCGCCATCTTGCTGCGAGGGCCTCGTGTATAATCCTTGGCGCTCGCCCGCCTCGTATATCTGCCGTCCCTGAGACAAAAAGGTTATATCTCTCTCCTCCAGGACCAGCGGCCGCCGCCCACGAACGAGGCCCCATTATCTGCACATCATCAGCTCCCGCAGCCACCAATTAATCGCTCCGGTGACCTTCATTTTTTTTTTTTTTCTCATGCAATCTTTAAGGGGGGAAAATGCCTATACAGGTTCATCAACATCATTTAGCGTACCCCCCCACCACCTTTACCCCCTCCCCCAGTCTAGGCCCGGAAATGCACATAATGTGCCCTTTCTGCTTTTAATTCCCACCTCCTCGTTCTGGAGGCGTCACACTGGATTAATTAGGAGTTTCCGTTCAGCTCAGGTGCGTGGTATCAATCATCATGATGGAGCTATTATTACATGTTTATACGTATTACCTGTTGATTGGCTGACGGTAGAAATATAAATTAACATACGGCTCCTGATTAGCACCTCGCCGCAGATTCGCAAAAACCCCTACTCTCTTGATCCCCGTAATTACCTCCCCCAGGTACAAGCATGGCTGGATGAGCCACCCGGGGTAGGAATATGTGTTGGTGTGTGAGATGTCGGTGCGTGGGTGGTGGTGCTGTGGGGGGGGGGGCTATCTCCTAGGGGCTAACCACACGGAAATACTTTCAGGTGAGAAAATCAGAAAATGCTGTCTCGTTTTTTCTTTATAGATGAGCAATCCGCTACTTTATTAAAATGATGACGTCAGCGATCCTTCGCTTAATATCGGAATATTAAGTGTCATGACTCTCCGCAGTCTACATTCTTTTAGAATTCCAAAATGATGCAGATGTAATTCCACATTGTCATAAATCCAGACAAGCCTGATAAAGAACTTATTCATGGGTTCCTTCTTCTTCTATGGTTTGGTGTGTCACATGGTTCCGTCTGCTTAACAGATGGATGCAACTATTTACTAATCCGACACAATGTGAATCTGTGATTGGCTGGCAACCAGTCCAGGGTGTACTCCGTCAGCTGGGATAGGCTCCAGCATATCCTTGTGGCTCTAATGACTTAGAAAATGTACGCATGGATAGCAAAGTGTGAATTTGACGTTTTTTCAACCTGACAAAAAAAAAAGAAATCCCACGAACGGCCTTAATTGCACCTTGCTAAAAGCCTAATCTGTACAAAGCAAGCTAACAAAGCCCATATAGTCATGAGAAAAGATGAGAACACTCCATTGTGTAACTCTTCTACTCCTAGTTGCACGTAGAAGACTGAAAATTTCCCAGAACACCTTTACCATGTTGCCTGTGCTATTATTTGTATGACAAATCCACCAAATTCATGCGCTTCATTGACCCCCATAAATTGGACTGACTTGAAATTTCTCATACAGTTCACTTTAGTGTATTTATCTGAATCACCATGAAATTTGGTACACACCTTTAGAGAATTAACACGCATTTGTATGAAATTTAAGCAAGATTGGTCAAGAAATATGGCTGTCATGAAGCAAAATTTTGCTTAGCAACTAAAAAAATTGTCCATAAGTCAGTAAGCATTTGTCTAATAATTTTAAAACTTATACCTGTAATACGAATGAGAACGTTAGAATGCCGTCCTAACCGTTTTTAGCACAACCCATTTACACCACGTTTGGTGATACATTTTAATACATTTTGATGTTCCATCCTTCCATCCTTTTGAATACAAGTTTGATTGTTGTCGTTACCGTTTTGTCTTTAGCTTATTATTATTGATACCCTTGGGAAAGACTATACACAGAAATTTCTTGCCTAGCGTCTCTCAATTTTCATGTATTCTACATCTCATTTTACATTGAGACCCTACTTTCCTACATATTTTTGGTGAAATTCCAATGCCCTCGATGTTATTAGAGTCAATTGTATTACGGCCAGAACCAGAATCCCAACAAGACAGACAAGAAGTTTCTTGAAACCAGCTTGTTATGAAGCAACAATTTTCAGGTAATTTTGGCACTTTCTAGACTACGAACTTTAATAATAAATACAGTAAAGTCTCGTTATATTGATATTCTCGGGAGTCGGAAAAAATACCGATATAACCGGACTATCCATATATCCGATCCTGCGCCGAACTGCATTAAAAGTGGGCGGATCTTTGATATGGCATGTAATTTTCTCCTTGAGTTCATGGATTGCGTATCTAGCATGCTTTTGTAGTACAATAAATTTTGTACTACAGTAAATAAAAATAAACTTACGCTGTAGTGATTACCGGTTACCGGAACATAATTCACCCCGGAACTATCGATAGGGAAGGTGTTGCCACCCGGAGGGGTAGGCGCGAGGGACGGGTGTTTTCCGCTGTGTGTGCTGCACTCTGGTGGTGGAAGTGTGAAAAATAAAGTTGACTGGAAGCAGCCGTTCGCCGTGTTCTTTTTTGGTATTGAAATCCTTAAGCAAAGATTGATTTAAGCTGCTTTTGTATCGATATAAGCAGACCAAATTGGCTGGCGGAGATGAAAAGGGCATCCTAGTAACCGGATTATCATAATAACCGTGTATCGTACTAACGGAGCTAATTATATCATAAAAGACTAGAAATTTGCCGGGAAATGAAAATAGTATCGTAATAAGTAGTAATTCGTTTTAACCGATATCGATATAACGAGACTTTACTGTAATAATAATACATTTTATTTGTATAGCGCTTTTCAAAATACTCAAAGACACTTTACAGAAGAATGGAGTTGAATAAAGCAAGTAAACAGAGTAGAATACACACCAACATACAACATTCATTCGTTAATACACAGTTAAAACATGAGTAAAAGCGGGGCGGGGCACTTTAATTAACTCCTCGGGAAATGGTCCAATCAGTTCGCAATTTGACACAGATATAGTTGACAAATGGGAGATGCTAAATAATGAAGCATTTGAGTTTTTTTAAGGACATCAGTGGCGCTTCCTGCTGGCATTAAGATACATAAATTGGGATTTTTCTTCAAACTCATTATATTTGCGTCCTTCTACTTGCAGCTTTGTTGTTGTTAAAGGGGACCTATAATGCTTTTCTGACCTATAAATGTAGTTAAAATGTTGTATTTTCATGTTAAACGATGCCAACGTTTTAGATAATGAGGTTTGTACATTTGGAAGTGAGTCTTGAAAGAAGTTTAGGATGGCTAAAAATGCTCGGTTTCAGAGGGCGTGGTAAAACTGGATATATGTGATGTCACACATGGGCAGGCCAGGTATACTATGCCCTGATCCAAGCTCTGCTTTTGTGTTTACGGTGTTACCAATGGCTCACAGGAAGTGTTTCTTCAGGTGTAAGGGAAATATACATTAGTTTCTAATTCCGAATGATGCATCAAGCAGAAGTGGCTGGAGTTACTGATTCCCGGCCAGAAAAGAACAAGATTTGAATCTGTCAACGGCATTTCACATTGGACTGATTCGTGAACACGGGCCAGCATTCAGCTGGACTAACTGAACTGTTGCTGAAGCCTGACGTCTGACGCCTTTCCAACATTACTTGGTCGTAAAAATCAGTCAGTAACAATTTAACTGTGTTTATTTTGTGTAAGCCAGTCTATGTAGCATTATAGAGTGTGCATACAGGGAGGTGTTACTAATTGCCATTTCCCACCACAACCAGTGGGTCTAACTGAGTTATTTAAATACTGGTAGTCCTGCAAAAACGTGTAATGACCACATTACACGTTCCCGGTGCAGTAGAAAATCTAACACTAAAATCCTAAAGCTACTTACCATTGAGAAACGTCTTGAAGTAACCTCTTTTCTTGAGAAATTTCGGACTGTCCAGTCTCTTAAAACAAACAAACAAACGAACAGATCATAAAAACGGTACATGACCGGGAAAAACAGTATTCATAGGGAGAAATATGGATTATCTACTATGTAATATGTGTCAGTTATTTTTCACTGAGCCGTCGATGGCGAGGTTGGCGTGGCAGCTATCCCACATCCAGCTGACGTCACACTGTGCTGTCTTCTAGCCTGCAGCTGCTGCCATGATTGCACACACACATGCACTCACACACACACACACACACACACACACACCACACACAAGCAGCCCCCACCCCTGTGCCGCCGTTTTAAAGAGCCACACGGGTGGTTGCGCTCCACTTGACATGTGAGCCCACATTCTCACCTTGGAGACACAGGATGGGCATGCTTGCACGCTTTGATGGCTTAATTATCACTGTGGAAACAGGGAGCGGGCGCCGAGGGGGGGGAGGGGCGCTTACGTGCGAGTGTTAGCGATGCCGACGCACTCGTGGATCATTAGCGCGGGGGCTAAAATGGCAGGTCCCGTAAGGCATCTAAAATGTATGTGCAATGGCTGATGGGAATTCAAAGGCTCATTTAGGGCTCATTGAAGGAGGAGTCACTTCCTTTACTTTAGGATACGTTTTTACCATGAAAGTACTGAAAAATCTATCATTGCCTTATTGTCCACCCCCAAATATGTTGTTTATGCTGGCTTTACTTACAACCAAATATTCATGACGCTAGTAGTAATACAATAAATTGATTAGATAGCTATTGATTACAGTTCTAGGTTAACCTTAATGAGATAATAACATGCTTGATCATTAGGTACTAGCTTGTGCTATGCTAAACTCATTTGTGTCAATATTGTGAAAATATCCGATCTATGCATGGACAAAAGAGAAGCCAGCCGTGAGTGCTGCCTTCAATCTCACCCGCCCAAGGAGGAGCACTCATTGTCGGACACACTTTGTCAGAGGCACTGCTGATGCCGTAGAGCTCAGAAGCCAGGTGTGATGGTGCTTCGTTTACTAACTGCAGACAATCTTGGCACAATGTTGGAAGTAGAAATGTGGTCATTGCATGTTTTTTTTGCGGGACTACCATGTTCCAGACATCTATGAACCTCCGTAGACGCACAGCGGATCCGATATTAATGCACCTTTCCTTTGGTGAATATTTCACGTTGTTGTTCACAAAAACAGTCCCATGTTAAAATGCTGTTGACAGATACTGATATTTTTTTCTTGCTGGGATTCACCAACTCCAACCACTTCTGCCTGAGCTTGTTTCGTAAACAGAGAAGCAGAGCTGGGCGGAGGGTAGAGAGCGTATCTCGACCACACCCACACCCATAAGGAATTGACAATAGTACAGTTTTACAACACCCTCATAAACGGAGCATTTTCAGCCATCCCAAACTTCCTTCAAGGATCACTTACAAATGCGTAAATTATTTGAAATTTTGGCATTGTTTAACACAAGAAAACAACATTCAACAGGTCCCCTGTAATAAAGATTGCGCGCAACACTCACTGGTGTTTGTTGTTGCATTCTAGCATCCACTCCAACCCCTCACCCAATAACTGCAATGAAGAAGAAAATAAGACAACATTCTTATAAAAGTACAACTTTTCTGTGACATTACTTTCCTCTCATACAGTTGTGTAAAAGTGCGAAAGACACTCTCGAAAGACATTCTTGTACATTACAGCGTTCATTCATTCATTTTGTACCACTTATCCTCTCTTCGGGCGCCACACTGGACTGGTCGCTAGCCAATCACAGGGCCCATATAAACAAAAGACAATTAACCTAGCATGTTTTTGGAATGTGGGAGGAAAACCCGGAGAAAACCCACGCATACACGGGGAGAACATGCAAACTCCACACAGAGATGGCCGAGGGTGGAATCAAACTCGGGTCTCCTGGCTGTAAGGCCTGTGCGCTAACCCCTCGTCCACCGTGCAGCCCACAGTCATTCAGTTTCTACCGCTTATCCTCACAAGGGAGCCTATCCCAGCTGTCTTTGGGCGAGAGGCGGGGTACACCCTGGACTGGTGGCCAGCCAATCACAGGGCACATATAGACAAACAACCATTCACACTCACATTCATACCTATGGACAATTTGGAGTCGCCAATTAACCTAGCATGTTTTTGGAATGTGGGAGGAAACCGGAGTACCCGGAGAAAACCCACGCATCCACAGGGAGAACATGCAAACTCCACACAGAGATGGCCGAGGGTGGAATTGAACTCGGGTCTCCTAGCTGTAAGGTCTGCGAGCTAACCACTCGTCCGCCGTGCAGCCCCGCCTAACTTGAATTGGAAATCCCTGATTGGAAACCCTAATTTTAACTGGTTATCCTAAACCTAACCCTAATTTGAAACTGGACCCTTACAGGAAACCTAAACCTGAAACCCTGAAACGCTAATTGGAAACCCTAACCCTACCTTGTTGGCGTTGTTGTTTATTGCTGTTTTTATTATCTGCATGGCCGCCTCTCAGCATGCAGGTTCAGTATCAACAGCGGCTGAGTGACGAGGAGCGAGGGAAGAGCGGCGGGGCAGGAGGGGTGCCATATCTAGGCCTGGTTGCTAATTGAGCGGCGCACTAGACCCCAAGGTCTGCCTCGCTGACGCTTTTTTAATCCATGGCTGTTTAACGCTGGCTGTGCTTGAGTAATTAAGCAGATAATCTTCAATTAAACTGAGCTCGACCCTCGCAGCACCCCCCCCCCCCCCCCCTTCCTCCACCCACCCGGAGACAGATGGGCCTCGGAGGCGTACTGCTTCCCTTCCCCTAGATAAATGGCCGCTGCTCGCCCCGGCCAAAGCGCTGTCATGCTTTATGGCGTGTGTTTTCCATTATGGTCGTCATTTTTCAACGTATTGCAGCGTTTGCCTCGTATGTTGTCTTTGAATGTGCACATAACACAATAATGAGCGCACACATTGAAGAGCAAAAAAGTAAAACAGCAGCCGTCAGTAAATGAAACAACAACCTCACTTCGGGTTTTTGATCCTCCTGGCCCAAACATTGGTGCGGTTACGAGCTCAGCGTGTGACCAAACATTAAATGGATCTCCTTAATCGTAATGAAAATTTATTGCACACAGTCGTATACTTAAACATTCTCATCCAGGTTGTTATTAGAGACACTTTGGACGAGACACAGCGGGCTGTCAGTTACCGCCAATGTACAACCATTCACCTCCGTATGAGATGATTATGGTGTTGTCTTATTTCAGAAACTTACTACAATAATAAAGTCATAATGACGATAATATTGCAGGAATAAAGCTGGAATCCATCCATCCACTTTCTATGCCGCTTATCCTCACTTGAGTCACAGGTATGCTGGAGCCTATCCCAGCTGACTTAGGGCGAGAGGTGGGGTACACCCTGGACTGGTGGCCAGCCAATCACAGGGCACATATAGACAAACAACCATTCACACTCACATTCATACCTATGGACAATTTGGAGTCAGCGTGTAATCCAACATATTTTATAAAAATTAAGTGAAATAATTTTTGTTAAATCACTTTAGGAGAATATAATCATATATATTTTTTCAAGAATACGTTGTAATGTTGGTTGTAAAGTGGTTTGCGTCCAGGCCTCACAGCTAGGAAACCCAAGTTTGATTCCACCATCGGCCATCTCTGTGTGGAGATTGCATGTTCTCCCCGTGCATGCGTGGGTTTTCCCCAGGTTCTCCGGTTTCCTCCCACATTCCAAAAACATGCTCGGTTAATTAGCGACTCCAAATTGTCCATAGGTATGAATGTGAGTGTGAATGGTTGTTTGTCTATATATTCACACTCACATTCATACCTATGGACAATTTGGAATTGTCTATGAACCTAACCGGTATGTTTTTGGAATGTAGGAGGAAACCGGAGTACGCGGAGAACATGCAAACTCCCAAGATGCCCAAGCGGAGATTCAAACCCATGTCTTCCTGATCTTCCCGATCCAATTCCGGATTCAAGATGTTTTTTCATTTGTTTCATTTGGAAATGTGGCGCTTGTTAAAATGGTGGACAAACACAACAAGTATGAGTATCTTTGCAAAGGCTTTTTTAAAATACAAATCCTTGTTTTGGATTTCAGTAGTAGTCATTGCTGTTTATATGATGTATTTGTATTCAAATGGGATGTAGTATATGTGATTATTACCACTCATCACAAACAGGTTGGCATTTAGCAGCACCTTGAGTCCTGCAGGGTCAGACTAAAGCGATACACCCTCCCGGTTTCTCCGCACAAAATATGAATTTAGTGAGATTTATGAAATCCGACCTCCCAAAAAGTTCCTTGAGACTTTTGCTGCTGTTGCTGTGATAGATTTGTCTTCTTGACTGCATCCTTTTGCATTGATGAAAAACCTCTGCAGAACATGCCTCATAGTACTGTTATGTAATTGATGTGTTTTTATGGCAGGTTTTGTAGTGTTTGTATTGGTCATTTTTTGGTTTTATACAGTGGTGTGAAAAAGCCCCCCCTCTAAGGGGCAATGAGATCCTGACCTGGGACCAAAAACCGGGTCGTCCACCTTCCTTCATGAGATATTTGAAAATAGATTCTGCAACTAAATTGCTCCTCACAGCTAGGAGACCAGGGTTCAATCCCACCCTCGGCCATCTCTGTGTGGAGTTTGCATGTTCTCCCCGTGCATGTGTGGGTTTTCTCCGGGTACTCCGGTTTCCTCCCACATTCCAAAAACATGCTAGGTTAATTGGCGACTCCAAATTGTCCATAGGTATGAATGTGAGTGTGAATGGTTGTTTGTCTATATGTGCCCTGTGATTGACTGGCGACCAGTCCAGGGTGTACCCCGCCTCTCCTCTGAAGACAGCTGGGATAGGCTCCAGCACCCCCCCACGACCCTTGTGAGGATAAGCAGTAGAAAATGAATGAATGAATGATTGAACTAAACTGCTTTTTAATTAAAGGTTAAAGGTCATCTCCTCCTTTCATTTGCCTCCTCCTCCTTCTTTTTCTTCCTCCAGCACTTCCTCTCCTCTCCCTCTGTAGACTCCTGTCATCCTGACAAACAGATTTATAGATGACGTCATATTTCTTCTCGCTTTTAATCAAACGGCGCCGAGTCGGGCCTGACTCGTGCTCAGATTAATATCGCCATTGATCAGATTGGATGGAGGTGTCCTCACACGCTAACTCCCTCGCGTCTCCCTACCTTCCTCTTCTCTCTCTCACTGCTGGGAAAACGGCTTTGCACTCTCAAGATTCCCGTAATGGGCCATTTGCCATTCACACACACACACACACACACACACACACATATCTCGTAAGTGTGTGTGCGCACTAAAGTGTTTGCCCTGACCAATATGGCTTCACGAAGGCACCTCTCTCGTGATTTTTCCCGCCAGCACGTCTGGACTTGTTTGTTGACGGCTCGTGGAGGCGGAGAGCAGGTGCGGGTGACCACATCATTTTAACAAACCCGTCTCGCCGCTCCGCTCCTTCATTCCCGCTCTTGTGTGTCTCGGGCCTGCCAGTCAAGCTGCACGTCCATCATACGTGACATCGGGTCAGCTGTGAGTGGCGCCCATCCTGGCCTCATCCCACCTTGCAGGGTGGGAGGATGAGAATACGGCGGAGTGGGGAAATGACCACGCGTTCTCTTTGTTACTAAGTGCGAGGGTGACTGATGAACACAGCCGGCCTTTGGCAGACGCTAACTGCCGGGTTGTCGCGGGAGGTGGAGGAGGGATGATGGAGAGAGGACGAAGGCTGCGAGGCAGCTGATGGTGAAAGGCTGGAAAGCGATGGTGGAAGTGGGGGGAGGGATGGGCGGACGAGGTGATGAGGAGGACGAGCGGGGGCAGGAGGGTGTCGACGCAGCCTTCTGATTAAGGGCGGAAGACTGTCGGCTGAGGTGGTGGACGGGGAGAAGGAGGAGGGGGCGAGGTGGAGATGAGGGAGGGAGGGGATGAGGAGAGAGGGGGGAGGGGCAAAGAAGCTCAAAGTCATCTGTAGAGAAAGAGGACGTAGGAGATCAGGACAGGATGATGCTAACACGTTAGTGCCGGACATGCTCTTTGTGTAACGTTTTAACGATTGGAAAGTATGCTAATTATTCCTGGAAATAAAACACATTTATTACAGTCAAGTTGACTTGAAAGGCCGCACGGTGGTTTAGTGGTTAGCATGTTGGCCATACAGTTTTTCTCCGAGTACTCCGGTTTCCTCCCACATTCCAAAAACATGCTAGGTTAATTAGCGACTCCAAATTGTCCATAGCTATGAATGTGAGTGTGAATGGTTGCTTGTCTATATGTGCCCTGTGATTGGCTGGCCACCAGTCCAGGGTGTACCCCGCCTCTCACCCAAAGACAGCTGGGATAGGCTCCAGCACCCACCCGCGACCCTCGTGAGGATAAGCGGTAGAAAATGAATTAATGAATATATTAATATGGCTGCATGGTGGACGAGTGGTTAGCGTGCAGACCTCACAGCTAGGAAACCCGAGTTCAACTCCACCCTCAACCATCTCTGTGTGGAGTTTGCATGTTCTCCCCGTGCATGCGTGGGTTTTCTCCGGGTACTCCGGTTTCCTCCCACATTCCAAAAACATGCTAGGTTAATTGGCGACTCCAAATTGTCCATAGGTATGAATGTGAGTGTGAATGGTTGTTTGTCTATATGTGCCCTGTGATTGGCTGGCCACCAGTCCATGGTAAAAACTGAAAATGTCGTCCATCATGTCTGCCAAAATGACACCATTTTGAATATTTGTATGTACCATATTCAGACAGTAAAAATAATCCAGGTCTACCCAAACCAGAAAAATCAAAAATAATCAAATAAAAAACACAAAAACGGATCCAAATTATTATATTTGTCAAGGTGGTGTTGATTCTCAGTATAGCAACAAAGGTGTGCCTAATGAAGTGTCCGGTCGGTTGAATGTTGTGAATTATTGAGGCGTAACCATCGTCTAAGTAGAACAACGCCATGCAAAAGTTGTCGAGTGTCATTGAACATTAGTGAGGAGACGATCCAGATGAATACGAAAGGGAGCGAGGGAGGCGGCGAGCACCTGTGTCATTGTTATGCCTGTTGCCTGGTAACAGCGTTTTTCACCGTGCAGCCCAGTAGAAGTCATGCATGAAGACAGCTCTCCCCTCCAAAGAAACAAGGAAGGAGGTCCGCGTTCAACAGCCTGAAGATGACATTTTTTTATGACTGGCTTACACCGCCATTTTAAAGATGTCATATTTCTAGTAAATAAACTGAGAATACCAAATTATTTGTGTGTTCTGTCAAGGTCAAATTGCTGCCACAGTCAATCAGTCCAAAAATAGAAGTTAAAAAAAGGAAGTCCTCATTCTTACTTTTTTTTTACTGACTTGTAAGGAATAGAATCATATTTTTATTTTTAGATTTATGACTTTTTCTCATAAAAGTATGACTTTCATCCATCCATTTTCTATGCCGCTTTTCCTCATTAGGACCACAGGGGTATGCTGGAGCCTATCCCAGCTGACTTTGGGCGAGATGCGGGGTACACCCTGGACTGGTGGCCAGCCAATCACAGGGTACATATAGACAAACAACCATTCACACTCACATTCATACCTATGGACAATTTGGAGTCGCTAATTAACCTAGCATGTTTTTGGAATGTGGGAGGAAACCGGAGTACCCAGAGAAAAAAACTCACACATGCACGTGGAGAACATGCAAACTCCACACAGAGATGGCCGAGGGTGGGATTGAACTCGGGTCTAGTAGCTGTGAGGTCTGCATGCTAACCACTCGACCGCCATGCAGCCTCATTCATCACTCAAAAATGAAGATAACTAAAGTAGAACCAAACATCATTCTCACTATCGCAAAAATTATTGAAAAATACGTAAATAAAATCTGCTTCTTCCTACTCCTTTTCAGACATGTTGTTTCAGACAGTTGTGCAGATGTGATGTACTTCAATGTAACTTTGTTGTGATGTTCGGAGTGTCTGTGATTGTGCGGTCATCTAGTGACAATGAGGATGTTTCGTTCCGATCAAGAAGGTACGGAAACGCGTCTGTGAGTTGGAGATACATACACTATATGGTGTACTGTGTAATGTACTGCTGTACTCTCCTCCCATTGCGTGCGGAAGTGGTGAGGTTTTGGCTCTTTATCTTAATATGTTATATTCATTCCTTCATTCATTTTCTACCGCTTTTTCCTCACGAGTGTCGCGGGGGGTGTGGGAGCCTATCCCAACTGTCTCAACTGGCGAGAGGCGGGGTACACCCTGGACTGGTGGCCAGCCAATCACAGGGCACATATAGACAAACAACCATTCACACTCACATTCATACCTATGGATAATTTAACAAATTAGCAATTTAACCCAACATGCATGTTTTTGGAATGTGGAAGGACCCGGGGAACTCGAAGAAAACACGCACAGGAAGAACGTGCAAACTCCACACAGAGAATCCCAAGCAAGGATTCAAACACAGGTCTTCCCAAGCTCCAGACTGTGTAGCCAACTCACTAACCACTCATCTACCATGCAGCCTCTTTTACCATTTCTGTCAATAAAATATAGTAAAAATTTACATATTTCAGACATAGTTGCAAATGGGATTAATTATGATTAACTCACTAAAATAGTGATTAATCTGATTAATTAAAACAATTTCATGGCCCTAATATTCTCATATTGCAATTATTTAAAAAAAAACAACTATATTTGTGTACTACTCTAACTTTTTTCCACCAAAATACTTGGTGACTTAATTCTCATAAAAAATGTTGGTTTCTTATATAAACTTAGTAAGCACAACACTGATACACCTGCACATCGAATACAAGAGTGGTGTCAAAAAGGTTGTTTTAGTTTTAGTTTAGCATGTACATCCCATGCAGAGTGGAAGTGAGGGGAACAGTTGGGGAGTCATTGTGGTACTCTACACTTTAATAAAAGTGCATACTGTACTCATTTTACACAGGTTTGATTTCACACACAACAGTGATGACGATGAAAAGAAAATGTTTTTTAAATTGATGTTATGAGAATAAATTTATAATAACCAGCATTAGGTCTTAACATTAGAAAAAAGATAGTAGTAGTAGTAGTAGTAGTTTAGTAAAACATTCATTTCAACAAAATGAAGTTGTCATTTTACAACAAAAGGCCCTAATTTTGCATGCTTAAAGTTATGATGATTATTTTTTTTAAATAAAATGTATTATTCATATAATAGGTTTTCTCCGGGTACTCCGGTTTCCTCCCACATTCCAAAAACATGCTAGGTTAATTGACGACTCCAAATTGTCCATAGGTATGAATGTGAGTGTGAATGGTTGTTTGTCTATATATGCCCTGTGATTGGCTGGCCACCAGTCCAGGGTGTACCCCGCATCTCGCCCAAAGTCAGCTGGGATAGGCTCCAGCATACCCCTGTGGTCCTAATGAGGAAAAGCGGCATAGAAAATGGATGGATGAAAGTCATACTTTTATGAGAAAAAGTCATAAATCTAAAAATAAAAATATGATTCTATTCCTTTTATATAAATATAAAGACAGCTGGGATAGGCTCCAGCACAACCCGCGACCGTCATGAGGAAAAAGCGATAGAAAATGAATGAATAAATGAATTAATTCATATAATAAAGTCAAAATTTTAAGATAAAGTATTCATTTTATTGAAAATAAAGTGTGAACTTTGCAAGAAAAAGAGGAATAAACTTGCATTTTTGCAAGAAAAAGGTTGCAATTTTTAACTAGTAACTTGTTTTTCTGGCAATAAAAGAGTCATTTTACAACATTGTGAGAAAATAATTGCCAGAAGAAAATAATTATAGGAAAAGGTCATTTGTGTTGCATTAAACTTTGCGTGAGAAGTTGGACGTTTTCTTCATATTCCCACGTTTGTCACGTAAAAGTCAGACTTGCAACATTAATACTTTTGTTCCATAAAAGAATAGGCCTGGTTGAGAATGCAACAAAACCAAAACTGTAATGTTACATTTTACATACACATCCCTATGTACCTTATTGTTTTATGTTTTCTAGTACGTAGGCTGAGTTGTGATGTACAGTTTACATACAGGAAGGTCTGGTGAAGGTGTCGGTGCACGTGAGCCAATGACAGTATGACGCCATAACGCTGAGAAGCAAAATGCTATTCATTTCATCTGGAGGCCAATCATGAGCCAAGGTAACAGCTTGGATAGCAGCAAATGAGCCTCGGCCTCGGCCGGCGCCGCGCTAATGGCCCGATTACGTGCTCATCGGGGTGCAGCCGGTGTGACCGTGCGCACCTGTGCACGTGGGCCTGACCACTTCGAGGCCCATTGGTAGTTGGAGGTTGTGGGGGGTGATTGGGGGGGTAGTGGGGGCGGCGTTTACTGGTCACATCTCTACGAGGTAATAAAAGCTGACACTGCTGTCACGAAACTCAAACCCGCCCCCCCCACCCAACCAACCCCCTACGCTGGTCTTTTAAGTGGTGCCTGCATCAGGCGGAGCGGCAGACAACACAAAGACGGGTGCGACGAAGACGAGAAGAAAGGCTCCGTGAAAAGCGGCGAGAGAAGGGAAAGAGGAGCCTGTGGCTGAAGGATTGATTTTAAATGTTGTGCAAAGGCAGTATTTACTATCTTCTCGCACTAGCTGCCCCCCCACCACCCTCCACCCCACGACAGTGCCGGCATCAAAACAAGATTTGTGCCCCCCCTTCCTAAAACCACAACCAAATCCACCCCTACCCCCCCAACCCGATGGATAATATGAAGGAAGAAACGAGAAAAAAATGACATGAGTGAAATGCTACATTTGGCTGGAGAAGCCATTAAAAGTCATTCCTCTTGAGTGTTTTAACATTTTTTTTAAAGTACCAGTAAGGAATATTTCTGAAAGAATGTGAATGACAAGCTGAAGAAGTCCAGGAAATTAATGCACATAAAAAGTACTAATATCTCCTTGGATCATAAAAACACACACAAAGGTATTCCATGCCCCACTTATATCAAAATGTCAAAATTTGGGACTTAAAAATGTTGAGATTTTAAAATCACTCAAGCTAATTCAGCTAATATCTTATTCTTTCACTTGTGTTTCCAACTTTCTATCTGCTTTTCAGTCACTGTTCATGTAATCATAGGACGGTCTTTATGTCATTGGTCAGCTTTCAAGTCATTGTTCACGCTGTCATTGGATAGTATTACCGTCATTGGCCATCTTTTTAGTCACTGTTCATGCTGTCATTGCAAACTATGACAGTCACTGACCATCTTATTAGTCACTGTTCATGACGTCATTGGCCATTCTTAGTCATTGGCCATCATTGTAGTCACTGTTCATGCTGTCATTGATCAGTCTTACAGTCATTGGCCATCAAATTAGTCACTGTTCATGCTGTCATTACAAACTATTACAGTCACTGACCATCTTATTAGTCACTGTTCATGATGTCATTGGGCATTCTTAGTCATTGGCCATCTCTTTAGTCACTGTTCATGCAGTCATTGATCAGTCTTACAGTCATTGGCCATCATTTTAGTCACTGTTCATGCTGTCATTGCAAACTATGACAGTCACTGACCATCTTATTAGTCACTGTTCATGATGTCATTGGCCATTCTTAGTCATTGGCCATCATTGTAGTCACTGTTCATGCTGTCATTGATCAGTCTTACAGTCATTGGCCATCAAATTAGTCACTGTTCATGCTGTCATTACAAACTATTACAGTCACTGACCATCTTATTAGTCACTGTTCATGATGTCATTGGGCATTCTTAGTCATTGGCCATCTCTTTAGTCACTGTTCATGCAGTCATTGATCAGTCTTACAGTCATTGGCCATCATTTTAGTCACTGTTCATGCTGTCATTGCAAACTATGACAGTCACTGACCATCTTATTAGTCACTGTTCATGACGCCATTGGCCATTCTTAGTCATTGGCCATCATTGTAGTCACTGTTCATGCTGTCATTGATCAGTCTTACAGTCATTGGCCATCAAATTAGTCACTGTTCATGCTGTCATTACAAACTATTACAGTCACTGACCATCTTATTAGTCACTATTCATGACGTCATTGGCCATTCTTAGCCATTGGCCATCTTTTTAGTCACTGTTTAAGCTGTCATTTGGCAATCTTACAGACATTAGTCATCATTTTAGTGACTGCTCATACAGTCATTGGCCATCTTTTTAGTCACTGTTCATATTAGGCAGTCTTACAGTCATTGATCATTTTTTAGTTACTGTTCATGTTGTCATTGACCAGTCTTCCAGTCATTCGGCATCTCTTTAGTCACCGTTTAAGTGGTCATTTGGCAGTGTTACAGTCATTGGTCATCATTTTAGTCACTGTTTCATGCTGTCATTAGAGAGCATTACAGTCACTGACCGTCTTTTTAGTCACATTTTATGCTGTCATTTTTTCATCTTTTTAGTCATTGTTCATGAGGTCATTGGGCAGTCTTATGGTCATTGGCCATCTTTTTAGTCATTGTTCATGAGGTCATTGGCCATTCTTACAGTCATTGGCCATCTTTTTAGTCACTGTTAATGAAGTCATTGGGCAGTCTTACAGTCATTGGCCATCTTTTTAGTCACTGTTTATGAGGTCATTGGCCATTCTTACAGTCATTTGCCATCTTTTTAGTCACTGTTTATGAGGTCATTGGCCATTCTTACAGTCATTTGCCATCTTTTTAGTCACTGTTTATGAGATCATTGGGCAGTCTTACAGTCATTGATCATTTTATAGTCACTGTTCATGAAGTCATTGGCCAGTCTTACAGTCATTGGCCATCTTTTTACTCACTGTTCATGAGGTCATTGGCCAGTCTTATAGTCACTGGCCATCTCTTTAGTCACTGTTCATGAGGTCATTGGGCAGTCTTACAGTCATTGATCATTTTATAGTCACTTTTCATGAAGTCATTGACCAGTCTTACAGTCATTAGGCATTTCTTTAGTCACTGTTTAAGCTGTCATTTGGCAGTGTTACTTACAGTCATTGTTCATCATTTTAGTCATTGATCATTGTATAGTCACTGTTCATGAAGTCAATGACCAGTCTTACAGTCATTGGCTATTGTTTTAGTCATTGATCATGAAGTGATTGGCCAGACTTAGTCATGGGCCATCTTTCTTAGTCACCGTTTATGAAGTCGTTGGCCAGTCTTACAGTCAGTGAACAGCTTCCCATTACCAGTCATTTCTCCTCCATCATCATCAAAGAAAAAAATACTTGTAATAAATAATAATAAATAAAAAGAAATATCGACCGGTCCAAGGTTTACCCTGCCTTTCACGTGAAGACAGCTGGGATAGGCTCCAGCATACCCACGACTTTAGTGAGGATAAGCGGCATAGAAAATAGATGTTTGGAAAATGAAATGTAAATGTTTTTTGTTTTTTTCATACAAAATGTCACATAATGTCCTCTAATTATTTTCTATGGTTGAAATTTCAAAATTCTAAATACTTAATAAGCACCTCATTAAACTTTTGAAAAGATCAGGTAATTAATAATTTGGATGAAAGGATCCATTTTTGATCAGCGCGTGAGCATGCGAGCCAAAAACCTCGTCTCGCAAAAGGAGAAAATTCCCTTTCATGCCACGCGGCCCCCGCTCGTAATTATCACGTTGTTGACGGCCATTAGGAGGCTGATTTATCGTTCTTTGGCAGACGGCGATGGAGGTCTCCCCCCCTCTTCCCGCCTCAGACGTGTGCAAAATGCACGAGTGTGGACGGCTGAGAGGGACGGAGGGGGAGGAAAGAAGCATATGTCTGCGCTGTCACACAGCCACTTGTTAGAGGAAGTTTAGCCTTGCTGCGCCTCCAGCCACAGTCTTAATTATTAACAACATGTCTCTCTTTCTTGCTGCTGCTTCAAGGTAGCGCTGGGGAAGAAAAAAAATGACTTTGGCGTGTGCACTGGGTGCCCATTTGCCTTCGGGTACTGAAGTGGGTGTCCTTTCATGGCCATTTTCCTGTCATGTGACCACATGTGCTGTAGCAACGTCTTATGGAATCGACACATGAGAGACGACGTCGCTTCTAAGTCGCGTTCATTTTCAATGGCACCTACATGACAGGGCTATTATCGGCAGTCTACGTCCTGTCAAGCCACACTTGCAATTGGTGCGTGGTCAACTTTGTGATCGTGCATGTCATCGTGCACATGCTAGCTTGACGAGGACCAATCAGCGTGTCTTTACTTTCTCGCAGGTAAATATCGAGGAAAAAAATAATACCCACCGTGTCAGATTTCCCCAAACTCATTCATTCATTTTCTACCGCCTATCCCAGCTGTCTTCAGGCGAGAGGCGGGGTACACATTGACTGGTGGCCAGCCAATCACAGGGCACATATAGACAAACAACCATTCACACTCACATTCATACCTATGGACAATTTGGAGTCGCCAATTAACCTAGCATGTTTTTGGAATGTGGGAGGAAACCGGAGTACCCGGAGAAAACCCACACATGCACGGGGAGAACATGCAAACTCCACACAGAGATGGCCGAGGGTGGAATTGAACTCGGGTCTCCTAGCTGTGAGATCTGCACACTAACCTATTATTAATATTCATTTATTTACTTTTAAAATTTTTTTTTTTTATTTTTTAAATTTTATTTGTTTTTCTCAACTGGGCTCCTTTTTTCCCGCCACTGCATACTACGTGCTCCTCCGTTAATGACCCCCCCCCCCCTCCCAGCATGGTGACCAGAGAGCTACGTTCCAATCATAAACTGTATAAGGTTCTTAAAATATTGTGACAGGTCAATAACACTCAGTAGGTTGTTACTTAGGACTATAAATATATTTTTTAAATGGTTCAATAAATATTTTACAATAAAAACAATTTTAAAAATTATATTTGCAAAAATTATTCATATTTTTAATGACCTTTCAGGGCACATATAGACAAACAACCATTCACACTCACATTCATACCTATGGACAATTTGGAGTCACCAATTAACCTAGCATGTTTTTGGAATGTGGGAGGAATGTCACGATTGGGCTTCTCCCCCTCATGAAAAGCTCTTCGATTTCCCCTTTTCCTTAGTTCCTGGTTCATGCCCTTATTTTGTAGTCACTTCCTGTGTTGCTCTGTTCTGTTTTCCATTGCTTTCCATTATCTCCCGCACCTGTTTCCCATTTTCTGTTATGCCTATTTAGTTCAGGTGCGCGCTCCTTTCGTTGTTGGGTCATTGTCGTTTGTTTCTGTTGGACCTGCTAGTGTGTTGTTCTGCTGCATAGCAACAATAAATACATTTTTACTTGTAATTGGGTCCTCATCTCTGCATCCTGGGGTCGAACCGTAAACAAGGAAACCGGAGTACCCGGAGAAAACCCATGCATGCACGGGGAGAACATGCAAACTCCACACAGAGATGCCCGAGGGTGGACTCGAACTCGGGTCTGCGCGCTAACCACTTGTCCGCCGTGCAGCCCATTTCCCCAAACTATTATACATTTCTAAAAAAACAATATTAACATAAAAAAAAGAGCAGCAGCATGGGAACGTGTTGGTACACGACATATCAGATCCGTTTACATTACGTTACATGGATATTTATACATGTATGTTAATGTTTATCTCCAATACTAGCAAGCAGGAGTACTCAGTCAACACCATACTGGCCAGTTTTTCTTTTCGGAACTACTACAAAATCTGACAGCCAATCAAAACCGCAGTAGACTTAGGCTGGATGCTATGTGTTGACGATCTTTTCTGTCCATTACGTGTCAATGACCGACATGTCAGTCATGTAGTCATTGGCCGGTCTTAATGTATCCAGTCGGCTGTTTAGCCTTTGTGAATGCAATCAATGGGCTGTCCTAGATATCATTGGCCGTTTTTTTTGGTCGCTATTCATCGGTCTGTTAAACGTGTCATTTTCACTGTTCATGCAATTATTCCTTACATTTCATCGACCATGTTTTTAGGTGTTGTTCATTGAGCAGCCGTCACATCAGTGGCCGAAATGTCATGCAATCATTGGACACTCTTACTTGTCCGTAACCAGTTTAGTTGCGGTTAATTGTTCGGTCTTATACGTCACTGACCACCTTTTTAGTCGCTGTTTTAGTCGCTTTTTAGTCTTCCTTGTCATTGGCTGGCAAAAAACTATTGAAGAAATACTAGCACTTTATTGTTGAAGGAACCATATCATATAGCGACAGTTTTCTAGCTGTGGAAGCTGCATCTTTTTCTCTTTATTGTCGCCTCTAACACACACAAGCCAATAGGAC
Source organism: Doryrhamphus excisus (assembly GCF_037039965.1). Classification (NCBI taxonomy): domain Eukaryota; kingdom Metazoa; phylum Chordata; class Actinopteri; order Syngnathiformes; family Syngnathidae; genus Doryrhamphus; species Doryrhamphus excisus. The sequence continues at coordinate 16,736,204 of NC_136365.1, forward strand.
ACCTGCAAAAAAAAACCCCAAAAAAAACAGCACATACACACAGAGGGAGCAGCCATCAGTCAAAGTGTTGGCGCTGCAGGTCTGGGGGCATTTACATAGATAGATGATGGAGAGATTATGGGGCGCCAGGGTTATTAATCACGCCGTTGAAGAGGAGGAGAGGGCCTGCTCGGTGTCACTCTTCTCTCCGGGGATGCCTCTTTAGCCTGGATACGTCTTTTTGTGCCATTCCCACTGTTCTGTCCGCCGCCTCGCTCAAACCACAAGAATTGCGAGCGCCTTACAATCCAATATTGCTGCAGGCGGAGTGTCATGGTCCGCCAGCAGCACACAGATTCAACACCACACTTTTAAATGTCTTTAAAAAAATGAAACATCTCTATTTCTTAGTGGATCAGCTTAATGTCTTGTTTTAATATATTCATTTAAATGAAATACATAGATGAAAATGCAATAAATGACAATAAGGACTAAAGAGGTAGAAACTTTAATAACTACTGGACTTTGTAAAGACCAAACATGGAAGATGAGATGAACATGGAATGACACAAAAGAGAGAAATCCCTGGTCAATTGTTCTCACAGAAGCAACAGGAAATAAGTCATGTGATCGAAAACATCCTCAGACTACCATGGAATGGATATGGAAATGATATCAAGTGATCTGAGATAGTATCAGTCATTCATCAATTCATTCATTTTCTACCGCTTATCCTCATGAGGGTCGCGGGGGTGCTGGAGCCTATCCCAGCTGTCTTCAGGCGAGAGGCGGGGTACACCCTGGACTGGTGGCCAGCCAATCACAGGGCACATATAGACAAACAACCATTCACACTCACATTCATACCTATGGACAATTTGGAGTCGCTAATTAACCTAGCATGTTTTTGGAATGTGGGAGGAAACCGGAGTACCCGGAGAAAAAACAGCACTGGGAGAACATGCAAACTCCACACAGAGATGGCCGAGGGTGGAATTGAACTTGAGTCTCCTAGCTGTGAGGTCTGCGTGCTAACCACTCGAAAATCAAAAATGAAGCAATCATTCTCATCATTCTTCAAAAAATCATTCTCACTCTCAAAAATAATTTCTCTAAAATTATTAAAAAATATGTAAATAAACTCTGCTTCTTCCTACTCCTTTTCAGACATGTTGTTTCAGACAATTGTGCAGATGTGATGTACTTCAATGTAACGTTGTTTTGATGTTCGGAGTGTCTGTGATTGTGCGGTCATCTAGTGACAATAAGGATGTGTCGTTCCGATCAAGAAGGTACTAGACACGTCTGTGAGTTGGAGATACATACACTATATGGTGTACTGTGTAATGTACTGCTGTACTCTCCTCCCATTGCGTGCGGAAGTGGTGAGGTTTTGGCTCTTTACCTTAATATGTTATATTCATTCCTTCATTCATTTTCTACCGCTTTTTCCTCACGAGTGTCGTGGGGGGTGCGGGAGCCTATCCCAGCTGTCTTCGGGCGAGAGGCGGGGTACACCCTGGACTGGTCGCCAGCCAATCACAGGGCACATATAGACAAACAACCATTCACACTCACATTCATACCTATGGACAATTTGGAGTCGCCAATTAACCTAGCATGTTTTTGGAATGTGGGAGGAAACCGGAGTACCCGGAGAAAACCCACGCATGCACGGGGAGAACATGCAAACTCTACACAGAGATGGCCGAGGGTGGAATTGAACCCTGGTAAATATCTTATATATTGTTTGTAATTACAGTATGTTATAATGGTAAATTATTTATAGTTTAGAGCGCCATCTGTGAGGCACTAACTCATATCTCAGTATCATTTTTGTAAGAGCGTTGGTTTAGTTAGGTATGTTTTTCATCTAAATAGTTGTCATGCCAAAATGTTGTGTTGCTGCTGGATGTTCATCGTATCTGAGTGATACTGTAAGTTATTTTTTTTTCCATAAAAGGAAAGTTTAGGACTGCAATGTGCATTTAAACATCTTTCGACAATAATCTGTTTACTGTGGGTTGATCCTTGACGTGCATATACAATAAAAATAAGGCTATAAAACCATATTAATTCCATGTTCTACAAGTTCTCTATTTCATCCTCAAAAACCACTTTTTTTATACTTTTATTGCTTTGTTTCTTGTTTTTAATATTTTAATATCTATTTTACTATTTTATTTCTTAAATTATCTTTTAGTTTTGGATTATTACTTTTTAATTTTACTAGTCTGTGCAGCACTTTGGAAACTCTGTTTATAAAATGTGCTATATAAATGAAGTGGATTGGATTGGGTTGGATTATTACCCCGTTGGCGTCACTTCCGGATATAAAAAAAAAACAAAGAAACCGTGAACGTCATGGCGTCATGAACTCAATGTAATTTCCGCATTCAAAAATCCAACATAATTCCAAAAAATATCTAACATATTAAAGCATGTCTACAATACATAAAAAAACAAATCGGGGCCTTGGAGGAGGTCCGTAAAATCTTGCTATTTTAGCAAAGGCAGACTTGATAAATCTCTTGTGTAAGATCTCATTAGACGATGCAGGTGTTCCTAATGGAGCGTCCAGCGAGCGCCTATGAGCGGAAAATGACGTCATTTTTAAGAATGAGGCTTGTCATAGGAGGACGTTTTCATTTATGTTAAATCGCTCGCTCGTGCGCCTCCTTGCAACCCAGCCGTGCTGACTCTGATTGCCTAATTCCTCCGAGATCTCTCCCGGGCTGTCTGCGGGGGAGGAGGGGCGCTGAAGCGATGTGTGGAAATGTCACCAGCCGTCATGAAACCTACCGCCTCAATCAATCAATCAGCACGCTTTCACCTTTCGCCGCATCTGTGTGTGTGTGTGTGTGTGTGTGCGTGTGCTGGACCGTGGGGTCAGGATTAAGAAAAAAAGAGGGACACCCTCAACGCATCATTATCATCATCATCATCATCCTTGCAGCTGTTTACCGGGAGAGCTTGATGAGCAGATGGCTCACGCGTGAATGAGATTTTTTTTAATATACGGATGAATGAGAGGTAGGGAAAAGGTGATGAGAACCACAGGAAAAGATAGGAATATACACACTGAGGGGGTGTGAGGCGTTCAAATGCATTACAAAAGGAGATGTAGAGAAAAAAAACAGGGAGGTCACATCATCACAGGTTAATAAAACATAAATGCCACCATCTGAAAAAGAATACTCTAATTCGAAATAATTAAACAACACTAATAAAAGATGAAAAATATTACAAATAAAAAAATATATATCAGAAAAATTGGGAAACATTTTTATATATATTTTTGCTGTTTTTTTAAACCAAAACATTGAGAGAAAAAAATCTGACAATGTATCAGCAGATATATATATTTACAATTACAAATAAATTAAGTTAAAATGATTTTTTTCTCTTTCTCTTCTCCATTATTTCCCATATAATTGTCCGTTCCAGGGTCAAACTGTTGCCATCACTGAAACAATGCAACGTTGTCAACTGCAATTACACAAGTAATTCCTCATTTATTGCAATTAATTGCTTCCTGATTGCACGGCGATCGAGTGGTTAGCGCGCAGACCTCACAGCTAGGACACCAGGGTTCAATTCCTCGGCCATCTCTGTGGGTTTTCTCCGGGTACTCATTCCTCCCACATATTCCTCCCACATTCCAAAAACATGCTAGGTTAATTAGCGACTCCAAATTGTCCATAGGTATGAATGTGAGTGTGAATGGTTGTTTGTCTATATGTGCCCTGTGATTGGCTGGCCACCAGTCCAGGGTGTACCCCGCCTCTCGCCCGAAGACAGCTGGTATAGGCTCCAGCGACCCTCGTGAGGAAAAGCAGTAGAAAATGAATGAATGAATATTGTCCTAGCACACACAGTTTTTAACAATATTACAGATGAAATAAAACCCCTACACTCACCTTTACATGTGTATTACCCAATAGAGTACATAAAATATATAAGAAAATATATATAAGATATAAGGAATATAAGAAAAATATCAATTCATGACAAAAATCTCACTAGTGCTTGTGTGTGTTGCTAAGTGGGGTGCAGACAGGAAATGACGTTTAAAGTGATCGTTTTATTGGCTTAAAAAGGCATCAAACATACTTCTGTTGAGTTGCATCATCACCTCTTTGTGCCTCTTTGTGCGCAAAAAAATAAATAAACGTCTTTGGGAGAGAGTTGTCATATTGAAAAAAATATATAAATACATCTTTGGTAGTGAATTTTGGAATTTCCTGTACATTCTAAAGAGAGAAGAACAGCTAGCATGAAGGAGCTAACAATGGATGTAACAGTACACACCTACTTTGAGTATAAAGTCCTAAAAAAATGAAAAGAAAACACTAACAATGTTCCATTTAAATAACTACAGCGATATTGTTACTGTAGCAGCTAACAAGAAGAACTATTTTTCTGGGGTAGTGACACAAAACAAGAAGGTAACGCTACCTATTGGAAGCTGCTGTTAATGCTAAGCTATAAATCATACTTTGTGTATGTGTATAGTAGAAAGTTTAGCAGTAGTCAACTTTACCATTCCACGTGCTACCAATTAAACATTTTTATACCCAAGGATTACGCTGCATTGACCAGCTCAACCGTGCTGGAAGATACAGCCATCCCGTTAGTCGGCATCCCAATGAAATGGGCAGTGATTGTTTTTTTTCTACCGTTATTTTGTCCATGAGCTATTTAGCACTCATGCTACATGCTAATGCCTTACTGTTTCACTTTAGGTCAGGGGTGGGCAAACTTTTTTCGCGGGCCGCATTGACATGACAAAATTTACAGGGGGGGGGGGGGGGGGCAGACTATATATTTTACACGTAACAGTCCACCTGGTATTATTGTATCTGTAAAATTGTCATGCAATCTGCTATTATTATTTATTATTTTATATTTATATTTAAATATTTTTAAAATAATAAAATATTATAATAATTACAATAAAATTCAAATAATAATTATTATATTATTATTATGTAAAATATGCAAATATAACAATAATATTATATATAATTAATATAATAATTAGCATTAATATAATAATTATAATAATCACAATAGTTCTAATAATAATTATAATAATCTAATAATCTAATAATAATGATAATAATTATTATTATTATTATGTGCTTGTGTCCCTTTTTTCAGGAGCACTTTGTAAACAACAGACCATGTCAAAAAACAAAATTGATAAAACCATCAAAAGGTTGGCTCAGGCCATGATGCCAGGTTGTATGTTGAGTTTAAATGAAATACTTTGGAAAGATTGGGCGGGCCGTATTCAAACACTTGGCGGGCCAGATGTGGCCCCCGGGCCGTAGTTTGCCCACCCCTGGTTTAGGTGGATCTGCTTTGGACCCAGCAACAGCTCATCTTCAGTATGTTTACACTCAAAAAGATAAGGTTGTGGATCATTCTGTTTAAAATGATCAAAATACAGCAAAATACTGTAAGTATTACATGTTACTTCATGGTAATATCATGTATATAAAACAATAAAATATCGTTAGAGGTGTTTTAGAGAGCGTTATAGTCGAAATAGGTGTGTTTACGTTACATTACGTCCAGTGAGGTGATGTGTCACTACGCCTGAAAAATTATAATAAATTGTGTACTCACCATTTGAGAATGTGTTGCGGGTGAATTCTGTAAAGAAGGCAGAAGTATTACAGCATGTGACGTCATACTTGATGGCGATTTGCATGCTTTTGGGTGACTTGAGGGCGTATTTCTTTAGAGAACTTGTTGCTAACTTAAATAAATGGTGCAATAATTTATCGCTAAATTAGGTTTATTTAATTTATAGAATTTTTCTTACCTGGCAACTGAATTTACCGTAAAAAATAATTTTTCCTGCAGAAAATATACCCTCTTGTCATCCAAATACAGATAAATAGCATTACCAGACAGGTGAGCAAGACAGGTGAGCAACCTGCGGCCCATGTGCCATGTACGGACAATGTGTGGCTCATTATGCTTAACAACAATGATAATAATAATAGACATGTTTTTTTATTGTTACATCATATTTTTTAACATTTCAAGCTTATAGAAAACTTTCCCAACTCAGCCAAATGTTGCCTTTGCAAATCTTCCTCCTTCAGTGATGCTGTGTGTGTGTGTGTTGCTGTGTGTTGCTGTGTTTTTTCTCCCCACCACTCCACCTGCAGCACCCCCTCTGCTCTTAACTGTGTACCAGCGCTTCTACGGCCTGTCATATTGCATCAGCGTGCTGCTGATTACTTCCACCTTGTCTCCTTCGTCGGGAAATGATTCTGACACGCACTCACACCCTGCTTTCCCTGCATCAATATGTGTGCCACGGAAAAAAAAAACGTGCAGAGTAAATAAATAATGAAAGACAAGGTGGGGGGAAGGGCGGCGGCGGGGCTCTTATGTGTCACTGTCGAGTTGTGTGCCAACACGTGCATAGTCGGCATCCCAAAGTGTGTCTTTTGCTCATGCTAGGACACAGGATGGGAAATAAAAATCACCCTTTCAATATAAAAGCAGCTTTTCTACGATAGTTCAAGAGGTGCCACAATAGCGGCTTGGGCATGTGTTAGCCAAAATCTAGCTATTGAGCTAAGAGGCATGGAAAATGAATGAATATTATGAATTCTAGAAAATAACATCTTTGTTATTATATTTTAACTGTATCCTAGTTAAATGATATTATTTTTCATAATTTCAGTATATTCCAGTAAAACTTTTTCTGTTTTTTTCCATTTTTTAAATTTTTGCAAAACTACAGCTGATTTCTGTTTTTTTTTTAAATTTCCAACTATTTAAACTTTATTATGGTAAATGTTCTCATAATTGTGATTATATTTCCGTAATATTTTGACTTTATTTTTTATGAAATTACATTGTTGCATTTAAAAAAATCTAACTATTTCAACTTTCTGCTGGTACAGTTCCTTCTCTTAATTATTATTTTATTTCAATAATATTTTGCCTTTATTGTCATCAAACTATTATGTTTTATTCATGCTATTGTTATGCTTTTTGTTTCATGCTTTTTAAGAATTTTCCAGCTATTTCAGTCGTCTTCTTGAAAATTTTCTTTTCACAATTTTGACTTTATTCCTATATTATAACTTTATATTGTAAGCCAATTTTTTGTTGTTTTGTTTTTCCTCACAAAATTTTTTCTTTAACTTCTACGCTACTAAAATAATGTTATTTCCTCATATTACATCAACATTATACATTATATATATAATAGTTATTTTTTCTCATTAGATTACTACATTTTACACTAACATCTTTTTTCTCAATATTATGACTTTATTAATATTAATATAAATTTTTCCTGTTTAATTTTTTTTTTAATTAGTTTTCACCCCACCATACAGCAACATAACATTAAGGCATGGGACAGGAGGAAACAAATGTTAGCAATAGTAGCATAGCTTTTTGAGCTACAGTGCTAACATTAGACTCCCATTTCAATAGCAACGTCATGCTAGGTTCGCCTAAATGATCAAACTCAAGTTCCCATGAGACACCATATCAGTGGAAGGAGGTTTTTCCTTCATGACATCATAACAAACTTTAGAAGCTAGCGTCTCGTTCTCTCAAAAGTGGCACAAACAAGTGAGGGAGACTAGCTACTAGCATGACTAGCATGACTAGCATAGACCAGCACCAAAATGTAGCCTATGCTGGTCATGCTGAGATGATTTTTCTCATGTTTAGGGCTCATAACCTGGCATACAGTACGTATTACTGTTACATCATCATTAAAGAGTACATTTGGTATAACATGAAGCGCATTTAGCTTTACATTACAGCGACTCACCTGTATCTTTTTGATCCTCTAGGGTTACCGTACAAACCCAAGTCGAATTTCTGTCGATTTATGCTAACGAGGAACAATCGTGCTGATCAAAAAGGTCTTTGGAGAATAATCTTGATTTTTTTTTTCCCTCCCCCAGCGTTATATAAAGTGGTGTCTCCCAAAGTTAATTAACGATTCGTTTTCCTGCTCGGCTTCCGCCGCTCAACCAAATGACTTTATCTCCCGGGATCCTGCTTTATTTGTCCTGCCGTGATGGTTCAGGTAGCGTCAGCAAACACGGAATATTTCATGTGAGAGCGGTTCAGACTGAGTTCACAGCACACTGAAAATGTCTATTTCTGCCCCTGCTGTGAAGAAAACATCTCTATTTGTGAACACGTCTTCTTTTCAAACAAGGCTGTGTAATTTTTTGTTAATGTGGGTGAGCGACAGGTGTGTTAGCATCTATTTGGACATTTCTAGCTATCTGAAGATATATTATTCTTTTCGATACAAATTAAGATATCTATTCGTAAAGGCTCTGCGTGGAACTGACTGAACTATTGCCTTAGCTGGCTACATGACAGAATCGCTAATACTTTTAATTTAAAAAAACGGCAAAAAAAGAATAATAAGATGAGACCATGGTGGTACCGAACAGGGCTGTACCATTATGATTCTAAGGGACGAACAGTTCCATTGACGCCATAGTGACTCAAACCTTCAGTTCAACAGTTCCGTAGTAGAGCAGGTTGTCCTAAAACTGGTTGTACGCACGTTTCGTCCATCCCAATCACTGCTATTGTGTCCTTGAGCAAGCCACTTCACCACCTTGAATCAAGTTCCGCCCACACTGGTGGCAACCTATTTCATCATCTGTCCATACAGACAACAATGAGGAAAAATGGGTTTCGCTGAAAAGTACGACATTAGTAGTAGTAGTAGTAGTAGTAGTAGTAGTAGTAGTATGTGCCACCTAATGTAGGCCTCACAGCTAGGAGACCCAAGTTCGATTCCACCCTCGGTCATCTCTTAGTGGAGTTTGCATGTTTTCCCCGTGCATGTGTGGGTTTTCTACTGGTACTCTGTTTTTTTCCCCACATTCCAAAAACATGCTAGGCTAATTGGCGACTCCAAATGGTCCATAGGTATGTGCCTGGAAAGCGAGGTGATGAATGAGTGTGTCCAAGCTTTGTATTTTCAGCTCTGTTGCTTGTCAGGGGTTGGGTTGCATTGTAGAGGGGTTTTTGCATCTTTCACATCAGCTTCAGACCGGCATTACACGGCGTACTATCAGAGGTGAAGCTTCACTCCTGCTCGTTTCTATTGGATAAGATACCATTGCCACTTTACTGGCTGCACAGTGACATTGAAGTTGAAGCATTTCTGTGATTGCTAACTCAGACTAGCTGATTGTACCTGGTTTATTTGGTTTTCTTGTTTGAAATGCTCGAATTTTCTGTTTAATTAATTTACTCAGCTGCACAGCAGTCGAGTGGTTAGCGTGCAGGCATCACAGCTAGAAGACACGGGTTCTATTCCCTGGCATCTCTGTGTGGAGTTTGCATGCTCCCCCCATGCATGGGTACTCCGGTTTCCTAAACATTCCCACATTCCAAAAACATGCTAGGTTATTTATCGACTCCAAATTGTCCATAGGTATGAATGTGAGTGTGAATGGTTGTTTGTCTATATGTGCCCTGTGATTGGCTGGCAACCAGTCCAGGGTGTACCCCGCCTCTCTCTCGGAGACAGCTGGGATAGGCTCCAGCACCCCCCTCCCGCGACCCTCGTGAGAATAAGCGGTAGAAAATGAATGAATGTGCCAACCATCTACCAAGTTTCACAGAAAACACTTGCATTGTTTTTACATAATTCTGCTAAAAAACCCAACAGAATCAACACAATACTTTTCTAAATCTAACCTACTCTACGCAACTAGGTGAAAATTAGCCAAAACATGCACCCCTATTATGCCTGTGGTATTATTTTTAGTTATCAAACCAATGTTTCACACCCATAAATCAAACTGGCACACACAAGGACACAAGCCCGATTTGTCACGATATTTACAACACACTTTTAGGGAACTGTCAAACACATGTGTGTAAAATTTTAGCAAGATTGGTTGAAAAACATGGCTGATATCAACTAAAACATCTTCACGCTCCGGTTGGGTCTTAGTAACTAATTGGCCATAAGTCTTCCATGGGATATTGTGGAAAACCTCCACCAGATCCGGACTTACAAGGTGAAACCCGGGATAAACATTTTGATAGTATTTATAAATCGGATAAACATTGTCAGGATTTGTGAGCATGTGACAATGTGGTGCAAAAATGTTCTTTTCTGTTCTAATCTCAGATATGTCAAGCATTTCCTGATAGAAAGATGTTTGTCGTAGTGACTTCCTGCTGTGGCATGGCGTGTGAAGGAAGTGCATCACCACCGTAGACCTGACCACTTTTTAATCCCAAACGGCGGTGGTGGTAGGATTAGAGCGAGCCGTGTGTGATCTAATTTCATCTCGCCGGCCAGGTTAGTGAATGAGCGAGCTAGCGAGCGAGCGAGCCGCACTCTAATCAGGCGCCGCAACGCTTTAGGCGCCACATTACCGTCAACATGGCTGCCACCAAACACTTCCTGCTCGTCAAGAGCTCAATCGGGGTGATTGCAAGCGTCGGAGGAGCAGTCAGTCTTGGATGATCTCCTTCCTCACACCCCCCCCCCCCTCCCTCACCACAACGCCTCTGCCTGAATCCCAAAGACCCGGCAATCACTCTGATGCTGGTGCTATCTCAGGAGCACATCTCGCCGCTTTCCAACCCCCCCCGTCAGTACCCGCCATCATCCTCCTCCTCCTTCTTCCACCGTGCCCACCACCTCCTCTCCTCTAACCCCCCCCTCTCTCCCTCCCGTCGAACGCATTCTAGCATGACAAACCACATGGGATTTCACTCGTCCTTTAAAGTCTGCTGCCTCCGGGAAGCACTCTTCTCCGCGCAACATTTTAGTATTCCCGGGAATACGTGACTGGGGAGGCAAAGCAACGCTGCAAGCTTCATCCCAGGAAGGCAGGGAGACGGAATCATTGCTTATCAGGTGATCATATCCATCAAGTGTCAGCATGTCAGTCGGGTAGTCCAAGTCATTATTTTTTATTAGAACACATAAAAGCATCACAACAACAATATACAAATTCTTAAGTGGTCTTTAAAAGCCAAACACATGTACACATGCAACAACAGGGTTCAGGACGATGGGGAACTTATTAGGATCATTTTAGAAGGGGGGGGGGGGGGGGTGCTTGTGGTGGGGTGCTCTGCGGGGAGAAGAGAAAAGTCCAAAACCGCCCCTCGCAGAACTCCCACCTGATATGTTCATAGTGTACTTTCATTGGTTTTAACGTCAGCAACAACGCCTTTACTGACATAAATCCCTTTTTGAAATACTGAAAACCCAGAAAAATCTCCAGATTAGAGTCCGACTCCAATAAATGCTCGCTTTTTAAAGAGGTGCCACTCACCACGCAAGACAATGTGCCCTGTACTGCAGTGAGTCCACACAAAGTTAGAAAAAAAGAAAGTGCCTCATTGAGACAAAACTGTGGAAAGATCAGATGATTCCTTGGAGGGAGAAGGATGAAAAATAATTATTGCTGTTGCTTTGTCGTCGATCCCGGTGGTCAGTCCGTCTTCAGTGTATGGTGCTACGATTGTCTCTTTCTTTACAGAAAGTCGGCGGCCCAGTCACGGCCCGCAAACACTGAAAACACATTCATAGACACCAAAAATATACATTGTGATACTGTCAAAAAGGTACAATAATTACACAGAAAAAGCAAACAACACCCAAATATGTTTTCATCCATCTTTCTGTCCAAACGTTTTTAAATTCCGTCCTCCGATCCAAAAATGTGTTGCTTGGGGTCATAGAGTGCTCCGAGCAGACAGTCCAAAGAGTCGCTCATGGGTAACGGGTGGGCTAGCACGCCTTTAGAAGAACCACCGGAATGCTTCGCCGTTAGTGACCGGCGTCCTCTGTGGGAGACACAATGAGAGGACACGTTAAGTTGGACGGACATGACAAAGAAATGTTCAACCCAAATGAAAGATTTCCTCAAATAATGGTGGACGCCTTGATTTGCTCCACAGAACACAATACCAGGCCTTTCTTGAAGGTAAGGTATTTAATGGATCTACTTTAAAGCGTTAACATATTCATCAGCGGACTGTACAAGACATTTATTGGCGGTAGGGTGTTGAATTACAAGTGTAAATCGATCCATCAACTCAACAGGAGAAAGTACCAGGCATTTTTTAAAGGTAAGGTATTTAATTAATATACTATAAGGTGTTAATATATTCAACAGCAGACTGTACAAGGCATTTATTGGCGGTAGGGTGTTGAATTACAAGTGTAATCTATCCATCTACTCAACAGGAGAAACTGCCAGGAGTTTCTTAAAAGTAAGGTATTTAATTAATATATTATAATGTGTTAATATATTCAACAGCAGCCCGTACAGGGCATTTATTTGTGGTAGGGTGTTGAATTACAAGTGTCAATCTGTCTATCTACTCAACAGGAGAAAGTGCCAGGCATTTCTTAAAGGTAATTAATTAATATACTATAAAGTGTTAATATATTCAACAGCAGACCATACAAGGCATTTATTGTCGGTAGGGTGTTGAATTACAAGTGTAAATCGATCCATCAACTCAACAGGAGAAAGTACCAGGCATTTTTTAAAGGTAAGGTATTTAATTAATATACTATAAGGTGTTAATATATTCAACAGCAGACTGTACAAGGCATTTATTGGCGGTAGGGTGTTGAATTACAAGTGTAATCTATCCATCTACTCAACAGGAGAAACTGCCAGGAATTTCTTAAAGGTAATGTATTTAATTAATATACTATAAAGTGTTAATATATCCAACAGCAGACCGTACAAGGCATTTATTGGCGGTAGGGTGTTGAATTACAAGTGTAATCTATCCATCTACTCAACAGGAGAAAGTGCCAGCCATTTGCTAAAGGTAATGTATTTAATGAATCTACTTTAAAGCGTTAAAATATTCATCAGCAGATCATACAAGACATTTATTGGCGGTAGGGTGTTGAATTACAAGTGTAAATCTATCCATCAACTCAACAGGAGAAAGTGCCTAGCATTTTTAAAGGTAAGGTATTTAATTCATTTTCTTGAATGAATAAATCTGCTCAACAGCAGGCAGTACAATGCATTTATTGGAGGTAGAGTGTTGAATTAACACTGTAAATCCATCCATTTACTCAACAGAATAAAGTTCTAGGCCTTTCTTAGGGGTAAGTTATTGAATTAATTTACTTGAATGAAAAAAATCTATCCATATACTCGACAGCAGACACTACAAGGCATTTATTAGGAATAGGGTGTTTAATTACAAGGGTAAATCTACTCATCTACTCAACAGCAGAAAGCGCCAGGAGTTTCTTAAAGGTAAGGTATTTAGTTCATTTACTTGAATGAAAAGCTCTATCCATATAACTCAACAGCAGATTTATTAGAAGTAGGGTGTTTAATTACAAGTGTAAGTCTATTCATCTACTTAGCAACAGAGAATACCAACCATTTCGCACAGTTAAGGCATTTAGTGAATATATCATAATAAGTTACTAGGGGGTCACAAGGAGACGAGACGATTGGGTATAATTATTATTACAGTATAATAAATGATATACTGCATAATGCAGAACTTTCCTTTTCCAGCAAGGTTTGGATTCTTTTCCAATACCCAATTATTTAGGTTCAATGTTGAAATGTTTAGCAGCTTTTGTTCCGGAATGTTCCGCCCTGCTTAGCAGAGCTCTTTCTCTTTAAACTCCAATGTAACCTGCAGCTTTACAGATGCCACATCTGCTCTATAGCCAGTGTGTGTGTTGTGGTAAAGACATCGAATGTGACACATCACTCACTGGCCTCTTTCGTGCCGCCTCGAAATGAAGGAAAGTTCCATTTTTCCAAACCCCCCTCCACCCATGAGTCACAGAATGTGGGAAAAAGTCAACCCGGCATTTTTGCAGCAAGTTTCAGATGGTTTCAGAGATGTAACAAAGGCGGACGGCAGACAAGGTTTGACATTTGAGACTCAAACATCCTGCCCTATTGTGTTGAAAGCAAACAAGCGTTGATCTTGGGGTGGCATGGCTCAGGTGGTAGCGTGGACGTCTCCCAACCTGAAGGTTGTGGGTTTGATCCCCCTGTGATCGTGTTGAAGTAACCCGGCAAGTACTGAGTACTGAACCCCTGGTTGCTTTGACTCAGTCTTCACAGTTGCAGCAATAATTTGTATAATACAGTATCGGATAATATATCTTATTAATAATGAATGCATTCTATTTTTAGAATTTGGTTTAGACAACAACAAAAATAAAATAAAATAAAATAAAATAAAATAAAATAAAATAAAATAAAATAAAATAAAATAAAATTTGGTTTAGGGTTAGGGCTGAAAATAAAATATAATAAAATAAAATAGAATTTGGTTTCGTGTTATGGCTGAAAATAAAATAAAATAAAATAAAATAAAATAAAATAAAATAAAATAAAATAAAATAAAATAAAATAAAATAAAATAAAATAAAATTTGGTTTAGTGTTAGGGCTGAAAATAAAATAAAATAGAATTTGGTTTAGTGTTATGGCTGAAAATAAAATAAAATAAAATAAAATAAAATAAAATAAAATAAAATAAAATAAAATAAAATAAAATAAAATAAAATAAAATAAAATAAAATAAAATAAAATAAAATTTGGTTTAGTGTTAGGGCTGAAAATGGGTACTTTGGACACCCCTGGGGTAAAGGTGACAACACCAGTTTACGTGAGGTGCAGTGTTTATTAGAGCGGATGCCACTATTTGAGATTACAGTAATGCACATTGAAACCACTTTAGTGAATAGAGTAGCATTAGCATAATAAAAGCTAAGCTAGGTCCAATTCCTGCGTCGTGTTGCATTAAATGTATTTGCCAAAAACAGGAAGTCATGACAACGGAACCGGTGATGAATAAAAGCACTTAGCAAAAAAAAAAAAAAAAGAAACAACAAAAAAAAAAGAACCCAGAGGGGCGCTTTCGGCAGCACAAGCACCAAACCAAAGTGTTTCATCAGAGATGCAGCCAAGGTGATTACATCCACGCCCCACCCACACCCAAATAATCACCACGCCGCATGAAAAATTCCATTCCAATTCCCAGGAAGCAACAATGAGGCATTTAATTACTGTGCGCTCCAGCCGCAGTGAGGGGGAACAGTGCATCATTTCAATTTGAGCGCACGCCAACAGCATGCCCCCCCCACCACACTACTACCCACCCAGCCCAACCGAACAGAACCTCTATAGCAGAGTGGCAGCCTCTCCTTTCCCAAACTCATTTAGAAGTCAGACACATAAAACAGCCAAGCCTCCCACCAATCCCCATGACCAATTAGCGTTCTTTTTATTTTTTCTCCTCCCTCGTTTTTTTCTCTTTGCTGTTGAGTGGGAGGAAATGGTGCATAATCACAACTAAAATCACTTTAGCCTGAGTGGAGGGCAATTTTGCATTTTAATACCCAGTGGCTCCTTAAAGGCATACTGATGAGCTTTCTAAGCCCCCCCACATGTACAAAAAAAAAACACCAAAAACAATATTACACTGTATGCCTTTCTCAATGATGAGCATTTCATTTCTTACCATTTAGGCCTCAAAGTTTGTTTCCTGCACGACTTACTGACACGTCTTTCTTTTCTTGTTTGTGAAAGAACCACTTACTATGTTTTCACACCACATCAAACAACGTCTATTCTTTTTCTAAGTGTTTAATGGAGGACACAAAGCAGCGGGGCGCCATCATGGCTAATTCAAAGTCTGTGCATTTGAAGGCTTTGCCTAATTGCACACAGCCATTCATTTTGATGCAATTAAGAGTTTTATAAGTGGATATCCTTTACACATATGATGCTAGCCAGCTTACATTTTTAGCCTCATATCGGGACGATAATTATCGCTAGCCGATATTATCGGATATCTTTAATAATGTCTTAAAAACATGCTGTGACCATGTAGTCATGCAGTAATTATTATTGATTTGACATAGTAATGTAGAAACAAACAAACAAATGGGCGGCACGGCGGTCGAGTGGTTAGTGCGCAGACCTCACAGCTAGGAGACCAGGATTCAATTCCACCCTCGGCTATGTGCCCTGTGATTGGCTGGCGACCAGTCCAGGGTGTACACCGCCTCTCGCCCGAAGACAGCTGGGATAGGCTCCAGCACCCCCATGACCCTCGTGAGGATAAGTGGTAGAAAATGAATGAATGAGTTCTCCTCCTATTTTGTGTGGAAGTGGTAACTTTTTGGCTTCTGATTTTGTCTTTCCCCACCCTTGGCCATCTTTGTATGGAGTTTGCATGTTCGCCCCGTGCATGCGTGGGTTTTCTCCGGGTACTCCGGTTACCTCCCACATTCCAAAAACATGCTAGGTTAATTGGCGAATCCAAATTGTCCATAGGTATGAATGTGAGTGTGAATGGTTGTTTGTCTATATGTGAATGGCTGGCGACCAGTCCAGGGTGTACCCCGCCTCTCGCCCAAAGACAGCTGGGATAGGCTCCAGCACCCCCGCGACCCTCGTGAGGAAAAGCGGTAGAAAATGAATGAATGAATGAATGTAGAAACAAACACCTCCACCTAGCGGTAGAGCGTTCATGTCTCACATAAGGATGGTCCATGATGGGCAAAATTCCCCCCAAAAGTGCAGTTTTCCTTTAAGTGGTTGTTGCTTATTGTTCAGTGGAGAGTAAACGCTTTATACCACTTATCCTCCACTCTTGTCTCCTCCTCAATCACATCTCCACATTTGGTGACCCTCGACGTGAGTAATTTGTTGACCAACAACAGCGCGGCCGTACCAGCGCCACTCAATGCTAACGAGAAAATACTATCTGTGCCCGACACGGCTGTGGTTTCAACACATCGAATCACAGTTTTGACTGCGAGGAATAACACAGGAGGGGACCAAGTATTTCCAGGTTGTGGACGCACTGGACCTCAGTTTCTCTCATATGGTAGAAACAGTATGACGCTAAATTCTAGTGGTTATGAAAGAGTGACTTTTTTTATACTGTGGTATACCTTGAAACCGGTGACCGACCCATGAAAAAAAAAGGTGCTGGTGGGTCCTGGAGCCACTGGAACTACTGTTCTAAAGCACTGTAGCATTATCTAGAACAGGGGTCTCAAACACGGGGCCCGCAGGACACTAGTTTGAGGCCCCCGCCTTGATATGAAAGTTTAATGTTAGTGCGGCCCGCGCAAGTTTGACATGGATGCTGTATGGTATCATGTACCCAGAAAAAATTATTACGTTTGATTAATGTTCATGTTAAAGGTTAAATAACTGTTAATAGTTATCCTCCCTATCCGTGTGGAAGTGGTAAGTTTTTGGCTATTTAAGTTTAAAGGAAATAACTTGAAGGCTACCGTTTAGGTCGCTAGCTCTCTAGTTTGCGAGTTAGCATGTGTCTAAAGACCCTGCAGTTGCGCAATATGTTGTAAATAAAAAGAGTATAAATGTGACTATAGTCGTGTTTTGTCATGTCTACAGGGCTCTAATAATGCTTTGTTCATTTTAATTTGAAAAAAATAATTTGTCTACCCACCAACTATATGTGGTTTCTTAAGTTTTTATTATTTGCCGTTTTATTATTATTATTATTATATTTATTTATTACTGATTGATTGATTTTCTTTATTCTTGATTTGTTTATTTATTTTTCATCTTATTTTGTGCAGAAAAATAAAAAGTAAGATATTTGAGAACAGTGGAATGTTTTATCAGAGCTTTTATTGTAGAAAATCGGAACCAAAGCTTGTATAAAGTTTGTATATTTTTCTGTTTTTAATAAATGCGTTTTTTTTTGTTTTTTTTTTTGGAAAACCTGATGCGGCCCAGCCTTGCCCAGACCCTAGCTCCAGTGGCCCCCAGGTAAATTGAGTTTGAAACCCCTGATGTAGAACAATGTCTCTCAAACTTTGTACACCAAGCACCACCTCAAAAATGTTTTACTTTGCTAGTATCACTGTTTTTCCTAGTTGTGCTTACCATGACGATTTAGCTTTGAAGATGAACAATATTTCAGTTAAGGAAAAACGTGTACATTTGTTACCGAGTACCCCCAGTGCAACTATAATGTTTGTCAACATGTTAGTCAAGGACATCTTCAATGTGTCACCTGTTTGACACACAGCTGTGGATATCTGCTGGAGAAGAAAATAAATAAACACTATATATAATAAATAAACACTGGGTATTGTAACCTATAATGTCCATGATTCCTAATAAAGATCCGACATAGGAAAGGAGCATCCCAAGTAGAGCTTTGCCTCTATTTCGGTTTGTATCTAAAGTTACCTGGTAAAGTTAATGTACGCGGTGCACTTGACAAGACAGCAATGTGCAGGCTTGTGTTGCGTCAGTCACTTATGTAACAACTCAACAAGGCCGACAGATCATTTGACTGAATGTTTACATGAATCACCAAATTCACGCAGATCATTTAAAAAAATAAGAAATAAAGATTTACACATCACTTACATACATTCACTGTACACAACACATATAGCTGATTCATAATAATAGCAACATCTGATCAATCAATGTCAAATTCTGATAATAATAAATGTACTGACGAAAGCTCCATCCAATTCCAAACAAACCACGCCCACATCCAGTTTATGCCCTGCCCACTCCGAGTACAGAGGCGGATACATATAATGCTCAGCATACAGCAACCCTCGTGAGGATAAGCGGCATAGAAAATGGATGGATGGATGGATGGGGTATCAGTGGAACTTCAAATTAGCTGACGATTACCTTGGTACATAATGATTTCGTCTGATATGTTTTTCTAATGAAAACACTTTGGGGAACTACTGTTTGACATCACGTTTTGGTTGAGTGTTTCATTGAGGATTTCAAACATTTATGCCAAAATCTGTGGAAATATTCCCTTGAATCTCACTCATGTTCCTTTTTCTTTCCTGTTTATGACTGGAAAAAGCATTTTATTTTTCAAATCCTATGATGTAAAACTCTTATTTACTCTAATTTATTTACTTATAAAAGTGTAAATCAAGAAAAAAAAACATTAAAAAAACATTAAAAAAATTGGTCTTCATAAAATGAAACAAAATAAGTGACATTCTAAATGAAGCAAATTAGTTTAAAAATAACCATTTAAATTTTTGCTTGCTATGTCACACTTTTGACACTCATATTCAGGAAGCACATAGTAACTCCAAGCCCTTCTTTTAGAGCTGCTATTTCAAAAAAACATTACTGAAAGCCAGAGTCAACGTGTCAGCTAAAGTCAGCAACAAGTCAAGTGCAATAAAGATATTTTTATGCGCCGCTTATCTTATACAGCCAAGTTCAAAAACCTCTCCAATTTGACTTTCATACAAAACAGAGGTTGATCAGACTTTTATACGAAGCGTAGCTTTTTGTACACCAATAAAGATAAAACCACAAATGTGTTGGAATTTTATTTTTTTTAAATACATAAATGGGAATAAAAAGTATTTGAAAACAATTTTAACTTCAACAAGGAGTCAATGCCTCACCAGCTATGAACTTCACCGTACGTCCCTGTCAAACACAAGTAATTATCGACATAACTATAACCATAACCCCCATCCATACAATGAGTGAATGAAAAGCGAGTATACTGCCCCTGGTGGAGAACTAGTAAACAAGGAACAGTCCAACAATTGGAAGCATTACAGTGTTGTGTTGTGATGCTGCAATCAATGCAGATATAATATGCAACAATGCTTTCAAAAACGTTGAATATACAAATAAGGCCGTTTTTAACAGAGGCCTCCGTTCCTCTGGTGTTGAGGAAGGCTGGGTGCTTGTCTTAATCCATATCCTTACATTGATCAGCCCCTGGTGGAAGCGCGACTGGCGAGCGACAATAATGACCCCGATCTGGGTACTCGGCATGCCTCTGTTTTGTTAAGTTTCCACCGTATCGACCCGGTGAAGCTCGAGTGCTGGCCTCACAACGCAGGAGTGACGAGGAAAGGCACCGGGAAGGCTCAATTAGCACACTTCCACCTGCTTACGCCTTGAGGAAAAAAAAAAAATTACTCGCCACAAAACGGGAGGGAAGAAGGGGGAGGGAGAACAAAGAACAGGCGAGGGCAAAGAACAGCGGAAGGGGAGGTCTGAACGGAACGGTGAAGGGTCGGTTGTGGTATGACCACGACAACAGATCAAGACGGCGCAGCGGCGCCTCAGCCCCTGGTGAAATGCTGCAGCCTGTGCAGCAGAGCATGCATAACAAGCTGGCTACAACCACACACGCAGGGGAAGACAATTTCCCGCTCTGGCGGCCAACGCACACAGCTCAGTATCAAACCCGAGGACGAAAGACGGGCCAAACCGTTGTCTTTGGAGCTACCATTCTAAATGCCAGGTTGTCGTGCTAAAGGTGTTGAAAAAAAATGATGGAGCAATTTTCTGCTGATTGTTGGCTTAAGGTCTCTGGACAGCCATGACACCTCGTGAGCCTCACTGAATCTGGCTGATGATGGCGGTCTGTCGGCGGGTGGGAAGAAGGCAATGGCTTCAATGGTAAATCCCACAACAAGCATAGAGTTCTGCTTGCTAAATCCTTACTGGACTTGCGTTTCAATGCAGATAGCGATACCACAGTGTGTAACTCACCAACTAATCACAAAAACCCCTGTAAAAGATGTCATTTTTACACCTTTTTATGGATGGAAAACGGGGGCGAAGTCGCTACAGCAATTTTTGGGAGGTAGTATCAAAGCGGCAAAAGAGGACGGCAACTGTGAAGAAGGGAATCCTGCCCTGTGGTATGGAAAGCAATTGTCGCTGTACAACAATTGTTGTATACCAGACACCGTTACCGCCACGTCTGTGTGAACATAAGCGCAGTTATGGCAATTTGTCCTCCTTTTATAGGTTCTGTTTAAAAGGCAAAAATTGAAATGTTGGATTCCAGACAATTTTGCTGAATCGTCACCTTTTTCTGTGTCTCTGTTGCGTATAAACAGGACACGGAATTGTATAATAGTGGGAAAAACTCAACAACTTCTCACCTTCTGAGGTAGTATCTGAGCTGCAACAGAGGTGGAACAGAAATTGGTGTAAAGGAATTCTGTAGTGACAGGACATGGGTGTGTAGTTTTAACATCATCGGATTACAGGATGCTGTGTAGATATGAGAAAGGGCTGTGGTGTAAAAAAGTGTTTGCCACATTTCCAGTTTCTTATTTTGTTGCATGTTTGGTAATGGTAATGGTTTTATTTCATTTGAACATGCATCAGATTACAATTGAATGCATCACATAATCAGTTCACAGTTCCACATGTCCAAAAGGAGTAGGAAGAAGCAAAGCTTATTAAATCCTACCCCTCCATCTGGTACTTTTACAATATGTAACTGTTATATTTGTTCACTTCCTGCTTTCCTAATATAGTTAAAGTTTTTTTTGTTTTTTTTTGTCACGTACCGAAGTTCGAGTTAATAATATGAGCATCCAATGACATAATGGGTACCATAGTAAGTGTCAATATAGTGATATATATAGCACATCATGACTGGTTCAAGACTCTTCATCCTTGTATTTAGCAAACATCAACTGCTTGTATTGTTTCTTGAATTGGCTCATCGTTGTGCATTGTCATATGTAAATGTTCAAACAAAATAAAAATTTGTCAATGACAACACAATATGCAGTTTTTATATGAAACTTAACCTAACCATTTTCTCCCAATACTAAAAATTTAAAAACTGCATTTTGTGTTCAGTAGTGTTATCATTGACTAATATTGAAATGTATGTCATGATCAGAAATTTTCAAGTGTGACAAAAAACATACTAGTGTATGTCAAATCATTTTTTACGGCTTTTGTTGGATGGTAAGAATGACCAAAATTTTTTAAAAGGGACCTATTATGCTTTTTCCACTTTTCAGACCTATAAATGTAGTTAGAATGTTGTATTCTCATGTTAAATGATGCCAAGGTTTCAGATAATGAAGTTTTGATATTTGGAAGTGAGCCCTGAAAGAACGTTGGGATGGCTCTGAATGCTCGGTTTCAGAGACTTTTGGCTCACACTGGCTCCCTGTGACATCACAATGAGTCAGACTTCCTTATATGGACGTGCCCTCCTCCTCACTCAGTTGCACTCTTTTGTGGAAGATTTCACCGTATTAGCACCGTGTTCATTTTGGGTAGTAGTAAACGGTTACTTGTGTAGCATTATAGAGTGTGCATACAGGGAGAGAATTACATGCTGATGTCTAGAACATGCAATGACCACATTTCTATTCCAGTGCAATGTCTCCTCATGCATGTGTGGGTTTTCTCCGGGTACTCCGGTTTCCTCCCACATTCCAAAAACATGCTAGGTTAATTGGCGACTCCAAATTGTCCATAGGTATGAATGTGAGTGTGAATGATTGTTGGTCTATAGCAGGGGTCGGCAACCTTTACTATGAAAAGAGCCATTTTACCCAATGCCCACTGAAGAAAAATAGCTTGGAGCCGCAAAACATATAGTATGTTTAAAACAACATTGGAGGGAATTTGGGGGTATCAAAGTAGTTCAGATAAGAAAAGACGAGTTGGAGTACTCTTGCTAGTTTTGGAGATAAACTTACATAAATGTATGTGTAAACTACTGTAAACGTAAAAACAAGTTCCCATGCCGCTGTTTTTAAATTATCTCGAATTTATTTTTTAGATTTGTAGGTAAGTATTACTTGTTTTTCTTCATGTACTGAACTGGATAGCAGTCAGAACTCACTCAGGATGCACTCATGGTCTCAGACAAAGTTGGATTTTTTAAAACTCATTACAAAAGACGTGCATTTTCCCCACTCGGGTGTTAAAAATATTCAAGAATCGCAAAGGGAGCCACAATAAAGAGGCTGAAGAGCCACATGCGGCTCTGGAGCCGCAGGTTGCTGACCCCTGGTCTATAGTATATGCCTCTCGCCCGAATACAGCTGTGATAGGCTCCAGCATACCTGCGAACCTAGTGAGGATATGCTGCATAGAAAAGGGATGGATGGTTATTGTGTGTAGCTGCTCTATAGGAGTCCACATTTTAATATAAAGGGCCAAAAAATACTGTAAATACTGTAGGTCTCCTTTAATACAATACGGTGTCGACAAAGTTAAATTTTCAATGGTTACGTTACTTCCTGGCACATGATGGAAGTGACCACAGCAGCTTGTTTAGCTCCACCCTATTATACAACCAAACAGGACTGCTGCCGCAACTGGTTAATCCAAGAAAACGGTTATATTGTTGGGTATTTTGAAACCATTTATAATACAAAACCAGAACAGAAACTAGCAAAATGTGCAAATTGAACAGTACAAAACAAAAAAAAAAACACAAACAATGGAAACAATGACTAAGAAAGAAGGTCTTCAGTACACAAGACCTCCACCCACTACATCCAGGCTAAGGCCAATCCTCCCCCTTTTCTCTCTTTTTTTTGCACACAAATAATAAAAAGGCATGAAGAGTCCACAACCCTGCCCCCTCGTCTACCCTGCAGCCTTGGAGTCGTACCGAGCTGTGGCCAGAGATAAACCACTCAAGACGATGAGGGCGATAATGGCAGACGCCACAGCGCCTCAGAATTCAATCAGCGCCGGAACGTCAGCGCGGATGAATGTAAAAGTGAAATATGCTCGCCTGCGCCGGCGAAAAGACGCCACACAGGGCTCTGGGAGGAACAACAACAGCGATGAGGAGGAGGAGGAAGGTGAGTGGAAGAAGCGAGTGGAAAATGAAAATGATGTGTCTTCTCCCTCGCACAATCCCACAGCGGCATCCTGAGCAGAGCGACTTTAAGCACAGACTGCGAATAAATTACCCTTTTGAACTCAGGGTGATTGCAAATGTGCCCCGGTTTCTCTTGAGACGTGTCTGGCGCTAACCCTGTGCTAACAGCTCGCCTCACACCAGCACCACCGCACATACACTCAGGCATGCAATCACTGGGAAACTTTTAATTCACCGTCATTACTAGTGGATTTATTTGTTTCAGCGTACTTGACTTTTTGCTTGTCCAGATAACCTCAACAATTTACAGAAAGATGGGGAAGTAAGTATGGATCATTGGAAAGGAACGCTTTTCGGAGTAGTTTGCATGTTCTCCCAACCTTTTAGTGGGTTAAAACCTCATTTTTTTTAGCCCTTGACCGTACCTGTGTGCTAAGGATGGGTTAAAAGTAGTAGTCTGGTCAATAGCCACGTTTACATGAGGAGTTTTTCTCTTTCCAAATGACCTTTCCGAAAGCAATGGTATACATGGAAAGGAATATTCCAATCACGTGTCTACATGCGCCGCTATAATCAACCAGAATAGTCAATGGGGCATGCGCAGTAAAGCGTAAACACCAACATCACGTGATACCGACTTCCTCGACTTTTTCTTTCACTTGTTGGAATAACTCCGTATTGCCAGTTTTTTGTTCGTCCAGTCTTGAAATTTAGTTTGAATCGAAAACAAACTTTCCGCAGCAGTCCAGTACTGATTGCTCGCCTCCATTTTTTAAATTGAAGAACGTCTCGATCTGCGTGTTACGTCATATCTCAGCATTCGCTGAAAGAACGCACCCGGGAACAGGAAAAGATAAAGTTCAATCTTGCTAATATTTTATAATTAAACTTGTGACATGTTTTATATAGATATGTATTTTCTTTTTGAATAAAACTGGACTTGTGAATGGCGTATAGAAGGGTTTAGATTCTGTTCCACAGATGGCGGTAATGCACACGAAAGCTGCTTGCCAATCGCCAATAAACAACAGAAGAAGAACGCAGTCTGACAACTTTCCGATTGAGCGGGTACAAGATACCTCAATCGGATTGGGGAAAGGAATATTCCACCCCTGTGAATCAGATTATATATTCATTCGGATTGGCGCTTTTTTTTCGGAATGAGGTGTATACAAAGGCTAGATTCTTTCTGTTTGAACAAACAACCCGAATGGAATTGGAATATTTAGGTCCATGTATACGTGGCTAATGACTTACTACACAAAACCTTAGCTTGATGGCAACCATGTTTTTCCAACCAATCTTGCTCAGATTTGACAGAAATGAGCTTGTCAGTCCGCTAACGTTACGTACCGAAGTCTGTGGCGATTCAGCAAAACACCCTAAAGTTATCGTATATATTGGTAGAATGACTTAGGAGGACTTAGAACGACTTAAGAGGTGAAACTTTAGGGTTTAATAACAGCACCACCATGTGGTGCATATGGCAGAAAAATGGTGCATGTATGCAGCAATTCAGGAGTAGAATACTTAGCTTCGACAAACACAGAAAGTACTTTCTAGCCAAATAGTAGAGAGCTGGTCTGTGAGCAGTATCATGCTATGATGCCATGCACTCAAATCAGCGCAGTGGTGAGCCTTCAGGAATCAGGAAAAAGGCAAGCCAGGCATAATTTTCATCACGGTCAAGTAGGGAGGCAGCCATACATTCAGGGTACGAAGCAGTGAAAGAGCGGCGCAGTCGGCCTTAACTGATGGGTTATGTATTGCCTGTCACTTTATTCCACCGGAATATTGGGGCGTTGCCAGGCTCAAACCTGGAAGGTAGTGCAATCCATCACCTGTGCTGCAAGGTAGAGGCTATGGGGGGGGGGGGTGAAATCTCATCTTGGAGCTTGTAGCCAATATTACCATCGCCCAATGCCATTTATAAAAGGTACCGCTCTCCAAGGCCGTCATCACGGACGGAACGCTCATCTAGTCAGCCACACGCCATTGACCCCCGGCCTGCAACGCAGCAACGTTGCAAGAAAATGCGGCATATGACTCCAATTTTGGGGGTCTAGAGTTTTTTTTTTTTAGCTGCCTTTGCTTCCTGTTTCCTTTTAAAATAACACTTAGAGATTGTGGTAGTAATCATTCATACATTTTATATGTCTCTTATCCTAGGTCACAGAGGTATGCTGGGGCCTATCCCAGCATATGGGACTGGTTGTCAGACAATGACATCATTCACATACTTATGGACAATATAGAGTCGCAAATGACCCTAGAAACCGGAGTACCCAAACTACTCACGCACACACGGGGAAGAATATGCAAAATCCACACAGAGATGCCCAAGCCCACCCAGGTCATCCCAGTCTCCTGACTATGCGGTCAACATTCTAACCACTTATTCACCGTGCAGCTCACAATAATCACTCTGTGAAGCAAAATAGGGTGCAATACTTGGATGACATTTCAAAATGTTTTGTTTTCATTCATTCATTCATTTTCCTCACGAGAGTCGGCTGTGAGTCACACCGCTTTTCCTCACGAGAGTCGCTGGAGCCTATCCCAGCTGTCTTCAGGCGAGAGGTGGGGTACACCCTGGACTGGTGGCCAGCCAATCACAGGGCACATATAGACAAACAACCATTCACACTCACATTCATACCTATGGACAATTTGGAGTCGCCAATTCACCTAGCATGTTTTTAGAAAAAGTACCCGGAGAAAACCCACGCATGCACGGGGAGAACATGCAAACTCCACACAGAGATGGCCGAGGGTGGAATTGAACCCTGGTCTCCTGCCGCATGTCAGCATAATGTCAGCAATGCGATGTGTCACATCAAATTCGACATTTTTGATGTTAAATTGCCCAAAACAACTGTAATATATATCCAGTTATGTATCGTTCCGGCAATAAAAATATGTAAATGTACATGTATATGCCTGTGTGTGTATATATATATATACATATACATATACAGTCATGGTTATAATAATATGTTCATATGAATATTTTAAAATGTAATTAAAATACATAAACTATTGAAAAACATATAAATATATTTTAGTATACTAAAATACATTTGGATGATGGATATTTAAGATAAAATGATATACTAAACCAATAGTGAAAAGCCTATATCCATAAGAATAATATAGTTGATTAGACTTTAACACAATATTGCCACATTAAGTCAAACAAGATATTTATTTCAGGTCACCCCGAGAAAGCGAATACTTAAATACGCGCCCTTCCTGAATTTAATTGTAGTGTGACTAAAGCTTACTGACAACAACTCACATGTGATTGCATGCCAGCACTGAAGAACAGCGACAATCGTTTACTTCAAGGTCCAGCCTTGTGCACCAGGCATCCATTGGAGCAAATCAAGCTAAGTGTATTGCGGATGTTTGTGAGTAATGAGGAATTTGGCAGTTTTTTGCTGACTCGGCTCATACAGTGTGTGTGTTGGGGGGTGTGGTGGTGGGGGGGGGGGGGGGCAGGAGATGTATGATGGTGTGCTTAAGAGCTGCGCCTGCGAGAGGCGGGGTGGTCACAGGGGGGAGATTAGGCTGGGGGGCAGCGGAGGAAAACCAAATCCATCTCCATCTCAGAAACATCCTAAAGCAGATTACGAAGTTCAGCAGGAGCCGGGAGAGCGAGAAAGAGAGGCAGGGAGGGAGGAGGGAGTTAGAGCAGACGAGTCTGAGATGAATGAAGGCGAAAGCAATTAGCATAGATGCAATTCTGGCATCGTCCCCTGACTTGATTTTTGACCTTTGCAAAGCGTCTTGCCAAATATCGCCGACGTGCAGATGGACCATATGGCAAAGTGCTGCTGGAGGCTGAGCTCAGTGTGACTCACAGCCGCTGCTTGCTAATAGGGAATGTAATTAGAGTGACGTATAACTGTAGGACATAGATTTTACAAGACTTGCATAGGAGCGGATTGGCCGGCTATCTTCAAAGACACCGGGTAGTTAAATGGAGCATGTTATATGGAAAAGTGCAATTCGGTGGGAGCCATAAAACAGAATGCCACCGACGTCGTGAGACAAACTACATTTTTTCCGGACAAATACACCTTTAAAGTCTTTTGTGACACCTATTCCAAAAAGTAAAGCCTCAATAAGGGTGTTAAAAGGAGTTCACAATTGCAAATAAGTTGCTTTATCTTTCATTTGACGTTCAACGTTTACATTTACAGAGCACCTGAACAACCAAGTGCACACATGCACAAAATATACATGTCAACTTTGGGTAGCCACAACATAGAATCAAAAATGCAGGAAGTTGATGTTTGCTAAATACAAGGATGAAGAGTCTTGAACCAGTCATGATGTGCTATATATATCACTATATTGACACTTACTATAATAATAATACATTTTATTTGTATAGCGCTTTTCAAAATACTCAAAGACACTTTACAGAAAAATGAAGTTGAATAAAAGCAAGTAAACAGAGTAAAAGATAAGTTCAAATACCATTATGGTACCCATTATGTCATTGTATGGTCATATCACCTCGTACTTCGATGCATAATAAAAAAAAAAAAAACCCATATAAAACTATATTATGAAAGCAGGAAGTGAACAAATGTAACAGTTACTGATTGTAAAAGTACCAGATGGAGGGGTAGGATTTAATAAGCTTTGCTTCTTCCTACTCCTTTTTAGACATGTGGAACTGTGAACTGATTATGTGATGCATTCAATTGTAATCTGATGCATGTTCAAATGAAATAAAATTACCATTACCAAAATAGCATTAAATGCCACATTGCTAGCCTTAACCAACTCTTCCTAATTGGCTTGAAAAAAATATAACCTTGGTATTACTACTACCATTTCTAAGAAGACGTTCCGACTCTCATCCAAGTCGGCTTCATGTAATGCGAAAAGACTAGGTGGGACACACATGGTACGTCTGTCATGAGAGGGTGAAAAAAGTTCTCTATTCAGTGTGGAAGTGGTAAGTTCTGGGGTCGATGCAGTGATCCAGTATTCTATGCATTAGCAACGTAGTGTAAACAAAGAACAATAGTAGTCTAAATGCGATTGTAGGGGTGTTATTTCATGTCTAGATGTCTCTAATAATGGTAAAAAAATATATATACTGTATTTGGAAAGTCATAAATAGGTTTTCCATGTTGTAAGATTGAATCCTACTTCATGGAAATTCCCTTACTGTGATGATATCCATCCTCAATAAGCTTGGTAATACCATGTCTTGTTATATTGTGTTTTTGTATAATATCGATGGTTTTTATAGTAGGTTAGTAGGAAGTAGATTACGTTTCCTTCCCCACTGAAGGTTCTATTGGGAATGTCTTTTTTTGAGATCTGATCCATCGTGTTAATCATCAAGAGGTTCCATCTATGGTCTAAATGCAATGACATCCACATGATGGAGAGCTGGTAAAACCCAATCTGTTCCCCTCTATGGACGCGGCCCATTCACTGATGTCACAGCAGATGTTCTCCATCAGCTGCTAAAGACAAAACACCTGCTGGATACATGACATCACTGACTGGGGTCGGGGGCGTGGTCAGAAGATGCAGAGCGACATCCGTCTCCGGTAATGTGCCTCAGTAGGAGATTACCATTAAATTTTGGGATATTTGCCAACATTGCTGGAGGAGCCGGGACACTAATGTATAATTTCAAACATGACGGAGGAAGCACGGGTGCATGGGAATGTAATTTCTGCGAGACACGCAGACACGATGACGTTTCCATTTGTCATGCGAGGAAAATCCCTGCCCACACAGATGGAGGCTGAGCCCGGCGCGCCCTCGGGTCAGAGGCAGCCGTCTGCAGTCAAGATCACCTTCCCGCCTCTAAGTACAACAGCGCCTGCCTCCATTTCAATTAGCTTTATATAAGTACCCTTGTCCATGCAGGCGATCTGACACAAGGCTGCTAGGGAAGCTCATTTCTCTCAGAGCAAACCTCATATGCCAGAGAGGAACACGTGAAATTTGGGGTAAACAAAGCAAACCGATGCTTGAGGAGGTCGGGAGTTACTGATGCTTGAAGTCTCTAGCAGGAATGAAAGTCAGACGTATCGATGTATTTGAAGATAAATTAGTAAATAAATGAATTATTGTAATTATGTATAACATTAGAGTTCAGGGCCACTGCAAATTGTCCATAGGTATGAATGTGAGTGTGAATGGTTGTTTGTCTATATGTGCCCTGTGATTGGCTGGCGACCAGTCCAGGGTGTACCCCGCCTCTTGCCGAAGACAGCTGGGATAGGCTCAAGCACACCCCGCGACCCTCGTGAAGATAAGCGGTAGAAAATGAATGAATTAGAGTTCGAATTATTTCATAAGCGGCTGGATGGTACAGCGGAAGAACTAAAATTTTAAACACTTATATGCTAGGACTACGTTAAAAAGCCATAGCATTTCAGTATGTGGAATCAAACTACGGAATGGATTGAGTAAGGACCTCAAACAATGCACAACGATGAGCCAATTCAAGAAACAATACAAGCAGTTGATGTTTGCTAAATACAAGGATGAAGAGTCTTGAACCAGTCATGATGTGCTATATATATCACTATATTGACACTTACTATGGTACACATTATGTCATTGGATGGTCATATCACCTTGTACTTCGGTACGTGACAAAAAAAAAACTTAAACTATATTAGGAAAGCAGGAAGTGAACAAATGTAACAGTTACTGATTGTAAAAGTACCAGATGGAGGGGTAGGATTTAATAAGCTTTGCTTCTTCCTACTCCTTTTGGACATGTGGAACTGTGAACTGATTATGTGATGCATTCAATTGTAATCTGATGCATGTTCAAATGAAATAAAACCATTACCATTACCATTACAGTGGGTAACACCTCCCATGGCAATGAGTAACAATAGTCGAAAACCCAAACAAAGTATCAGTACATTGGACGCTTTGTGAAGAATGGAAAGTGGTTCTTGTAGAGTTGGGAGTCCGGTTCAGGAATCCTTGTGTGTGCTTTAATGGTTCATAGAAAATACACAGAACAATGAACAACTTAGTATCTGTCTCCTTCTTTCCTTCTTTTTATGCACTGCATTGAGTGCTAATGATACTTTTGAGGACACGGCATATTTCTGAGTGGGCTTTTTGTTTAAAATATAGCTAAAAGCTGGCAACTGCCAGACCTTTGATAAAGAAGGTGAGAAACACTGTTGAATTCAAGAAGGAACTCGTATCAAAGTACAAAGGTAGCTCACATCTATTAGAAAAGGTTTGGGTTCCTTAGTTAACACTGGTTGCAAGGGGAATGGTTTAACAGAGACACATAACAGATAGTATGTATGCGTGAAATGATGATTGTACCTGCTACTGAAGTGTACAATAACGTTCAAGGAAGCAAGGAAACACCTCGAACAATCTACTCTTTTAAGTTTTTTTGGGTGAATATTTTGGGTGTCTGGAATGGATTAATTGGATTTATATTATTTCTTATGGGAAATATGTATTTGTTTTTTCTCTGACCTTTTAAAACAGATTAATGATGA
The DNA here is from genome assembly GCF_037039965.1 of Doryrhamphus excisus. NCBI lineage: Eukaryota > Metazoa > Chordata > Actinopteri > Syngnathiformes > Syngnathidae > Doryrhamphus > Doryrhamphus excisus. Next base: position 16,767,369 of record NC_136365.1, read on the forward strand.
AAACTCAAGTTCCACTGTAAACTAGAGTAACAATTTTTAGGGCATTTCTGTATATAAATGAAGCAATAACCTACAGAAGAGCTGATGATGAAATGCATTATTGCTGCGCCGGACATGCGCCTAACATTTTGATACCTGAGGGATCCGTTATGGAAATCTGAAATTTCCCAGCCTAGGTTGCAGCCCTTTGAACAGCGAGCGTGAAGCAGCGTGGGCGTAACGAAGGGAGGAAGGAAGCTAAGCAAGGCGACGTGCTGCCACTTCTCTGAAATGTTAAATTGAAATGCAAAGCAGGAGCAGGCCTTCTTGTTTGGAGCAGATTTGCCAGCATCTGTGTGGGAGCCCTTCCACTCAGAGGGTCTTTACGCACGACAAGGCATATTTACTGGAAATCAACTTAATATTTAGGTTAGGGTTAGTGACGGCGAAGATCTCAAGTGGAATATCAATCAGTAGGGACTGGATGTAAATGACCTGGCCTTGATTAAATGGATAGCTCGGATCGTGACGTTGTATGACATCCCCATCAACAGTGTAGTGCATCAACGGTGACTTGCCGAGCAGAGTTGTGTTCAGAACATAGGTCCAGTGTTCAAACGATGAATGCATTTACATCAAAATAATTCGGCATTACTAGCATCCATCATTGTGTATGTGTTCTACAGTGTTTACATGCACAGCTTTGGAACATAGCTCGCACTACCCGAACTATCCCTGTATGTAGGTTCTGGACAAATACTCAATAAAGTCGTAAGTGAAAAAAAAAGTATGCAGAAAAACACAACGGGACATGATAAACCTATTTTTCCAAAGAAAAACTGTTCTGGGCTCCACAGTGGTACACTTACTACAATGAGTAAATTCATTCATTCATTTTCCACCGCTCACGAGAGTCGCAGGGGTGCTAGAGCCTATGCCAGCTGTCTTCGGGCGGCGTACACCCTGGACTGGTCGCCAGCCAATCACAGGGCACATATAGACAAACAACCATTCACACTCACATTCATACCTATGGACAATTTGGAGTCACCAATTAACCTAGCATGTTTTTGGAATGTGGGAGGAAACCGGAGTACCCGGAGAAAACCCACGCATGCACGGGGAGAACATGCAACATCTCCACACAGAGATGGCACAGAGATGGCCGAGGATGGAATTGAACCCTGGTCTCCTAGCTGTGAGGTCTGCGGATCGAGAGACATTCCCAGGCCATTTGGGAGACATAGTCTCTCCAATGTGTCCTGGGTCTTCTCCGAGGTCTGCCTCCCCAGGGAGGCGTCCAGGAGGTGGCCCAAGCCACCTCATCTGGCTCCTCTGAATGCGCAGGGGTAGCGGTTCTACTCTTTCGGATGGCAGTGCTTCTCACCTTATCTCTAAGGAAGAGCCCAGCGATCTTGTCCTTTCTGTCACTACCCAAAGCTCATGACCATAGGTTCCACTACACTCCTGATACAAAATTTAACACCAGTTGAAAAATGGCATCATGTGAATGAAAATTGAGGTTCTCAGTAGAGCTTCAAAATCCAAAAAGAAGAAATGGGATAAAGTATTTTATGCCCAAAGTCAGCTGGGATAGGCTCCAGCATATCACCATGACCCAAGTGAGGATAAGCGGCAAAGAAAATGGGTTGTAAGTAATTTATTGCCAACAACCATAAAAGCGAAAAGGACTGTTCATCAGCTGATCAAAGGTTTAAGACAAAATGTGGATTCCATGTTATTTTCTGTCAGGTATATACAAAGTCATGGTCTTTTGATGGCAAAGGCAAAAAAGCATTCTCTCTTTGTACGTGGACAAATTGTTGAGCTGCATAAGCAAGGCCTCCGAGGTTGGAAACAGTAAGACTAACTTCTTCAAAGATCCCCAGGGTTGTGGGACAAACGAGTCAAGCGGTAGACCCTAAAAACATGTCACCGGCACTGAGTCCAAGGGTCTGACTTGCTGCCTGTTAAGACACGGGATGACCCTCGGCTCAAATGAAGGTTATTGCTGGTGCCGAGTGTAGTCCAATTACCATTAGACAGCGTCTGCGAGAGAAGGGTACGCCACAAAATTGCCAGTTCGGACTTTGCACAAAAGCACGAAATATCAGACATTCAAAGGAAAATATAACCTTGATGGTTCAGATGGATTCCAACATTACTGGTATGATGATCCCACCTGAGATGTTTTCGACCTGCCCCATCTTCATCTGGGATACTTTTCCCTTCAATGGAACAATGGAGCTATGTGAAGATGATGCAGATGGCATCCCTCATGACTGAAGGCTGTGTAATGGTTGTTTTTTTGTTGCCCGTCTTCCAGAGGAATAACCTCACTCTTTCGGACCATCCCATGTGTTCCACTGATCTAAATCCAACTGAGAACATTTAGGGATGGAACACAAGAGAAGTTTACAAAAACAGTACCAGTTCCAGACTGTGGATGCCCTCTGTGAAGCTATCTTCACCGCCTGGAGCAACATTCCCACTAGCCTCCTAAAATCACTGGCATCAAACATGCCCAAACCATTCATTCATTTTCTACCGCTTTTCCTCACGAGGGTCGCAGGGGTACTGGATGGTGGGGGTACTATCCCAGCTGTTTTCGGGCGAGAGGCGGGGTACACCCTGGACTGGTCGCCAACCAGCCAATCACAGGGCACATATAGACAAACAACCATTCACACTCACATTCATACCTAGTATGGACAATTTGGAGTTAGCCAATTAACCTAGCATGTTTTTGGAATGTGGGAGGAAACCGGAGTACCCGGAGAAAACCCACGCATGCACGGGGAGAACATGCAAACTCCACACAGAGATGCCAGAGGGTGGAATTGAACCCTGGTCTCCTAGCTGTGAGGTCTGCGCGCTAACCACTAGACCGCCGTGTTCCTTAAGATCCAACCTTCGGTACGAGGTACATTATTAAAAAAAAAACAAAAAAAAACCTCAAACTGTATTATGGAAAGCAGGAAGTGAACAAATGAAACAGTTACTGATTATAAAAGTAAACTGTATTATAGAAAGCAGGAAGTGAACAAATGTAACAGTTACTGATTATAAAAGTAAACTGTATTATGGAAAGCAGAAAGTGAACAAATGTAACAGTTACTGATTATAAAAGTAAACTGTATTATGGAAAGCAGGAAGTGAACAAATGTAACAGTTACTGAATGTAAAAGTACCAGATGGAGGGGTAGGATTTAATAAGCTTTGCTTCTTCCTACTCCTTTTGGACATGTGGAACTGTGAACTGATTATGTGATGCATTCAATTGTAATCTGATGCATGTTCAAATGAAATTAAACCATTACCATTACTGTGCAAAAATGTTTTAACTGGTCTTAAAATTTAGATCAGAGTCCATAAAGCTAAACCAACGCAGTGTGCTAAGGACGGCAGCTAACAAAGGTGTAACCCACGCAGAGACCCTCTGCTTAGTCATTGCGGCTCCACGCTCATCAGATGGGGGGGGGGGGGGGGGCGGTCACAGTTTGTCAAGACACAGCTTGCACGCTGAGCAGACTGAAATCACTCAGCACAGACGGATCTTTGAGGAGCGACAACAAACTGTGAACATCTCAATAGTTCATCAGCAAGTGGGAGACAAAGAGAAAGGAAGGAATATATCCACCTGATGTCATCAAGCATCATAAATCCTATCCACTGCCGGGGGCCACAGCCCGACTTCACACCACTATGACGCTCTCTAACCTCGGGGTTTCTGTCAGGGAGAAGGGGGGGTGGTGGAAAAAAAAAACCTTGAAATATCTTTCTGGGCATGGTGTCAGATGCTTGCCATGAAATATTCATAATGTGCGAGCAGAGCCACAATAGAGGAGGTGGCAGCGTGCGAGGATTTGACTTGCAGAAACGGGAGACGCTTAAAAAAACCACGTTGGCCGATTTATATCGGCGTCTCCGCCTGTCACTCACACATTCACTTTCACCTCAGCGCGCACGACGACGAACGACACCGGGGCGTACGCCACCGCCATCCTTTGAACCAACAGACTCTGTCAACGCATTCAAATTTGCACCAGGCATGTTGGATCACAATTCCATGAGCTAAAGCCAACCTAGCCTATCCTAGCCAACCTAGGATCATGGAATCACGGAATGTAATATCCTTATGGATGTTAGCCATATTATTTCATATCATATTATTCATTCATTTCTACCGCTTATCCTCACAAGGGTCGCGGGGGTGCTGGAGCCTATCCCAGCTGTCTTCGGGCGAGATGCAGAGTACACCCTGGACTGGTGGCCAGCCAATCACAGGGTACATATAGACAAACAACCATTCACACTCACATTCATACCTATGGACAATTTGGAGTCGCCAATTAACCTAGCATGTTTTTGGAATGTGGGAGGAAACCGGAGTACCCGGAGAAAACCCGCACATGCACGAATAGAACTTGCAAACTCCACACAGAGATGGCCGAGGATGGGATTGAACCCTGGTCTCCTAGCTGTGAGGTCTGCGTGCTAACCACTCGATCACCGTGCAGCCCATATCATATTATATTTATTAATTTTATTCACTATTGGACACCCCAGCCAGTCACGCCAACTTCACTGTACTTGGTAATGGTAATATTTCATATGAACATGCATCAGATTACAATTGAATGCATCACATAATCAGTTCACAGTTCCACATGCCCAAAAGGTGTACAAAGAAGCAAAGCTTATTAAATCCTACCCCTCCATCTGGTACTTTTATAATCAGTAACTGTTACATTTGTTCACTTCCTGCTTTCCTAATATGGTTTAAGGTGTTTTTTTTTTCATTTTTTTGTCCCATACCTAAGTACAAGGTGATATGAGCATCCAATGACATAATGTGTACCATAGTAACCGTCAATATAGTGATATATATAGCACATCATGACACATACTTAGTGTAAAATGAAGCTAACCATCATAAACCATCAAAAAGAACACAACACATGCTTTTTATGGGTCATGAGAGCATAAAGACAAACAAACCGACAGATCGGAAACACAGAAAATCCCAGCAATTCGTGGGGGTAACATGCCAACATCACTCGCAATTGGTAAAAAAAACAAAATAAGCCCATAAAAATGTTAGCTTTCCACACCCTCCCTCCAAACCCTCCTGCTAGCTCGACGTTTGGAGTTCTCCTCTAATTTCAGATCAACGTTTGCAGCGAAAGTGACAGTTGTAATTATTAGACTAGATTCAGCTCCTGAACGCTCCCCCTTGTTTCTTCTCAAAACTAATGAATGATAATGGAAGATGATCAATGAACAGATTAAACTGAAGTCACGGTGTAGCCTTTAGCCTGGACATCAGGCTACCACCGAGAGAAGACGTTTCTCCAATCCACATCTACTGCGCATAATTTATGATGATATATTAACCATATATTGTCGGTCAAAGCTTGTGCTGCCGTAGCCAAACAAACATCTCATAGCACACAAACTATGGTGCATTAAAGGACCGCTGAAAAGTGCAAAATCTCACAATAATGATAAAACATTATCAGCAGAAGGTTAGAAACAATTTGAAAAATCAAATAATGTTTAGCATCTTATTAAGATTACAAATGGGGTTTGGGCATTGGGAGTGTTCTTCACTAATCTGTCCATTCCAAACAGACAAAACATGCGCAAAGCTGAAAACACGTCAATCATATTTTCCGAGGGTATTAAAACACTTTGTTCCCGAGATGTTCCGACGCATTTACCAAAGTCTTTTCTCACGCAACCTTTTTCATATACAAGCCTTCCGTAATGACGAGATACCTTTTAACTTCTCAGCCGGAGTCGGCATCAATAATTTACTCTCATGTGTTTAAAATTTAAAGTGCCACACATTAACGTCCTCGCGCACCTGCTCTTTTCACGCTTGTCCGTCCACCAACCGCCTCCCATCCTACCATCCATCTAACTCTCGCTTTTCTAGCCCTCATGCGCCATAATAAAGACAATGACAATGAGTTCTGTGTCACCATCGAAGCAGGGATGTTAAATCACACAAGGGCAGGTGGAGGCGACAGGCCACGTAATATAAGGGCATCATCCGCCGGACGCCTCCGATTACGCTGTGGCCCTAATTGGACGGTAGTGGGGGAAAAAAAAAAAAAAAAACACACAAAAAAAAAAACACACAAAAAAAAAAAACGATGAATTCTTTAACAGTGCCACGCATTGGGGTTTGCCTGAGGAGGACAGCTTTTTGGCACCGTTGGAAGCTGACAGAACATCCATGCGGCACAGGAATGGAAAAAGGGGGGGCCGTGACGATGAATGAGGCGGCTGAGCCTAGCTTGCAGCGTAGATGCGTATAATTAAGCAGGATGCATCACGGTTCCGATGGCAAAATCCTATTGTCTTGACAGGGGCTTAAGGTTGCCCTTTAGGTGGAGATGCTTACCGCCTCCTTCTTTCCTTCCCCCCTCCTCCTCCTCCTCCTTCCGCAACCAAATTAATCTGCAGTTTTAAAGCTTGAATAAACCCACTAAGTTAGAAATCTAGTCTGTCCCTCTGGCTTTCCTATTGCATTCCCTGTATTTCTATACCCCTGACTGGGAGCACTCAGTGTTATCGCCATGGAGGTAAAGGTTCTGGGGGGGAGGGGGTGAAGGTTACAGATTGCTCCTTATCTATTCCGAGCACACCTACAACAAATTAGACCTGGCCGCCGCCGCTGATTCGGTGCCCTCGCTCTCATTAAGAGGCTGAATCCGAGCTATTTTCCTCAAGGTCCCGCTTCCTATCTGCTTTTTTTTTCCTGGCCTTGTCTTTTGAACACAATAAGCAAAGGCTCCCGAACAGACGTGCCACCTTCACATCGTTCTCATTTCATGTTGTCATATCAACATGACACAAAGGAGCCCGCGGGTGGGAGGGGATGCTGTGCTGTTTTCCACGCACGTGACTCGATGCCGGCCTCTGACATTTGCTCATTTAAAAAAAGGGTGAAATCTGTTCAACCGGATAGCGGTCTTTGCTTTGTCCTGCTTTCCAGCCACATAAGCTTAGTCTTGTCGACTTGTAGATGCACCGCGCTGTGTTATTTTCGGAATTTTCCATCACTAAGCTTGCCTACATAATCAACTAAAGTTTTGATAACATTAACAGTGTTGTGTTGACACATTTTATTCAAGAGCATCCGGGACTGAACGTCACACACGCGACCGAAAACCTTGAAAACGACATCAATTATGCATGCGAGGCATAACCTTCAAAGTCCAACTGAAGGTTGAATTTAAATTGTCGCATGGTCGGACGGTCTATTAATACATTGACGTCCTCGGTCAGACCTGTGCAAGGAAAAAGGATCCGTTTTGAACAACAAATACTGCTCCGGTGTCTTTTAGTAGCACTTATTGATCAATAAATTGAGCTTGACATGCTCTGGGTAGAATTCTCAGTTTAAGCCATAAATTACAATATCATATTATGACATCGATTCTGTGCTCGGGCATATCTGTATGGAGTTTGCATGTTCTCCCTGTGCATGCGTGGGATTTCTCCGGGTACTCCGGTTTCCTCCCACATTCCAAAAACATGCTAGGTTAATTGGCGACTCTAAATTGTCCATAGGTATGAATGTGAGTGTGAATGGTTGTTTGTCTATATGTGCCCTGTGATTGGCTGGCAACCAGTCCAGGGTGAAGACTGACTGGGATAGGCTCCAGCACCCCCGCGACCCTCGTGAGGATAAGCGGTAGAAAATGAATGAATGAATATTATGACATTGATTCTGTGCTCGGGCATCTCTGTGTGGAGTTTGCATGTTCTCCCCGTGCATGCATGGGTTTTCTCCGGGTACTCCGGTTTCCTCCCGTATTCCAAAAAACATGCTAGGTTAATTGGCGACTCCAAATTGTCCATAGGTATGAATGTGAGTGTGAATGGTTGTTTGTCTATATGTGCCCTGTGATTGGCTGGCGACCAGTCCAGGGTGAAGACTGACTGGGATAGGCTCCAGCATACCCGCGACCGTAGTACCGAGGACAAGCAGTATAGAAAATGTATGGATGGGTATTATGACATTATATTAGGTTATATAGCAGTCACTCTCAATAAACACAATAAGTCAGCAACAGGAAGGCTGCTTTGTTTGGGCACTTCATTCTACGGACCAATACAGTACAGGGCAAACATGCTAGTTAAGTTTGTTAACTGCAATACTATATGGAAATTGAGGCAAAATTTCAGGAAAAAAAAAAAGTAGAATCATGCTTAAGCTGGGGCACATGGGAGTTTGATCATACTATAAATTGTAATTGTATCCAAAAAATTAAACCATTGAACAATGATTGAAGGGTCACATGGTCACATTATATGCAATATTTCTTTGTAGTCATTCTCATTAAAAAGACATTAGCTGACAACTTCCGGTCGTTCCGTTCCAAGTAAGGCCAAACTGTTTGTATCACCATGTCAATGAAAGCTGCCAAGAGCATATTTAACGATTTAAAGTTGAGTTGAACGCTGACACACATATGATCACATTTGCAAAGTTCCCCAAGAACCTTTGAGACGAATGTAGCTGCACAGGAAACGTTAGGTTAGATGAGACTCTTCTGCCAACCTAATCCATCCTGGAAGGAAAAGAGCGGGGTGAAAGCGAGAGGCGGAATCTGCTGCGGAACAGCATGGCGGTGACACAGGGCAACTCTCGAGGGCCTTGCATTAGTGTGCTAAATTAAAGGGGATATTAGATTAAATTGGCTCTCCGATTTCAGGGGTGTGAGTAAAATTCTGATTTGCATTTTTTTTTTCCAACGCTGCTTACGATATAATTAGTTCAGGGCGATTCCCATGTGGAAAACGCTGACAGCCAAATCTAACTGGCTGCCAGTAGCTTATCATCTCTTGCAAGGCAAAAAGGTACACAAGGCGAGCATTTAGCAAGAGGATGTGACGGTCGGATTCAAAGTGTGGGATGGAGTTAGCATGTGGAGAAGTTTCTTCCCAGAATGCCTCTGAGCTTTAAACAATCCAGACAAGGAGGAAAAAGATCCCGATTCCCATAATGTTAACTTTAAAAGTGCACTTAAGACCCTCAAGGAGCTTGCATCCTATTTCCGTAAAACAGAAAGTGCAGGTGTAATTACAGGTGCCTGGTCCAAAAATTACCACTATCAAAGTGCGCAATCGTAAAAAAACTCCCTGAAGATCCTTTTAAAGGTGGATATGTTTTCATGTTTGGTGAGTCTACCCATGCATTAAAAAATTGTGAGACAAACTTCCTGGACATCTGTTTGAGACACCTGTTTGTGCACAAGATACGTCCGGGAACGGAACACAAGCTTCCGATTGTCACCTCTGTGGGTCTACAATCCCAGCCCATAACCCATCAGAAAGCCTTTTATTGGAGCACATAAACTTTAGGATCGCCATTATTCCACCTTTAACCGTTTTCCTGACCCGGTGACACATGACATGCAAGTAAATATTAAAACCTGCACACTTCACAATTTTCTGCCTTATGGAGTCAGTCCTAATTGTACTAAAGTCATGTTAAGTCGCTTAATTAATTTTGATACTAACCCAAACGTCTTCAGTTTTTCAGTGAAAATCAAATTTTGCCTCTCAATGTTCGATCAGGGAATTTAAACAATCGCAACTGGGTCGCACGTTTCACCTCTAATCCGATCAGGTTTCATCAGTTCATGCTCAACGACTAGACGGGACCAAAACTACTTTGACTTGATAGGACAGCTCTAGTCTGAGAAATTGGTGCAAGATACAAAGTATTTATATTCAAAGGAGGAGGCATGTCCAGTTTTGTATTACCTTCATTAGCATTCAATTCACATATAATCAGAGCCCTACTCTGCCGACATCATATGGCGTAGGCTACAATGCTTAGCAATCTGGTATTCCGGATTCAGGTTTTGTCTCATTCAGGAAAATTACCCAGAAGTTCATTGAGAAACACAATTTTAATCTGTCTCATTTTCTTGCCCTGAATTTGGGTTCAGGTTAATGAAAGATGCATTTATTTTGTATGTTTGCTAGGACAGCATCTTCATCATAAACAAGTACACCAAGTTTGATCTAGGTCCGACCTTGTAAAGTTGGCTTATGAAGAGTTTCGTCTACGTGGGCACATCATCAATGTAACCTTCAAAAATGGCCGCCATCCTGTGGTGTAGGCTAAATTTTTTTATAATTTTGTGTTTAGACAAGAGTGCACAATGGTCCTGATTGTTGAGTACATGATCCCAAAGTTACGATCGGTGCAACACTCACCAAAATCATGAAACTTAGCTGTTGCTAAGACATCAAACTACGTCATACGTCACAACATCGTGAAGGTAAATCTATAATCACAGAACACCCGTCCCTCCTCCAACACTTACACCCCCCAAAAAACTCTTTAAAGAGATGGCAAGAACGTCCACATGATCTAACAGTCAAACCATTTTGCCCCAAGGTTGCCATTGTTGATGACTTGTACATACAGTAGGTCATCACCATCAGTGAATACATTCAAATAATACATGATGATAAACGTCTTCAAACTCAGCCCTCTAATTGGGTTCAGATAAACCTCTTGCGAAACAGTTGGTCTTCTCATTGTTTTTCTGTCTTAATTAGACCAAGGGCTATTTTACCAAAGGAAACAACAACTGGACATTAATACTTGATGGCTGTTAAAACATACAGTAAACCCCTCCATTGTCGTGGTTATTTTTTCTTTATGAATGGAACATGTTTGAAAACCGGTTTCCGATCTTTTGTTTAACATTATGAGAGCCATCTAGAAATGAAATATAACACCATATAATCCCCTTTATAGTTGTATTTCCCAATATAGTAGATATAATCAAAACAAATAAGTCATTAAGACAGTTTACCTTCCATGGGCTCACAATCCATGGCGGACGCAACATGAAGTTGGGGGTTCAGAGTTGAGTTTTAGCTTGTTGTGGGCTATGGCCGCAACAGTAACAATTGTTATTAATACATTCCAATTATTATTAATATTATTGTATTATTATTACTGTGTCTGGTGTGACATCATTTCCTCCCACATTCCAAAACTTCATATTGTCCATAGTCCATGAGTGATATGAGTGAGTGATTTTTATCAAGTAGGCATTTTTGTGATGCAAATGTATTACTCTTTTGAACGCATATTGTTTTGAGAAGCCAATCTTAAGTGGCTCCCACCAACTAACTGGATTTACATAGGTATGAATGTGAGTGTGAATGGTTGTTTGTCTATATGTGCCCTGTGATTGGCTGGCCACCAGTCCAGGGTATACCCCGCCTCTCGCCCGAAGACAACTGGGATAGGCTCCAGCCTCCCCGCGACCCTCGTGAGGATAAGCGGTAGAAAATGAATGAATGACTGCTTAAATATGGATATTTTTTACTACTAATAAGACAACAGCATATTATTTTAATTACTGTTTGAAAAAACGCAATCGAGTGAGGGAACAATGTCGGAACCGTGATGTAGCGAGGGTCAACCGATGTTAAGACCAAGAAGTGTAAACTTGGAAGGTGTTTTGAGAAATGCCATCAGCAGTCCCGCCATGGTTTTCAGCATCTCTCGGTGGTCGGAGGCTGAGGCTTTGCGGGATATTGATTCTCTCCATCTAGAGACGGTTTCCATAATTGGTTAAAATGACCGGGTGCCGAGAGGGATAGCTCTCTGCTGAAAACCATTTCCCAGCCCCGCTTGGAGTCGAGCCAAGCTCTGGGTTGTTCGGATATGTTCCAGCCCCAGTCTGACTGGCAGCAATTAGGGGTGTCTGAGCCAAGCTCAGCTTGCGCTTCGCACAAACACCCCTAATTACTGCCAATTAGGCTAGGCGGGTAGGCAGATTTGAGAAGCCGGGGGGATGTTCAGGCATGGGTGGGCATGGAAACAATTTTCAAGGGCTTAGAACGTGACTGGATGAAAAGGTTAATGCTTTGGAGTGCAAGGGGATAATAACAAAAGATGGGAAAGCCGAGCCCCGGTTCTCACCTCCAGCGACGAGCCCGGCTTCTTCTTCAATTCCTCGCATTTCCTAAATTTGCAGATCTGGTGGCCCGTTTTGCGGTTTCGACAACTGCTGCAGACACCACAGTTGATTAGCCGCCTGCAGGGTGCACAGACCCCACACCTTTTCCTTTTCTTCTTTGCCGGGTTTCCACTTGATGCCGAGGAATTATTCTGTGGGCAGTCTGCCAGATTGGCAATTTGAAACGCACTGTCTGTAACGGCTGCTGAGGCTGCGGGGGAGTGAAGGGCTGTCATGACGATGACCCCGGGAGGTAATGAGATGCCCCCTAAAGCCGGAATAGCTGAAAAAGTTCCAACACGTTCAGGGAGATTCATTATCTCTGCTTCGGCAGCGCCGCATTTCAGCTTGTTCATGCATTCTCCTGCTAAAGGTCTGCAGTGTTCGGGGGATAAGGTAGAGAGGAAATTATTATTTGCCATTTGCAGCGTCTCTGGCGGCACGCCAGGCTTACCCGGCCTCTGGGAGTCATTTCTATGCATGCTGGTCCTATTAGGGTTTATTGCTGCTGATTTCCTCCCCCAGAGCATGGCGTTATCGCAGTTCCAAGGGGACATGCCGATTCTGGCGCTGGGAAAAATGGGCGTCGTGATGCGGGCAATCTTGGCAGTTTGTGGAAATGCCCCATTGGTTTTGTAAAAGTTCGCAAAAGACCTGTACCTTTCCATTTCGGCGTTATAATCCAAAAGCTGGCTTAATCCACCATCCTGGAGATTATCCTTTTGTAAAAGAGAAACGTCGGCGTTCTGTCCGTTTTCGATGCAAAGCGCACTGTTTATGTTAGACATGGCTGAGAAGGGCTTGTCGTTGTTTAGGAGAGGCGGGCGAGATTACTGTGGCCTTGATCGAACTCGAGTTGTTTACCAACAGTGCCGTACCATCCTGGGTTAGCTTCTCCGGTGCTAAAAGTAGGGGGAAAAGGAAGAACAGTTACACACAAGAGATATTGACAGTTTTGTTTATAAAACATATAAACAAAGTCAATCCAGCTAGTCGGGTCTGATCTTAAACTTGATGAATCGTCAACAATGAAACAGACCACTGTGTCATCATTATAATGATGATTTAAAAACACACTCTGAATATTATGTGATCTCCTCAAGGTGCTTTTTACTCATTGGAAGAAAGTCAAAACATTTTCATCTGGAAAGCTAGAAACTGCAAATGAAGAACGTAAATAAACTACTTTGCATGCAAGAAACACCAAACAGGACCTAAGAACAGTCTTCCAAGAGGTATCCTAAATGAGTGAAAAATATTATATGGCATGCAAATGTGTGTTATGGACATTTGCGGATTCAATGTTTTGGTGTACCAATTCTTGAGAGATTTAATTACATAAATGCTCAGGCAGGCTATATGGTCCATGCACCATAGGTTACCCAAGAACACCTGCTGGTCCCCAAACACAACACAAAAAAGCCACTGGTGTATCTGCATCCGGATCATGGACCAACTTGTGTCATCTGTTGTGTGTGTTATTGTGTGTGTGTTATTGTGTGTGTGTGTGTGTGGTTCATTTTCTCTATCTCTACACTACTGTCTGGATTTGGTTTCCACAAGATAAAAGCCCCATTAGACACATCTAGCCTTATAGTTCCATTACCTTTCTCCCCTGTGCGTCCCCTCTTATTTGGCAAAGATGATCCATTTCCAGGATAGATGCCTCAAAAATATACTATGATACGCACTTTAGAAGTAGAAATCACACCAACATTACCGATGCGATTATATGTTAATTATTTATCTGACGTAATCATAAACATACATAGGTAACTATCAATAAAGATTAAAAAAAATGCAAATTTCTTATCAAGAGTACACAACTTTAAGATTCAATGCTAAGAATATCTCAAAGAAGAAAAAAAAACACAGCCAAGAGTTAATTGAAGCGCCTCCTTGGCCTAATCATCAACCCTTCTATGGGTGATTATTACTTAATCAATCCACCCCTAGAGCAGAACATGCAGCCCAAAGGCAATCAAGTCACCGGCATTGATTTTCAGCCTGTAAACAAACTTTACAAAGATAGAAATGTCCAATATGAACACACAGGCGCTCGGGATAAAGCTAAGCAATATTAATTACATTCATTGTGCACCGTGGGAGATATTCCCCTCAAAAGGTCACGCATAGATAATCCCAATGCAAAATAAATCCGTACAAAAAATAAATAAATCTGACATTGCTTAGGTCACTTTACAGTCACAAAGACACATGAATGCATCACAGTACAGGACAGGAATTACAAAAGAAAGTAATGGTGGGGTTCACCTACCAGATTCCCGTTGAGAGCGGTTCCCGAGGCGCTAGCAGCCTGCGGCCGTGCACACGCACATTACCGCTGAGAGATGTGGAAGAGTGGAGGTGGCGGAGGGGAGTGTGGGGAGAAGAAAAAAAAAAAAAAAAAAAGACGCGCAGACTCTCAAAGAGGAGCGTGTGTGCGTGGAGAGGGGGGGAAGCGCTCACTCAAAACAAAAGAGCCATGTCTTTTTTTTTGTAGCGACTTTCTTACCAAAGGTGAAAAATAAATGAAAGCATAAATGGAGGTTTAAATAATGCGAAAATTGGCGCGAGAAGCAGAGGGAGTTGCTGTTGTCCTGATACTGGGCTTTGTGAGAGAGAGTGTGTGAGCGTCTCTCTCTCTTTCACTCTCTCTCTCTCTTTCTCTCTCTCTCTCTCGCTCGGTAGCTGCTGTCGCTGTGTGTGGCTGATTGGTGCTGAGGTGAGGACGCGGGGATGTGGACACCTACTGATCATTGGCTGGAAATTACTATAGAAACACACGGGGAGGTGGGAGGGCACAGAGGCAGTCTCGACATGTGCAGCGTTTGTACACTGAAATATTTCATGTAAACAAAGGTAATAAAATATAAGTAAGGATGTGGGTTAAATTTGTGTTCTATTGGTTCGTCCTGCGAGGTTGCACGGTGGTCGAGTGGTTAGCGTGCAGACCTCACAGCTTGGAGACCCGAGTTCAATTCCTTGCATGTTCTCCCTGTGGATGCGTGGGTTTTCTCCGGGTACTCCGGTTTCCTCCCACATTCCAAAAACATGCTAGGTTAATTGGCGACTCCAAATTGTCCATAGGTATGAATGTGAGTGTGAATGGTTGTTTGTCTATATGTGCCCTGTGATTGGCTGGCCACCAGTCCAGGGTCTACCCCGCCTCTCGCCCGAAGACAGCTGGGATAGGCTGCAGCACCCCCACAACCCTCGTGAGGAAAAGCGGTACAAAATGAATGAATGAATGAATGAAAGTGGATTCTGAAAATGTGCAAATGTATTACTCTTTTGAACGCATATTGTTTTAAGAAGCCAATCTCTGCTTAAGTGGCTCCCACCAACTAACTGGATTTATATTCCTCATCACCAAAATCAGGCTGCATGGTGGTCGAGTGGTTAGCACGCAGCTAGGAAATCTGGGTTTTCTCCGGGTACTCCGGTTTCCTCCCACATTCCAAAAACATGCTAGGTTAATTGGCGACTCCAAATTGTCCATAGGTATGAATGTGAGTGTGAATGATTGTTTGTGATTGATGAGTGATATGAGTGTGTGATTTTTTTCAAGTAGGCATTTTTGTGATGCAAATGTGTTACTCTTTTGAACACATATTGTTTTGAGAAGCCAATCACTTGTCATTTTCAAAAACTACTAATTTGAGAGTTTTCAGGCTCCAAATAAACTGCAGTTTTCAGTTAGTACCATCTTTCAGTGAAAAACGATCTCAAGTCAAAAACATGCACGATGACTTTTGCACCGTTCTGCGTAAAAAAAAGGACAGAAGATGATATTAAAGTGATGCAGTTCATGTGTCAGCCTGCACTTTTGGAAGTTCACTTGCAGGTCACATTGGCTAGGGGGCAGTGGCTACATCCTGCCAATTGGGGTCATTCTAGAAGCCCATACTGAGGTCAGACTGCCTGAAACTTTGAATACATGCTGGAAAGTGTTGAGAACAAGCATGAGTTAATGACATAACCAACATATATTACTTTGGTGTGCTGCAATCCAACTGTATCTATTTACCATGCTTATTTTGTGACAGTGAAAAGGTTTCTCTGCATTTAATCCACATATGCAGAGCACTGGACTGATAACATGGGGCTGCTCAATCTCTTTCAAATTTGGAGTCTATCCCAGCCGACTTTGGGTGAGAGGCAGGAAAGTCTGGTCACCAATCAATCACATGGCACATATTGACAAATGAGCATTCACCCTCACATTCACACCTATAGACAAACTAGAATCTCCAATTAACCTAACATGCATGTAAACTCCACACAAAGATGCTCCAACAGACATGCTAACAGGCCACAGTGCCCAATGGTTCCTTTCCTGTAATGTAAACATCCCGCTTGGTCCACCATGCTGCTAATTTGAATAGAGCTGAGCTGTGATGAAGATAAAATACCAACCCCTGCTGCATCCCCTCCCTCCCATCCAGTGACAGCCGTAATGACTTAAAACCTTTGGGATTCATCAGCCATTATAAATCTCGCCTGCTGGCCACACGTGGCACATGCCTACTCCCGCAGGCTGACAACAGCGCGCACATTTATTTTCACGAGCCCCCTGCGTGACATGCGTGAGCTCGCTCGTGTTGGTGCCTGTGGCTTTGGGAGTTAAATGAAATCACCACTTCAATCGACGTCCAGGATTATTACACCCCCCCCCCCATGCCCCCTCAACATTTATCCCGGGCTTCGGGGTGTAGTTGAGAACAAAGTAAGCGTGGTGTGCGTGTTTCACCTCTGCAACTTCATGTTGAGGCCAATTATTAATTAATCAACCATGCAAAATTAATTGATAAGCCCCTATATTAGATTTTAGGCTGCAGCACTGATGAAAACCACATCATTGTATTATTAATGTAATATAATAATGTCATTGTAAATACAGCGGAACTTCGGTTTTCGTGAATTATCTTTTTCAAAAGGTCTGTCTAGAAATGAAATGTATAGAAACAATTTTTGTCATAGGAAACAATGTAAATCCAGATACCCGATAACAGATAACAAATACATAGTTTTACATACAGAAAACAATTTGAAATTAATATAATAAAATAGGCAATAGGCAAGACCACACAACTAGGAGACCTGAGTTTGATTCCACCCTCGGGCATCTCTGTGTGGGATTTCTCCGGGTACTCCGGTTTCCTCCCACATTCCAAAAACATGCTAGGTTAATTGGCGACTCCAAATTGTCCATAGGTATGAATGTGAGTGTGAATGGTTGTTTGTCTATATGTGCCCTATGATTGGCTGGCGACCAGTCCAGGGTGCACCCCACCTATCTGCCGAAGACAGCTGGGATAGGCTCCAACACACCCGCAACCCTCGTGAGGATAAGCACTAGAAAATGAATGAATGAATGAATGTTTCAATTATTAAAAACCTGTGGAAAAGACAGGAAGCAGAACTAGAGGTAGCAGAGATGTGGATGCTGAGGTTCACATTGGGAGTGACCAGGATGGATAGGATCAAGAACAAGTAGAAAAAAATGTAGAAAAAAATGAATGACTTTTCAGTGAAAACGAAGAGGTGGGCTGGTTCTGGTTGGACACTTTTGTACACTTTGTATTACCATTCCAAAAAATGTGGACAGAATCAAACCTTAATGTAATTTGTCACTTTTGCTACCAGTAATTCTCTCCCAGGGAGTACATTAGTGTTGCTTTGCCTGTAGTAGACAGAAACAGACTCATTCTGACTGTAAATTACAGACATCAAAATACAAATATCTGGCATAGAAAGATTTCTATACCGCTATACTTTGCTAGGGTCGTGGGTACGCTGGAGCCTATCCCAACTGTCTTCGGGCGAGAGGCGGGGTACACCCTAAACTGGTCGCCAGTTTATCACAGGGCACATATAGACAAACAACCATTCACACTCACATTCATATACCTATGTAAATCCAGTTAGTTGGTGGGATCCACTTAAGATTGGCTTCTCAAAACAATATGCGTTCAAAAGAGTAACACATTTGCATCACAAAAATGCCTACTCAATAAAAATCACACACTCATATCACTCATCAATCACAAACAACCATTCACACTCACATTCATACCTATGGACAATTTGGAGTCGCCAATTAACCTAGCATGTTTTTGGAATGTGGGAGGAAACCGGAGTACCCGGAGAAAACCCATGCATGCACAAGGAGAACATGCAAACTCCACACAGAGATGGCTGAGGATGGAATTGAACCCTAGCTGTGAGGTCTGCGCGCTAACCACTCGATCGCCGTGCCGCCCGTCCCTGAACATAAGAAGCTGTAATGTCCATCCTACGATGGACGGCAGTCAATCTCTGTTTTTTTTTTCATCAAAGACATGGATAGTGGTCTTTTTAGAGTTGGGCCACCATAGACAGATTCCAGCCAAGGACACTTTTTATCAACTTCATTATGTTTGTGTCGGTTGATCATTTTACTCAAAAAAAAGCGCACAGAACGATGATACTATCTGTCTCGAAGCACTACACCGTGAGCTGATGAAGTGTTTAAGCGTACTTTGTGTTTTAGTCATTAATTTAGTACAGTGCTACCACTTTGATAAAGAATGTAAGAATGAAAGAATTTAATAAAGAAGACATTTCAATTCATACCTATGGACAATTTGGAGTTTTGGAATGTGTTAGGAAACCGGAGTACCGAAAAGAAACCCAAGTACGCACAGAAAGAACATGCAAACTCCACACAGGGATGCCCAAGAGGAGATTCCAACCCAAATCCGTAGCCTACATGCTAATATTACAAGATAATAATCTGGTTTGGACAGGTCTTAGTTAGTCTCCTACAAAAATAATCAGTACTTAGTTAGTTGGGTTAACCTGCTATTCGTCATTAATCCAACAATTCATTGCAGTATTGGGAGTAAGTTTGATGTTAACTTTATTCAGTCTCTATGATGCACTATATTTACATTTCATTGTAAGAGAGACTTTAAAAATACATTTGTCTTGACTTTTGCCTAAACTGATGATGGAAGCTCAATGTTTTGATCCTCCACATGAGACAACATTAAAAAAACATCCTTGAAGCGTTATTTTTCTCCATATCAGAGCCTCTACATCTGTGTGCACGGAAGCTCCTCTGTCTGAAAATCATTTTTATCTTCTGGGCGATAATCGCCCTCGGGGGAAATCTTGTCTTGGTGGTCCTAACCTCTGTCTGCCGAGCCACAGCGCTGCGTGTGTCTCCAGCGGGGTGGGAGACATGAACCCTCATGGCGGCCCTTTGTTCCCGTCTGCACGCTCTGGAGCCGATCCCCTTGTGTCTCTTCCTCCCCTCTGTTACCCTGGGCTTTTAACTTAAGACGGAGGAGCAATTAATAACCATGAAGCTAGATTTAAAATGTAGCACACATCTTAGGGGTGGGGTGGGTGAAGTCAAAGGATATGGGTGTTTAAGGGGTGATGGGGTGCATCCATTGAGTCAACCTGAGAAAACACATCAATGGTACAAAGAATAGATTCATCGTGTGCAGAAGATTCCCGTTATCTTAAATATCTTGTAAATGAAATTGACTGTTCCTCAGCTACGATAAGCGACCTGATGCAGATATGCTTTAAAAGTGTCTTGGTTGAACATGAAACAAATATTTTTTTAATGTCAAAAGAAAACCAAGTTCTCCATCTTCCAGTTCTTGGCTGTCCACAATAGTAGAGTAGAAGGTGGTTAGCACGCAGACCCCACAGCTAGGAGACCAGGGTTCAATTCCACCCTCGGCCATATCTGTGTGGAGTTTGCATGTTCTCCCCGTGCATGCGTGGGTTTTCTCCGGGTACTCCGGTTTCCTCCCACATTCCAAAAACATGCTAGGTTAATTGGCGACTCCAAATTGTCCATAGGTATGAATGTGAGTGTGAATGGTTGTTTGTCTATATGTGCCCTGTGATTGGCTGGCCACCAGTCCAGGGTGTACCCCACCTCTCGCCCGAAGACAGCTGGGATAGGCTCCAGCACCCCCGCGACCCTTGTGAGTAAAAAGCGGTAGAAAATGAATGAATGAATGAATGTTCAGGGACCAATGTGATTTGTAAATGATTTGCAAACTCTCTTGTGACAACCTTTCGAAAAAGCTAATATTGTTCTTGTTCCAATGACCCGCTAGTAATTGCAAACCATAAATGACAGGTAATGGGTGGAACACATGTCTATGACACTAAAGTGGTGAAGTCATCAGATTTTCATGTGAACGACAGGAAGGAAGGGTGGGCCAGCACTGGTGGCATTAGGTCATCAATTAAAATTAAAGGGAAAGTGTGCAGTGCCACAATCAATATTTTGCTCCATCCTGCGACAGCGGCTGTCGTGGTACATGAATGTAAACAACCGCGTAACGATCCCCCTTCGATTTGACAAGGTCTTAAACTGACCACAGACTCTCCAAGGTAAAAACAAAGCACATTGTCTTGCCTCAGCGTTGACAGTCAATATGACAAAGTTTACCTGACTTTGGAGGCAACCACGTCTTAAAACATCAAGCAAATTGTTCCATAAACAACAAAAGTGCAAACACAAAGAGAAGCCGTTCGGTGTCCCCTCCGCATGAACGAGGCTTGAGGACACTTTTTTTTTTGTTTTGGTGCTAATATGTGCAAACACAGTTGCCAGGCTCATCTGTCAGTGTGGGAAAGCAAACACTTTGTGCAAACACAAAGATCTGGGAAGCACCCGTTTAAGTCGCTAAGTCACATTCAGCATGCGAGTCACTTTGTGTTCTGCTCTCAGCCACCTCACACTTTGGTGTCAAAAATCTGGAGATGACACCGTCTCTTGTGAAGGATGATGTTGATTCATGGAAATTCTTAGATAATATAAGGTAAAAACTTTTATCATCTTGATTGGTGCCATCTCACTGACCATAACATGTCGGAGAAGTATTTCCTCATGCATACATTTCCTGGCATCGAACCATAAACAGTATTCTGCACTGGTTTCTCGGTTTCAGTTCGGTTTTAAAGTCGCTACATTGGCTCCCCGTCCGCTTCAGAATCGATTTTAAGATTCTCTTACTGGTTTTTAAATGTCTTAACGGTCTTGCCCCTTCTTATTTATCTGATCTGCTTTTACCATATCAACCCCCGCGCACCCTGCGGTCCTCCGGCACTGGCCTTTTAACAATACCAAAACCCAGAACGAAAACCCACGGTGAGACAGCATTTAGCCACTATGGCCCCCACTTGTGGAACAGCCTGCCTGAGAGCCTCAGGACTGCGGAGACAGTTGATATTAAAAAAAAAAAAGATTGAAGATACACCTTTTTAATCAGGCTTTTAACTCATTCATTCATTCATTTTCTTCCGCTTTTTCCTCACCAGGGTCACGGGGGTGCTGGAGCCTATCCCAGCTGTCTTCGGGCGAGAGGCGGGGTACACCCTGGACTGGTCGCCAGCCAATCAATCACAGGGCACATATAGACAAACAACCATTCACACTCACATTCATACCTATGGAAAACCCACGCATGCACGGGGAGAACATGCAAACTCCACACAGAGATGGCCGAGAGTGGAATTGGACCCTGGTCTCCTAGCTGTGAGGTCTGCGTGCTAACCACTAGACCGCCATGCCGCCCCAGGCTTTTAACTAATATTTTTAAACTTTTCTTATGTTTTATCTTTTTAGTCCTATTTTATGCTTTTAGTTTTTAGCTTTTAACTCCAGTGTTTCCTCAGGGGGGGTCCTCCACACTGGGGGCTGTGTCGGGTCTGCTGAGGGGGTGCCATCCTTGGGTCCCTTCGACCCGGCCGGCTGGGGGTTCCTCCCATTAATGTGGGGGTCCGCCTGTCTGTCGTAGTCGGGGGGCCCGGGTGCTGCCCCCCCCGATGGCACGGCCTGCGGCTCCTCCCAGTGTGGACGGCCCCAAAGGTGGCCTTTCCTTGATACTCAGTGCCATGCCATGTCTTCCTACTGTATGTGATTGTGTGTGATTGTGTGTATATGTGGGTGTGTGTGTGTGTGTGTGCGCGTCTAGTATGGAGGGTGGAGGGGAGGGGCTTTCTGAGTATTTGTTTTCCTTTTAATTGTAGTAATTGTTATTAACTCTGTAAAGCACTTTGTGTTGCATGTCTTTGCAGGAAAAGTGCTATACAAATAAAGTTGATTTGATTTGATTTAACAATACACTGACGAGAAAACAGCCACCAGGAAGTACTCTGTCAATGCTAACATGCGAGTCTATCTTAGCTTATTTATATCTAAGATGTCTGCTCTAGACTCCCATGGAAAGTTGTGTGCTGCAGTGAAATACGTCCACGCATAAAAAAAACAGCAGCAAGGCTAAACTAATAGGCTAAACTAATATTCTGCACTACAGAGCCATGTTTGTACCCAAGGCGCGGGGGTGGCCACTGGGGTGGTCAGAGAGTGACCAAGGGTGGCCATGGCCACCCGTAGTTCTGCCGCTGATCATTAGTAGTAGTACAGACACGTTGTTTGTATAATGCTTTGTTGATGGAAGTAGCGTTAGCTCCTATCGGCTGTATGATCACAAGTTCCTGTCATGTTTGAAATGATAAATATAAAGCAAAAGCAAAATGTGAACATGTATGTTAATGTATAAAAACATTATTAGAGGGCTTCATTCATTCATTCATTTTCTACCGCTTTTCCTCACGAGGGTTGCGGGGGGTGCTGGAGCCTATCCCAGCTGTCTTCGGGCGTGAGGCGGGGTACACCCTGGACTGGTGGCCAGCCAATCACAGGGCACATATAGACAAACAACCATTCACACTCACATTCATACCTATGGACAATTTGGAGTCGCTAATTAACCTAGCATGTTTTTGGAATGTGGGAGGAAACCGGAGTACCCGGAGAAAACCGACGCATGCACGGGGAGAACATGCAAACTCCACAGAGAGATGGCCGAGGGTGGAATCGAACCCTGGTCCTCCTAACTGTGAAGTCTGCGCTCTAACCACTCGACCGCCGTGCCGATTAGAGGGCTCATTCATTCATTCATTTCCTACCGCTTTTCCTCACGAGGGTTGCGGGGGGTGCTGGAGCCTATCCCAGCTGTCTTCGGGCGAGAGGCGGGGTACACCCTGGACTGGTGGCCAGCCAATCACAGGGCACATATAGACAAACAACCATTCACACTCACATTCAGACAATTTGGAGTCGCTAATTAACCTAGCATGTTTTTGGAATGTGGGAGGAAACCGGAGTACCCGGAGAAAACCCCCGCATGCACGGGGAGAACATGCAAACTCCACACAGAGATGGCTGAAGGTGGAATCGAACCCTGGTCCTCTTGCTAACTTTTTTTTTTTTTTTTTTTTTTAGAATGCACAGAAAAAGCAAAGTGTAGTTTTCCTTCAAGCAAGGCATTTGTTCGAGTACAACAGGCGACAAATTGAGTCATGGCATCTATTAGAGCGGAGTGTAATATTTGAGGATGTACAATAAATTGTCCCCATTATAAGGTAAAATATATGCAGGTAAGCGCAGCAGAGAGGTTAGTCCCCGAACTAGTTCAGCCCTCGGCCTGGTGTCATCAGCCGCTCGACACGCTCAACACCGCCGGTATATGCAAGCGCATGACAAGTACGGCACGTTCAGCAATTACATGCAGAACCTAGGTGGTGAAAACCCTCGTGCACAAGCGAGAGGGACTTAGGATCACCTGCTGAAATATTCCCTTGCATGTCTCGCATGTGAAAGGTGTATTCATGTGTGTCCCAGAGCAGTGATGGGTGGAACAAAAAAAAAAAAAAAAATCCCAGACCAAGCGTTCTTCTTTGCACTCAATGTCAGTCATTCATTGAGGCAGAGAGGCATGGAGGGAGGCGGCATCTATAAAACAAACAGAGGAAGGGCAGACGTGGCAGGAAGGGAACTGCTGCCAGACACATTACAAGGCGCTCTAATGAGGGAGCCCACGCTAACCCCCCCCAACCCCCCCTTTCCCTCTCCTCCCCTCCCCTACACAGAGGCGCACGAGGCGGGAATTAATTGTGAGGGCGATGATGGCGAGCGAGCTGTGGAGCAGGTCATTACTGCACGCCTCCTCCTGGAGCGCCGCGGGCAGAGCGTGGAACGCCACGCAGCTTGCACAATTCCCATGATCCCACAGGAGGGAGGTGGAGGGAGGCAGATAGAAAGAAGGGGAACGATGGGGACACAGAAAAATACAGGGAAAAAAATGGAAGGGAAGGCAGGAAGCTTCCTTTTTGTTGGAAAGGGGGGAAAAAAATCACATGTTGATGACTAATATCCGTGTTTAAATGTTAATCCCTGATGCAATATGCAATATTAATCATGGAATTTTGGCACACTTTAGTCATTGTTGTTTTTTTTTACCACAAAAATTTTAATTTCATTAAGACTAAAATAAAGCAAAATATAACTGTCCATATACTGTATTTTAATTTTTTATTTGCAACTTGATGGGATTTTTGTTTTGGGAATTCTTATAATTTGCACATGCACTGATAAATATATATAAAAACCAATAAAACACGTTCCCCTCATTTCTCTTTGTCAGGTTGGTCGCCCTTACTAAACCTGTGACATCACATTGAAAGCATTGGACACATTGCCCTCTAGTGGCTACTTTATGTACAGTATAACATGCGGTCAATACCCAAGTTGGATGAAAGTATAACTGTGTAATAAATGAGGTGCTATACTTTTGCCCACTATATACTATATTATTAATACATTTATAGAGTTCTTACAATTTTTTTTTAATTTGGGTGTCTTGATGATGATATTGTTGTCAGTGGCAAACAACTACAAAAAAATTGAAAAGGTCATCATAAGAATTGATGATAGAGAAATTACAAAAAAATTACATACTCCACATAGAGATGGCCGAGGGTGTAACTGAATCCTGGTCTCCTAGCTGTGAGGTCTGCGTGCTAACCACTCGACCGCCGTGCAAATAATAATCAATAATAATAATGTTATTGTTATTGTTGTATTTTTATTGTAATAATAATAATAGTTTTTACATTTTTTTTTAATTTGGGTGTCTTGATGATGATATTGTTGTCAGTGGCAAACAACTACAAAAAAATTGAAAAGGTCATCATAACAACTGATGACAGAAAAATTACATTATGCTGCAAAATATTTATTAAACATCAGTTTTTGATATGAAACTTAAAACAAAAACAAGACTATTTCATGGATGTACTCTCCTGTCTGTCTTTCCGGGTGAGGAAGATGTTCCTCTACCTAACGTTCCACGACAACAAAAAAGCAGACACCAACTTGATTATGTATTTAATGACCCGGCTCAGCGCTTTTTCCTTTTTTCCACCCTCTACTTTCATGACTAGAAAACCTAATGAGTACTGTGTTGTTGCCTTGGGGATGGTTGCATTAGCACAAAAACATCATTTTATGCGGTATCTGTCTGGGTAATAAAGTTTATGTGAAATTGAGCTGAAGGTGCATCACTAGTTTAAAAAAAATAAAAGTCTAAAGGGTAATGACTCTAAGCTGATGTGGAGCATGTATGAAGATGGACACAAAAACTCTGTTACTGTAGTGCCTGTACTATATGTGAAAATCATATAATAGTGCTACAACATGTTTGTTACCATATGTATTTAGGTTGGCTGTATAATAATAATACATTGAAAGTCATAGGTTCTATTATCAGTTATCCAGTTATAGAAGGATTTTACATGATATTAGATTGCAACGTTGCAAGGGCCTGCATCAAATTGTAATATGGCTTAATGGTGTGTTTGCAGCCCAACATGCCTGGTCTGGCATTTTTGTGTTACAACAGGACTTGTTTTGTTTCATTGCACTCCATTGATACTTGTTAGTACGTGTTGGAAAATAGTCCAGTTATCATTCATTCATTTTCTACCGCTTTTCCTCACAAGGGTCACGGGGGGTGCTGGAGCCTATCCCAGCTGTCTTCGGGCGTGAGGCAGGGTACACCCTGGACTGGGTGCCAGCCAATCACAGGGCACATATAGACAAACCATTCACACTCACATTCATACCTATGGACAATTAACCTAGCATGTTTTTGGAATGTGGGAGGAAACCGGAGTACCCGGAGAAAACCCACGCATGCACGGGGAGAACATGCAAACTCCACACAGAGATGGCCCGAGGGTGGAATTGAACCCGGGTCTCCTAGCTGCGAGGTCTGCGCACTAACCACTCTTCCACCGCGCAGCCCCAGTTCAGTTATCAGTAATATTTCTTTTAGGATGCTAGATTCTACCTAAAAAGGCAGCACCAAGAACACAGCCAAAGTGTAATGCTGGTGATTTTAAGGGTACCATTATTTCTAATGCAATCTGCCCCCCCCCCCAACATACTGCCCCTTTAAAGTGTTTTTACATACCCATCAAAAACCTGAAAGTCATCTCTTTACTCATCAATTCTTTCTAATGGTCTGCAGCCAGTGCTACTAATTAACCTTAAATATTTGCACCGGCACGCAATCCGATAATTTATACATGCATGGTTACGAGTGAAAGAGTCGTCCGTGCTTGTAAATCATGTCCGGCCACATTCCTGCCATTTGCCGCAAGTGCAAACGCAGCTGAGATTGATTGTCAAACATCTCCAGCTCATCGGCGGCATGGGCAGAGAGATAGTAGCAAGGTCAAAACCAAGGACTGGCGCCAATCATTGATGGGCTTGCGGAAGGGAGCTTATATGTCACGCCACAGCTGCCACGAGCTGCAAAACATCACCTTAATTACCCCCATGCCACACACGTGTCTGGGAGATTCTGTGCTCAATGCTTAAGTATCTTTCATCGTAAAATGATCGCTTTGCCATGATACTGTATGTAACTTCCTCTTTGTCTTGGTAAGTGTTTTACGACAGTTCAGAGGAAGGGAGGTTTGTCCGGCGATGGACATCATAGCTGGAGGCAGCTGCAAGAGCCAAGCGCGTGTTGTGTTGATCCCGAATCCCAAGCAGGTGAAGGGATCATTTCAGGACTGTGACATCTCAGAAGATGACCTCAGCTGCCTCAAACAAAGAGGAAGCGGTTGGTGCTGGACAGCTTGACTGTTCTCCCACCTGACTGGCTTGATTACAATCCTCACAAAGTACTTGATAGCGAAACCTTCTATAGGTCTGTGAGTCACATGTTAGAGGTTTACTCATTACTCAACTCTTTACTGTGGAATCAAGTTATGGAACAGATTGAGCAAATATACAAGCAGTTGATGTCTGCAAAATACAAGAACTTGTGTACAAAGTGCTACAGTATGTCTATCTACTACAACATTGACAGTACCCACCCATCCTTCCAGCTATTTATACTGACTATTATTGATTATAATTGTTAAATATTAACTATTTCCGGTGAAAAAAAAACTTTTACAGGAAGTCAATAAATGTGTTCCAATTGACGTGAAATGGTTGACGGGTGGGATTAAATAAGATCCGCTTCTTTTTACTCTTTTTGGACATGTGGGGCTGTGCATTGTTTTATGTAATGTATTGTTATTCATTCATTCATTCATTCATTCATTTTCTACCGCTTATCCTCACGAGGGTCGCGGATGGTGCTGGAGCCTATCCTAGCTGTCTACAGGCGAGAGGCGGGGGTACACCCTGGACTGGTGGCCAGCCAATCACAGGGCACATATAGACAAACAACCATTCACACTCACATTCATACCTATGGACAATTTGGAGTCGCTAATTAACCTAGCATGTTTTTGGAATGTGGGAGGAAACCGGAGTACCCGGAGAAAACCCACGCATGCACGGGGAGAACATGCAAACTCCACACAGAGATGGCCGAGGGTGGAATTGAACCCTGGTCTCCTAGCTGTGAGGTCTGCGTGCTAGCCACTAGCTACCGTGCAGCTCTGTACTGTTATTATTATTATTATTAATAGTATTGTTGTATTTTTATGTAATAATAATAATATTGTTATTAGTATTATTATTATTATTATTTAAAAAAATAAAATATAATATTATTTATTATTTTATTATTATAAAATAATAAAATAAAATAATAATAATATTGTTATTTTTATTATTATTATTCACTTTTACTGGTCAAAATGAGTGGGTGGGAAAAGCCGATTTCAATGTGACATGCCAAAAGTGATGCTTGCGAGGAGCCAAGCTACCCCAAAAGCAGGGACTCATGGAAAGAGTCCTAACTCACCAGCAGGGGTCATCATCTCCTCTTATGCTAACATCAGAGCCCTCAGCCTCAATAAGCCCAAATCAACAAACATTATTGAGCATAGTGACATATATGCATATAGCATGCATTTGAGCTAGTGTATATATACGTATATATATATTATTTATTTTTAACACTGGTGTCAGACTCTGTGCATCTGTCAGGATGCTACACTTATCACACAATATCACCCTCAGATTGAGTCTCCATTTTACAGCGGTGCAGTGGATGCAGAGTATCGGTAAGCAAGGTTTTTGGGGAAAAAAATCTACATAAAATACAGCTGAACCTCAATTCTCAAACAGCTCAATGCTCTTGCTTGACAGTTAATGATGTTAAAATGCTATTTAACACATTGACCGAACAGTGAAAGGTGAAATCGTCTATGCTCTGAGTCAAGTTTCTCACATTTTGTTAAGATGGTGATGCTATCAAAACAAGTTATATTACCAAAAACCCTACATTGTTTCACAGGATCAATTAACAACAGGTTGAAAAGCCTAAAAAACCTCCAAAATAGTTTGCGCTGCTCTTAATAGAGGTCTGTCCCTATGGAAGCTTGGACCAGGGGCGGTATAAGGGGCGGTTGCACCTGTAGCCTGAATGCGAGAACCACCTCTTAAACCTCTTAGAAGCGGTTGGTCACCACGGGAACGGCAGAAGGCCGTGATCGGCCTTGTCTATCCCTGCTGTGCCCTAGGAGCAACCCTGTCAATAGTTACACGACACACCCACATGGCCACTATAAAAAGCCACGGAATGAAAATCCCCAAAAATTGTGATCAAAAAATGAATTGTTTGTGCAATTCAGGATTATAAAATTAGAGCTTTTAGACACATAACTCTCACTTGCTTTTAGTCCTTTCCCAGCTGAAGCACTCTGCACCAGATCCCCTGCAGTGGCTTAAACAATTAGGCTATGTGAGGCTGACACTAACGACTCTCTCTTGTTTTTTAAGGTTAACTACAGTAGGAGGGGAAGTAAGAGGGGCGGACAAGTGGTCAGATGGTTGTGTATTAGCCCAGGCAGAGGGCAATGTTATTATACTTATTACCCTGAACACAAATGTGTGTGTTTAGATTGCGAGAATGTGAGATGTGTTCAGTGATTAAGAGAAGTGCTGCTTTTCCCAGCTCTGCAAGCCTTGTACCCACAACTGTGTGTTACATGTCACTCTCTCTGATGTGAACGATGTGAAAAAACATTTTG
The DNA here is from genome assembly GCF_037039965.1 of Doryrhamphus excisus. NCBI lineage: Eukaryota > Metazoa > Chordata > Actinopteri > Syngnathiformes > Syngnathidae > Doryrhamphus > Doryrhamphus excisus. The sequence continues at coordinate 16,796,723 of NC_136365.1, forward strand.
AAATCACTGCTTCCACTCCCTACAACCCAATTATTTAATGATAAAACTCTAATGTAATGATACCAGTTTCTAAAACATTGTTTTAAGGCTTCCGGTTTTCCATCTCATGTTGTTGGTAATGGTAATGGTTTAATTTCACTTGAACATGCATCAGGTTACAATTGAATGCATCACATAATCAGTTCACAGTTCCACATGTCCAAAAGGAGTAGGAAGAAGCAAAGCTTATTAAATCCTACCCCTCCATCTGGTACTTTTACAATCAGTAATTACATTTGTTCACTTCCTGCTTTCCTAAAAAAAATTAGTTTTTTTTAATATTGAAATTTTTTGTCACATACCGAAGTACAAGGTGATATGAGCATCCAATGACATAATGGGTACCATAGTAAGTGTCAATATAGTGATATATATAGCACATCATGACTGGTTCAAGACTCTTCATCCTTGTATTTAGCAAACATCAACTGCTTGTATTGTTTCTTGAATTGGCTCATCGTTGTGCATTGTTTGAGGTCCTTACTCAATCCATTCCATAGTTTGATTCCACATACTGAAATGCTATGGCTTTTTAACGTAGTCCTAGCATTGTTTAAAATGTAGTTCTTCCCTTAGATCATACTTCTCCTCTCTTGTAGAGAAGTATTGGATGACATTTTTAGCTAATTGGTTATTTTTAGCCTTATGCATTATTTTAGCTGTTTGAAGATCAACTATATCAGCAAGTTGAAGTATTTGTGATTTTAGAAATAAGGAGTTAGTATGTTCTCTGTAGGCGGCATTATGAATTATCCTTACTGACCTTTTTTGCAGTACATTTAGCGAGTGAAGATTGCTTTTATAGTTATTACACCATATTTCCACACAATAAGTAAGATATGGTAGAACCAGAGAGTTGAGATGTCCTGGTGCAGATTTTCTAAGTTGCACAATTTTTGTGGATTGGTTTGTGATGTAGAACCAGAACCAGTCTAGCTACAGTACATGAGATTTTAACTGCATTCATCGGTAATCAAAGATGCTAAACTTGAAGCTACAGTAAACTAATTGAAGCCAAAGCCAAACTAGAAAATAAATAACACACATGGAAACTAAAACTCAGGAACGGGAGATCATTTTGTATTTCCAAGTTTAAATTAAAGCTGCCTTCGTAAAACCATGATCACAGCCTTGGTTTGTCACAGGTTGGTGCCTAAACATGACCATTGCCGTGACAAGGATCTCAAGACCGGATATATTTCTAGTCTAAATACCAACCTTGTTGTAGTTTATCCAACAACCATGTTTTCCTCCTGGTTTTAAAGTGTGAGGTCAGTCAAGTGACAAGTGTGCCTCACATTTTGATGACCCAGGGTCAGTGTGAGGCCACTACTGTGTTTACATTTGAGGTGACGGCACACGCCTCTGTCCCTTTGAAATGTGACAGGGTGAGAGGAATGACAAGATAATCTCCGATTTACGAGGTACAGTAGCTCTGGGTGGGGTTGGCCAGTGAGGGGGGGACCAGCCCAGTGACAAAAATAACAATAGTCACTGCAGCCATTTAAAAAAAAACACATTCAGGATAAGTTTGATCAAATTTAGCATGGTAGTACTTTGAATGGGTTTGGTTATTTAGTGATTTTACCCACTACTTTCCACACTATATGACTGGCCTCAGGCAGGTAGAGAGGGGGAAGGAAGCAGAACTGTCCAAACAACCCCTGAAAGTCCTGCAGTGTGACTCATAGGGACACTTCATTAGTGTCATGGTCAGTTAACTGTCCTGCTGTGGGATGTATTCATGGCGTCTCCTTCATTCAGTTACCCAGATATTTGCAGCTCATTTGGGTCAAAGCAGAATACCTTCGACCAAACAATACTCTAGAACAGGGGTCTAAAACACGCGGCCCGCGGGCCAAATGTGGCCCGCAGGACACTAGTTTGAGGCTCCCGCCTTGATATGAAAGTTTAATGTTAGTGCGGCCCGCACAAGTTTGATATGGATGCTGTATGGTATCATGTACCCAGAAAAAATTATTACGTTTGATTAATGTTCATGTTAAAGGTTAAATAACTGTTAACAGTTATCCTCCCTATCCGTGTGGAAGTGGTAAGTTTTTGGCTATTTAAGTTTAAAGGAAATAACTTGAAAGCTACCGATTAGGTCGCTAGCTCTCTAGTTTGCGAGTTAGCATGTGTCTAAAGACCCTGCAGTTGCGCAACATGTTGTAAATAAAGAGTATAAATGTGACTATAGTCGTGTTTTGTCATGTCTACAGGGCTCTAATAATGCTTTGTTCATTTTAATCTGAAAAAAATAATTTGTCTACCCACCAACTATATGTGGTTTCTTAAGTTTTTATTATTTGCCGTTTTATTATTATTATATTTATCTACTTATTACTGATTGATTTTCTTTATTCTTGATTTGTTTATTTATTTTTCATCTTATTTTGTGCAGAAAAATAAAAAGTAAGATATTTGAGAACAGTGGAATGTTTTATCAGAGCTTTTCTTACCAAAGCGAAGTTTTTTAAATGTGTTTTTTTTTTTTTTTGGAAAACCTGATGCGGCCCAGTCTCACCCAGACCCGAGCTCCAGTGGCCCCCCAAGTAAATTGAGTTTGAGAACCCTGCTCTAGAAACAAAAAAAAATGTGTATGATCACGTAATATGACTCCTGAAAATGAAGTTTTTTTCCATGTCCCGATAACCACGGTCCCTCGCCATCTCCAATCATTTTCATATAAATTTTAACAAACCCCTCCTACCTTTATTCCGCTTGAGACTATACCTTAAGCCAATCTGTTTTGTTTAGTGTCAGTTATCGTGACAAATTGACACTTGTTCCTGTTCATGTTAAGGGTGAGGTCTCACTTGGTTCCTCATTATAAAAAACACTACATGTTCCTCATATCTACTACCAATATTTATTTCAGCAAAATGAAAGACATGAGGAATAGAGACAATGATTAAGCCTCCATCCAAACACATACAGATGTAAAAATGAAAAGTATGAAATATAAATGCTTTGCTTTGACGTAAAAAGGGTCTATTTTGTCCGGGTAGAATGTGTGTTACAAGCTAGAGAAGAGTGACTCCTCCTTCCTCTTCTGGCCACTTCCCCTCCCCCATTCTGTGTAAAAACAAATCTCCTTTTCTGCTCTGAGCCTGAAACTATTGAGTCAACAAATGTCACTGCAAGCAAGGCAGTGGCTGGTGGAAAAGAGGAGGGGTCTGTATCTAAGCTCGAGCTGCATCTAAAGGCCGATTATTTTCAAACCCACCTGTTGCCAGTGGGAGATTAAAAAGTAGTTTTGGATGTTGGTGTTCTGCAAAATGTTCAGTTGTTTGTGTTTATGTAAGTTACACAACAGAGGATGCCACCGTTGTTCAGACAAGCTTAATTTTTAGTTTTGTTTTTTTTTTGGTAAGTCAATATAGTGGTTTTAAATCCAGGGGCGGCTTTCCCCCTCTGCTGTCTATCTTACAAATCCACGTGGCCAGTGTCAACAGGAGGAGGGTCTTGGCAGGCGCAGTGAGAAAAAAATGCTGCCTGCATGAGGGCTACAGCGTTGTCCTAAAAATGAGAGGCAGCCAGCCGAAGCGTAACCAAAAATAAGACACAGCCGGTGGAAATGAGTCCATTTCTAAACTGGTCGCACTCCAAACTGGCCCGGTATCTGATTGTTACTGCAAAAACATTGGCACTGTTACTCCGTCAATGGGAAAATTGCGTAACCGGTGGCTGATACTAGAAAGAAAATGGAAGGAAGTCAATGCATCGACGGTGAAAAAGGAGGGAAAAAAAAAGAAGCCACTGGGCTTCCTCCTTGAGAGAGAGACAAGGGGTGGAGACATCTACGCTGCCAGAGTTAGACAGTTGAGACCAGTGCAATATTTAACAAAAAAGTGGGGGGTGGAGTCCTGTCCTGAATCCACTCCATTGCTTGAGGGCAGCCATCATAGTGTTCACTATTGTGTACGGCTGAGGGAAGAAGAAAAAGAGAGGAGGGTGCACAAGGGGGGAAAGAAAACCTGTCCCTTTGTGTGGGAAAGACTCAGCAGGAAAGTGATTTGGTGACTGTTTGAGTTTGCCGGCGAAGCAAGGCTCTTCCCCCTCGACCCGCACATTCTTTTGTCAACTCTGCGTGCCTCGACTGCCTTAAACCAGAGTCGCATATATTGCAATTCTGCGAACCGGCAAACAGCGACACCCCGGCTTCTCCTGATGATGAGAGCAAACGTCAGACTGGTTTGCATGAATATTGATGTGGAGGATAGTCTGTTTCATAGAAGAACAGAAGGAAGCAAGATGGCTGCCCTTTAGGATTTGTAAAAGAGGAGATCCAGACGGTTTGTTGGAATTTCTACAAAGTGGAGGGACGCAAAAGAAGGTGAGGATTTACACACAGGCTTAATGCTCTGCTTACTCTTTCCTCTTATAACACTACGTTTATTTTTTGGAGGTTTTGAGAGTCATACAAGAAACAGCTAACGTCCCCCGCCGCAAAAGCAAGAGCCAGCATAATAAGGAGGGGATTTTAGATAAAGCTACTCCAACATGGCTGACATTTTTCTTTCTTTTTTTGCCAGCTGAATCTAACAGACCTTTCTTGTTTTCTTTGAGTGTAGCATTCATAGTGCTTGCTGATTTGGAATACATAATGGAACATTTGTATTCTTCAAGTTTTTCCATACACACGTACTGCTTTCCGTTGCCTCTCCTGAGCATTACGTTTAATTTTTAAAGGTATCTTTAAAAGGGTGGATTTAAAATTGTGTGCATATCGCATATTCTTTTTCGTGATTACTCTCATAAACGCATCTGTATCTGTAGCTTTCTTTGCATATCTCTGTTTGACCGTGTATCTGTTAGCACAGTTTTGTGTACAGACTATGTAAGGGAGTAAAAGTCCAAGTCGGACTGTAAGCAAAGTAGCAAATACCTTCTGGCTTTGTGTATCTCAGTGAATCAGCTTCCATTGCTTTCACTGCTGAATGACAAGCAGACACAAAGGCAAATCCCTTAGAGAGGCAAAGAGAAAGGACAATTTTGGAGGCAAAGAGTGCAGTGGAGGCAGAGAAGGTCAGAAAGCTGAGACTTGAAGAAACTCTATCCCAACACACCATTAACTTCAAGCAACAGGAATTCTGTGGCTGGTTTATCCTTTTCTATATTTGAGATAGTAGTAAGTAGCAGTTTAGAAATGCATCTCCAGTCAAACACACATATACATACATAAATATATATGTATGTGTGTGTATTATATAATATATCTACACTTTCTAAATTAATTTTTTCCAAGTAAATGTGATGGCAATTGTGTACTAAACCAGCATAGCAACCAACTGATAACCGTGTGATAATGGTTTGCATTGCAATTAGTACTACAAAGTCACAATAACGTGTAAATTCAGATGTATTAATGGGTGTTAGGCCTAGCATTAACGACAACTAGCTAATTAGTTGTTATGTTTTTTATCTGCATTCACAAAGTGTCACTTAATGATTAACATCTAAATAGGCCATTAGAGTACAACAGAGCCCCCCCCCCCTGTTTGTGTATTTGACTTGTGTATTCTCCAAGCTGCAGTTGAAATGTTGTTACAATGTGCCTCTGGTAAATACTAATGAATACTAATGTTATAAGGTAGAGAATTGTGACGGACTTAATTGGGGAAACAGTGTTGGAAATGTTACATACAGGACATTTTGCTTGGCTTGCAGCAATGCTAAAATTGTAGTCCTAACTGATTTTTTTTTTTTATTAAACTACATTGTGATCAGAACACAGCATTTTATATACGTAGAAGTCAAAGTACTTTCAGGGATGATGTGTCAGTTATGTAACTTGTGGATTAAATGTAGTATTTTGCTATCCATTTGGCACTAAAGCCTGTGCATGGTTTGCATGTTTGCCCATTAAGCCCTTTTGTTTTCTGGTAATGTGCACAGATGCTATATTACATGTGTACTCATGAGAATCTGCATTGTTGCTCTTACATCAGAACCTGAAAAGACACCCGGCGCATGAGTCGGCCAATCGGGGGCTGCAGTGGGGGGAAGGGCCAAATATATCAATCGCATTCAAATTGCAACGCTCATCTATCCACACCTCCAGATAAAGCTGTGTGGTTGGATTGCTCCTCCGTCATGGGTTTAACTCCCCTTTATGCAACTCCCATGGCAAAGACAATATCACCTTAAGAGAAGAATGTCCAGTTGCCATAGCGTTCCACAACAATGCTGGCCACTTACAATACCCAAGCACTCACCCAGTCCCTCACCTCTGACCCTGCTCTGTCCAGTCCACGCATCATATTTCCACCCAAGAGGTAGTTTCACAAATAACAGACTCAGTAACAGGTTAGACATTTCAGACTGCACTAAATGCCGGTTGGTCAAAGCTTGACTGCTTTCCTGAGACAAAATGGCGAAATAGAGAGTTTGGTATTGATTTCCTGACTATTGATTTTCCTCATGCTATTGGGGGGTTGTTTGGCTACACAAGGATGGGGGAGCAGCACAAGGACAGTACAGGAAGTGTGAAAAATAGTGAAAAAGAAAAGTGTGTCATTTTTGCACATATCAGACATTCATAACACAACATTTAAAACCTGTTGTGAACATGAGCTTAATGACAAATTAATCTTTCATGAATCATGGTTTATTGGTTCCAGACCTGACCGTGATAAGTGATAACTTCCAGGAAGTAGGATTCCTTAATTATAAGTTGAAAACCTGTTTACAACTATGTAAATACATTTAACATAATTAGAGCTCTGTAAACATGAAATAACACCCCTACTGTCATGTTTACATGCATATTACCCAATATGGTAGACTATGGTGCAAATGTATTCTGGATGTGTGAAGGACAGGAAGTGACATTGGAGGTTCAGAGTTGCGTTTTAGCTTGGAGTGGCTTTCGACCGCAACAGTAGGACAAAAATTATTCTTATTACTATGTTATTATGCCTATTGCGAGATAACTAAAAAGCTGCAATTAAAGCCTGTTGTTCCGGTGATCAAGTCTGTGCCTCACTGAACATACAATATCACTGAACACAAATACCACAAAACATTATGTCAGTGAATGTATCTTCTGAATCTTTTATATTTGCATTTTAGTCAATTATGCCATTAATGCTTGAAAATGCCTCATTTAGGCATAAAGTATGTATTATTTGCTTAAATATGCATTCTTTACTAACAGTAGGGGGTGATCATCCTTACATACAGTATTTTTCGAAAAACACTGATGTGGTGAGGGGTGACTAACGCGCAACAAGTGAAACTGAATGTGCATACTAACATCCGACTAATCCAGATACTACTGGTTATTAAGTAATTAAAGGCACATAATACGGCGCGATTATAATTATGGAGTAAGCTACAAGTTTCAAGTTAAGGTGACCATGGCAAGGGTGAGAGGTGCGGTCCCTGTTACCATGTATCGATGTCCGGATTTACCCCGAGGGTTGAGACAGCGAGGGCAGTGACGGAAAACCTTCCTCCACATGGGCGCATGCACATGGCCGCTCTGTTTACAAACACTATACTCACGTTCGGTAGCGCGGGAAGCGAGTGGTTACGTAAGCATCCCAAATTAAACACAATCTTTACTCGCCCGGTACTAGGCGCCAATGATTCTTGAACACAATGTTTTTACCATGTCTGCTATCTGAATGTGCGCTTGAAACATGTAAAGTCACATTACATCATCAGAAAAGGACTTGCTTCAATAATCTGTAGATATTGGGCTTTGTAAGAACTTGGAGCCTAAACAAATATTAAATGGCAAAGGAAGTTTCCGTTCTTATACTAGGACTAGTAATTCATCTGTTTCCGATATTTTGTCTATTCATGACAAAGGCAGTTATTTACCCTGTTGCCCACACCCTGCATGATAGTGCAATTTCAGTGGCGTTCACGGTCAACTAAACAACTGCATGTGTAGGCTCTTTCCCAAAATGTCTGTCAGATACAGAGGGTTCCACTGCTAGTAGCTGTCATTGAAAACGTTAGGCCCCATGGCCCCCTGTTGTCCATACATGAAGCACAAAGACAGACAGCTGGTCCTAAATGGCATTCAAAAGCGTAACCCAACCAAAGGCTTTGAATGACATCACCGACTACTTCTGTCAACCTTCAAGCCATTCGACCCCATTATGGGGGGTTTCTAAGTGGAATGAAGCAAACCAGCAGTTGGTGCTTTTTAAATTGGACTGCCCAAAGTAAATTACACTGGTTTTGCATCTATGTGATAAGGGGAGTGTTTCCGCTCTATTTCTGACTGGAAAGTGATTTTGCAACATCCTTTCTTACGATGGCACATAATGACCCTTGGTTCATGTAAAGTAGCTACTCAATGTTGGTCATTTCTGATCAAGTGACATACAAAAAAAAATTCAAAGACGGTTATTGTGTACTGTACATATTAAGTTTTTGTGAAGAGTTTATTTAAATCTGTGAGGCCACCTTCATGTAATGGAAAATTTTACTTAAACCTTAAACTAGGTTTATGCTTGATGCAACTATGAGGTCTGCACAGCCAAATGTAGTCATTTTTGCAACAACACGCCTCTGTGTGTTGTCCGTGTGGCCCAAATTTTCCCATTCTGCTTCCGTTTACCTAGGAAATTAAAAAACTATGGTCCTGCGTAGAAAAACATGGCAGATGAGCACAAGCTTCTGGTGGTGGAGGTTCTTGAAGTGGATATGAAGGCAAGGTTCTTAAAGGGAAAAGTGGCCATCCAAGAGGTGGCAAAAATGCACCACCAATTCAGAAAGTGATAGGTCGCCAATCATCTGGGGAAAATATGATGCACTGACAATAAATGTGCAAAATTCTGATTCCGCAGGTCTCATTTCCGCACGGCATGTACGTGCATCAAGCATAACCCGAGTTTAAATCAGTGAAAATAGGAATCACACCGAGTAGACAAAGAAAGGAAATCAGATTGTTTAGTTTTGCATCGACAAGTCAATATGCCTGAGCTCAGACTTCTGCAAAAATGTAATCTAATGCACCAAAAGTTTTGTCTATACAGAATTCAGAACAAACAGGTCTGGCATGCGTGTTGAGTACCATGTTTATATTTCCCTACCATAATAGTTTCATTGCCTGTTTATGTTGAAGATGAGCAACAAATTTTGCTCAACGTTTTTTGTAAAACAAACATTTCTCTCTACACGTGACTGCATATGCCTAATGGACAAATTAACACTGACAGTTGAATTTCTTAATCACTTTGCTTTGTGTACTAATCCATGACTCATACCAGTTGCAGGGAAAATGAATAGGGTCAAAATGAAAGCCTCTTTTATTCCTATTTATTTTCAGTCAAACATAGCTATGCATATTATCATATATAATTTCCAAAGGTGTATATTTGACACTCTTGTTTCATCACCAGGGTAGATGTACAAAACATATGTGCGCACCACAGCAAACCTATTCTGCAGTCAGTAACGGCGAGGTAATGTTCAGACCAGATGGTCTTTGGAGCACTCATAAGATGGTAACCATGGCTACCGTGTAGTCTGAAATAAATTAACTTTTCTCTGTGCACAGTTCATCAAGTTAGTCAGATATATTGACTGTTGCACAGACAAAGGGTGGAGGGCAAGAAGACAATCAGCTTGGAAGGGGTCATGCAGATTTGTAAGGGGTTCGGGGTACGCTGGAGCAGTTGGGACGCTCAGCAGCAGAAGTCTTAATCAGAGCCTCCGGAGAAAGGATTTAGACTCAATATTCTTTGGATAAAAGGTTTGATAATCATGGCATGGGTTCGCTTTCATGAAGGGTCTTGTCCAGTTTCAGCTGATTAAACAAGAGAGATCCAAGACATCCTGACGAATTGGGTTCTCGGCTAAGGTTCAACTGCGGTTTACTATCAGCAGTGACCTCCTCTGGAACACATTAATCTGACAAAATACACCATGACACTGAGATATTTTGGTTTACATTTAGAAATGTGTTCTTACTCATGACAGTAGTGATTGTTATGGTCTCGTTTTTTGCTGAAATAACAGAAAATTCAGGTTAAAAAGTATAGCATTTAGGGGGTGTCTGTCAAACATGTAAAACCAAACACCTATACTTGATCAACTTTTCAACTTGATAGTTTTTTATTACTATGAAAGCTTGGTCTAACCTACTTCTGTTCATTTAAAGCTGTTTGCAGTTCAGCCAGTTCAGCTGGTTCAGGCAGTTCAACCTCGCCCCTTACAGGCAGTAAAACCATTCATGTCCTTGTATCTTTAAAAAGCTAAAACAAAATCAATGACCTCAAAATCTACATTGGTTGTTTTGGAGAAAACATATATAGTAATGTATCATTTCCCTCATTTCCTATTTTTAATTGACAAAACCCAGAAAACCCTTAGGGACCAATAAAATATCCGCCAAACCATCACAATGATTTGGACAGTTTTTTTTATGGAATGAGCTCTTGGATGGATGATTTGATGTCCAAAGGAACACTTGCATAAAAACGTGTATATTTTTCTTATATCTTGAAGAGGGCTACACTGATTACAGCACTTAAGTTTTTCAAATGAAAATGAGCGGTGATTCTCTTGCTTACTAACAAACACCTTACCTTGGAGATAAATTATATGGTGTACAATAGTATAGAAAAAATACACATTTGCACAAGAAACAAGTACTGACTAAAAACCCATTTACTAAACAATAAAATTCATCAAATAAACAGCTCATATCAGCTTAAAATGTGATATAAATAAAACCACATATACCTGTATACAAAACACATGAATGCAATTAGACCACAAGCAGCAGTAGGACAAAGACAGCAAAAGGAATCTCCCAGCCAAGTGAGCAACATCTGTTTTGCATTAGACATAAAGAACAATTTCTTTCCCTTTTTGTGAAGGGGGGAGAGGAGGTTCTCCTGGGAGCAAATTACAAACAGGGGAAAATGACCTCTGTTTTGTGACTATATCCATCAGACACTTACTCTTGTCTGAAAAATGTAAGAAGAAAAATCAGGATGAACGATATGTGTATCTGCTTGTGTGGCATTCACATAAAACCTTTCTATTTTTACGGTTTGTTAAAAAAATACCCATGACAGTCAATGTGAGAGTCAATATTCCAAATAATTACATGCTGTTAAAGTATTTCCCATAGTACCTCAAACCAGACTCGCTATATTTGCCTTTTAACAGACCAAATATATGATGTTATAAGCTTAACTCAATCTTTTGATCTTTTTTGACGAGCCCTAACATTAGCGTAAAAGACAGAAAAACACCATGAATACAGTTCCTTCAGGCTACCACATGGTCCAGCCACAGTTGCATCACAATGTTGAAATTAGGCCATCGCAAGCCTCAAAGAGCAACTGTTCTAGTGTACCTGACTGCACATGTAGACCTGAGTTTATTCATGAGTCACATTTCCTCTTCCATGGCTGTAAAGGAAACCAAGAACCTTAACATCTGCCTTCCAGAACTCCCCATAAGTAACATTTTAGCATTGCTTACAAACAAGGAGATCAAATCTCCAAACAAGAGTCACTAAAACTTAAACTTACTTAGTTACTCAAGAGAGAAATGAGAGGGGGTTACTATCTGCAATGACAAATACAAATTTCACTCCCTAGAAAAGACACCTGGACTATGTCTTTGAAGGGGGAAGAAAAAAGTTAGTGACACTACACACTATTTGGCCAAAAATTCCTAACATTCCAACACGGCTGCTTTAGATAGAGAGGTACTAGATAGAGAGTACAGAAAGTTTATCCAAATGTGCTGTTAATTTTGGGATAACACTGTCATTATGTATTTCTACTGTGTCTACAACATCAATGTGAAAGAATGAAAAAATAGAGATGCAGACAGAGGAGGCTTGTGTTCCCTAACAAGGGCAGACGATATGATTTGTTCATACCAACAGTAAGACTGACCATGTGAGGAACATTGTAAACCAACGGTGCACCATGTGACGCAAATCACAAGTGTGAGCAGCCTGACCAAGTAACTTGGCGAGATGCAGAGCATAAGTGATCATCTGTCCTTACATGCCTGATGAGCAATTGACCATCAGTGAGCACATAAGGACGACAAAAGTACTCGGTGAACTGTGGCTCAGTTTGTTCTCTTAAGCTGTCCAACAACTGACTTTCTCATGGCCCTCAGATTTGTTACAAAGATGTCATTCCACACTGCCAATCGTCACATAGGTCATAATATTTAAAAAAAAAAACAACACGCAAATGTTTACAGGAACCTTCTGCAGGAATCATGACGAGTGGACATCTGGTTTAACTGGCAAGAGGAATAAGGGAGAGATTTGAGGGGTGAAAGAGGGGAATGTGGAGAGATAAAGTTAGCATTGTCAGCTGGAATGCAAAGTTGTGCAAATGTTGTCATAGGTTGTAGGGTTTGCACAGTCCATCTCTATATTTAGGGGAGGGATTTAAAACCCCTCCAGGATACAAATGATCTGACCTAATTTCATCTGCAGGGGTTAAGGATGAGATTTCACTGGCACAGATAAGATTATATACTCACTACCAACGTGCACAGGGAGAGAATGTTGTCGGTAAACAGCTGTCACAAATGAGGGATCTCTTTGAAATCTAGCAAAATCTCTTGCATACAGGGTATTTTTGGACTGTGCCACAAAACGGTATAGAAACAAATGCTTGATTTATCATGCTGCTGTACACTGCCAAGTATTTTCTTCAGCAGGAGTGCTCTTTAGCCTCACTGCCAAGGTCTCAACCTGAATGATAGGGACTGGAGTCTCCTAGCAGCTGTTGTGAGGGGCGAATGTCACATACGGCTGCCAAGTCACGGCAACTCGTCGGCATCAACTATGGACACTCATATTTCATACAGGACAATCTATTGGAGGGAAATTGATTTGTTTTTGGAAGGAAGGTTTAATAACACATAAACTTTATTTTTAAAATGGCATAACAATTCACCAATTTTTGGTTATTTTTTTCCCCAAGTGATCACACTTTGTACAACAGTCCAACCCTTAACCCCAACCAGACTAGCCACTAGCCATCGCAGCAAACCCCGAACTCTAGAGGCTACAGTCATAGGCGGCGACTGACTGTCCAGATTTCTACAACAACACTTCCATTGAGGTGTAGCTGGAATATCAAAAAACTAGGCATACGTGGTACAAAACAGCTTTGGTCAGGATAACCAATGACCTCCCGATGGCATCAGACATCAGTTCCACATCCCTATTCATCCTCCAGGATGCCTTCGACACAGTCGAACGTTAAATAGACTACTGGACTCTCCATACGTAGCTGGTTCACCTCCTATTTTACGTGGCTCTGGGAAAAGCAAGGACACAGAACCACACCTGCGGTGTCCCTCAGGATTCAGTGCTGGGCCCTTCCAGATCCGTCACCATTTGAGTGTAAAAACTGATTCGCAACTCAACTTTGACAACTACATCAAACATCTCTGCAAGACCTAATTTTACCACCTAAGGAACATCGCCAAACTTTGACCACTACACCATGCCTTTGTGTTCTCCAAGCTAGACTACTGCAATGCACTCCCTGGCAAGATCATACGGAGACTACTATACATCCAGAACAGTGCTACCAGGATCCTGATGAGGATCCGCAAATACGATCTCATCACCTCAGTTCTGAAATCTCTTTACCAGCTTCCCATCCCATTTAGAATGGAATATAAGGTCTCAGTTCCTCAACCATAACGGACATGCCCCCAATACCTCAAGGAACTCAAGGAACCCCCCAGACTTCCTTATGCATGCTTCGGTCCACAACCAAAAACATCCTTCAAGTCCCGAGAACAAGCACCGCACCATGGGCAACCAGGCCTTCTCCTCTGTGGAATGCCCTCCCTGACTATTTAATGGCATCAGAGACTGTTGAGGTTTTTAAAAGAGACCTAATAACTCATCTGTAAAAGCATTATTTTATATATTGTGCATAGAATATTCAATTCAAATTTTTATACTATACTCCTTTGTTTATAAGCTTTGTTTTTTCCTCTTTAGCATTTGAGATTGCAAAAATGTGAAGTATAATACAAATGAAATGTATAAAATGTACTATTATTAAGATCAGTGAGACAAAAAATGCACTGCTAATAGATAGATGTGACCTGTGAATAATGACCTGGATGAATGAAGAATATCGGACCGATCGATATCCCCCTGTAAATAATGATGATGGCTGGGTTTGCTTGAGAGATGAGGACAACTATCACAAATGGATCAGACATTCTGATGAGCCGGTATTTTGGAGGAATTCAGAGCCGGGTGACATCACTGCCAGAATATACAGATACAAACACATGCAGCCGTGAAATCCCAGCAAAAAAAGGAAGTGACATATCCACAGCAATAACACAATAACATTCACTGACATTGTGCTGTGATAACTATCACAACAACAAAAAATGGCCACATGTATAGATCACTGGAAAATGGAAGACCAATTGGCCATGGAACAAAACCCCATAGTATTACTCTAAGATTTGGAGAATAGCTCTAGTAAAAAAACAAAACAGAACATGTATTCACTGGACAGGGCAATATAGGCGAGAAAGACAAGTCACTGCAAGCAGTTCAAGTCTACAACACTTACGGGTGACACAGCCTCCTCCAACCCCCGAAGAACTGCCAATTTTGTATTTTTTTTGTAAATATTTCAATATTCAAGTACACATCTAAAACAGGAAATATTACTTTCAATGTTATATTTCATAGCTGAAATAACAAAATGAGTGTTTTGGTGCCATGGGGACTTTAAATGCTAGGTTCATAAACATACTGGCTAAATGACAGGCTTACTAAGAGGGAAGTAGATGAATGACAAATAATAGTGAGTAATAGTAATGAATAGTAACCTGTGTGTAATTACAAGACAAGAGAGAGGAGGAAATAAAACGGCAAAGACAAAAGCACTGACTTCTGCAGACAAACAGCTCAGTACAAGCTAAGAAGGTTGAATCATTTCAAACTGTGTGTATTTGTGGAAAACACATGCTCTGAGAAAAAAAACCAAAATGTATCAAAGTTAACACCTTCCAGCAAGTACCTTAGCATAACCTGCATCATTGCTGTGTCATCGGATTTGTTTAAAGCTCAAATTCCACTACAAAATGATCATTTCTGTGACTCCAACAAAATAAACAAATCAAGTGGCTGTTACAACATTCATAGTACTATGAATGTCAAAGTAAAAAGTCAGTAGGACATACTGTAATAGTGAGTGCAATGCCAGTGCATGTTTGTATATATGTGTGCAAACACGTCCTCATTCAGCTGGGATCTCTGGCTTTGTCCTAGGTTCACAAAGATTATTTTTTTCTGGTTGTCAGAGTGGGTGTACCCAACTGTGACAAGCTGCTTGGTTCCACTCAGCACTTTGTAAATCCCGGAGAGTCCCACAGGAATGGACCTGCACTCAAAGCAGCCCAGTGTTAACCTCTTGACTTAGTAGCTGATTTACAGAGCGCCAGACAAAACAAAGGGAAAGTCACATGGGGTTGGGAAGTGGTAGTCACCCAATTACCTAATTTTTATTGTTAGAGATTTTGCTTAGGCAAAAAGAGTTCTGAGAAAAAAAAATGTTTTTAGGTTTTCTTTTTTTTTTGTGTAAAATATCTATATTGTTTTATAGCATATAACACCACATATACAATACTAATGATATTGTATTTGTATTTTAGAAATACCACGCTCAAATCAAGAAGTAAATGCCTTTAGGTTAATGACAATAGTCATCTGTAATGAAATGTAAAACTAATGAAATTATTCATTATTACTTCATACAAATACAGTTGTATCTAAAATTGTTGCTGCACTTGCATCCTTATGCAGAGAAAGTTTAAATAAAGAAGCATCTAAGTTTAAATAATTGACTTGCAGTCTCTGTTTTAGGTAGCCCCCACCCCACCTGCAAACAGTCAGCTGAATGCTTTGTTACAGTATGTCAACAAGAGACACGCTCATTAGTGGGAGATTAAGGACTTTCATTTTGGGACACTGTGGGACTACAGATGTCAGAGGAAGGGTTGTGACACAGACAGTGAAATGATTCTACCAGCTCATGCTTTCTATCTCAGAGCACAATATGTCATATGTTGACACACTCAGATCAGGTCAACTGTGTAATAATAAGACTTAGACTAACTGCAGTAGAAAAAAAACACACTCTTAAATGCAATGCAATATGAACAACTCATTTGCTTTAGTTAAGGTCAAAGACACTGGGCAAAAACGGCCTGCATGGAGTTCCAAGACCAAAATCACTGTTGAACAAAAAGAACATTAAGGCTCGTCTCAATTTTTCCAGAAAATATCATGATGATTCGCAAGTACTTTGGGAAAATACTCTATGGTCTGTTGAGACAAAAGTTTAGGTGTTTTGAAGGCCATTACATCCGGTGTAAAAGTAAGCTACATTTCTGAAACAGAACATCACACTAACAGTAAAAGATGGTGGTGGTACTGTGATGGTTTGGGGCTATTTCGATGCATTTGGATCTGAAAGACTTACTGTGATAAATGGAACCATGAATTCTGTTGTCTAGCAAGGAATACTGAAGGATAATGTCTTGCCATCTATTCTTAATCTCAAGTCAACAACAACAAAGTCCTGAACTGAATCCTATTGACATGTTGTGGCATGACATAAAAAATTTGCTTCATGATCAAAAACCCTCTAATGTAACTTAATTACAGCAATTCTCCAAAGACGAGTGGGCCAAAATTCCTCCATAGCACTGTAAGAGACTCACTGCAAGTTAGCGCAAACACTTGATTGCACTTGTTGCTGTTAAGGGTGGTCCAGCCAGTTTTTCAGTTTTCTCACACGAAGCCATGTAGATTTAGATTTTTCTCTCCATTTATCATAAAAAGTTTTATTTAAAAACTGCATTTTGTGTTCAGCTGTGTTGACACTGATTAATATTGAAATTTGTTTGATGATCTGAAACATTTAAGTGTGACAAAAGAAATCAGGAAGGGGGCAAACACTTTTTCAAACCACTTGTAATAGTCTCCCTCGGGAGAGTATTCATTCATAGTCAGGATTGTGGAAACCCAAACTGATGCACTTGGGAGAAGAAACCAGTCCCAGGTCTTATGGAATTTTGCCTTGCCGTGTATTTTAATTCCCAACGACTTGGATTTCTCAGATTTAGGACACTGTATTCTTGACTGAACAATGCAATTTGGGTTTTTCACACAAAAAAAAGTGTGGCTTGGAATAAAACATTCCTTTTGAAGACGGTTGTTGTGCTGGAATGTAAGATGTAAATGGTTTCAGATGGGATTGTCACAGCCTATAAAAGAACTTATACTCATATTGAAGAAAGCATGCTGCACTCTCCATCTGGAACACTCTCCCCAACCATCCACACGTCAGGACCATACAACCTTCATAAACCCATCATGTACATTTATCATTCACTTAAAAATATGTCCAGCTCACTAAATATCTATTTTGAACTTGTTTTGCAGGACGCAGAGAGGGCAGCCTGTGAATGGACTCTGAGCAGGCCAGATGGAAACAGACCAGACCAGACATGAGACGGAAGAAAGTCTGACATTAAAACACTTTGGGACATCCCACAACATCTCCAACAAACTGCAGAATGGAGGGTCATTTTCAGAAGGAGACTCTCTCCAAGTCACTGATACAAACTGGAACAATTACAAGCCCGGCGCAGTTGCCAACTCCATGAAGAGGCCAAACGAAAACTGCAACGACTCTGAATCAGTACAAGGGCTGCTGGATCATGGATGCTTTATGATGAATGGAGAGTTGATGAATGGAGATTTCAAGCTCACGGAACAGTCATTACAGCCCAGCCAGCCAAAGAAATTTAAAGTAGATTCAGAGAATTCAGAATTAAAAAACAAATCAGAATTTCAATGCAATGCTCAGACAGAGATACAATTAGGAAACAGGAACTGTACAATTCTTAATGGAGATGTTTTCCCTCTGCCAAGAAACAAACACGTCTCAATTCCTAATGGTGCTGTATTAACCACCTCTACAATAGAAACCACACCAGGTGATCTTTTAGAGAAGACTTTGTCTCAATATTATCCAGAACAGGTGTCAATTGCACCACAGAGATGTGGTCCACAAGATGCTATGAATAGTTCTCTCACAAATAAACTGCCTGCTGAAGATATTAGATCTCCTGCTTTGACCTCAGAGTTTCCAAATTCGGCTCAAATGCTTGACTCACAACCACGGAAACCTGGGGCATCTGGTCCTGTGGAGGGAAGCAACAATTACAGCTCTGTTAACTATATAGTAAACGGGTATGCTAACAATCATGAAACAGATTACCAGCAGAAAAAACATGAACATCATCAGCCGTCACCATCGAGCCATCAACCGTCACATCATCAGCTCCCTGGCATGGTCCCACCATCAAATATTGCCAACTCCATGCAACAACATGAAAATGGCCCAGGGTGCTTTCCAAACAACACAAATCCTCAACATATAAAAGACCATTTTAGCCACAAGGAGCCTAATACTCAACTACAGGCAAATGAGGCAGTATTGGCCAAATATGGACCATCTACAAACTCTGGCATACAGAACTTGGTGCAATATGGAGAACCTGGGTCCGGTCATGCTCAGCAGTTTGGGATGCAGCACAATAATTTTCAGCAGAATCCTGAAAACTTACATGGAGTGGACAACACAGGCATGATGAGACCAAATGTACAGCAGGTTGGATTAGAAAATGGTCTGGATAACACAACCCAGCAGTCAGGACATTTAATGTGTCCGACTCTCCATCAAGGAAACTGGATGAAACAGAACCCTTCACAGCAACAAACACGTTGTCTGTCATTGTTGGCAGAGCAGGAAAACAAAGATTTCTCAGCCAAGCCTCTGCAAGAACAGCAGAAGGCTGGTCTCCAGGTTCATGGTCAAATTTTGGAAGCAAACCCCGTACAAAGGTTTGAGTCACCTGGAATGTTCAAAGAAGCCATTCAAGGGTCTAACAGCATACAGCAGCAGCAACTCATAGGCCAAACACACTGTGCTTCAGCCCAGAACAACAACGGTCCGGAGTGGCAGCAAAGAAGTCCCAAGGTATCTTTAGTGAAACCGCCTCAAACCCACATAAAGCACAACCAACACTTGCAGCCTGGGGGACATTTTCATACCCCCGTGCAGTCAGAGCACTTATGTGAAAACCCTGAAGTGCAGGATGTATTGTCACCTGAGTTTTTCACAACACAGCAACAAAAGCACTGTAATCTTCCACGCCCACTGTCCCACCCACCACAATTTGAAGAACAGCAACTTAAGTCTCCCATTTACCGTCCTCACAGTCAGCCTCAGCCGACTCAAGCTCAAGTTAATCAGCAACATAGAAACAACCCTGCCCAACCTAACAACCACTTCAGCTACAATAACACAACAGATGCCCATCTGCAACATCAAAGACCAAATTCCCCCAACTCAGGCAGCAGTGATTCCAGGTCGTTCCATCCACAGAGACCGAATAACTGCCATCCACCCAACAGCATGGACTTCCCACAGTCTTCTACACCATCGCAACCCTATTCGCCGCGTGTTTCATTAAACCAACAGACATCGACACATATTTATCCGAAAGCTGAACACCAGCTAAACCCATGTTCCCAGTTCCAAAGAGGATCTAATCATCCTTCGGCATCTGCCCTACCCCTAGCAGACTTTCAAAAGCATGCAGCCCTGCGTAATCATCTGTTACAAAGGCAAGAGAGACAGGTTCCTCTTCATTCCGCTCAAAGCACCGGTGATATCAACAATGGGCTAAAAAGTATAAAAATGGAAAATGGACCCAGATTTCACTTGCCTGGCTCACAGCAGCAAATAAGCGGATTGCACATTAAGCAGGAGAAACAACAATCCATATGTGAAAATAGTAAGAAGCAAGACAACATCTTAGCCTCCATGGAACAAAGTCTAAAACAATACCAACTTTCCCCAGTGTTTGAGAAGAAATCTTTTGTCATGAATTCAAATAAAGTCAAAGTAGAATCTTCCGGGCCTGTCACAATCCTGTCAACTAACACAGACATGTGCAAAGTTGAAGCATCTGGAGCTGCTACCTCCACTCCAGCTTTTAAAAAAACGCTCGACTCCACACCCAAGAAGGAACAACTCCTTCAGAGATTTATGGATTCCCCAATGAAACTGTTGGATACCCCAATAAAAAGCCTCCTGGATATGCCGATGAAAACACAGTATGACATTGCATCATGCCATTGTGTTGGTGAGTTACCTAATGCACCTTGGATACGTTACTGATAAGGTGTTGTATATACTAAAAACACATTCCTTTATTTAGAGCAAATCAGCGAAAAAGACGAAGGCCCTTACTACACACACCTTGGATCTGCACCTACGGTTGCTGGTATAAGGGAGATGATGGAAAATAGGTAAACAAGATTATCATTTGACTGTGTTTGATATTCACCAGGTAATGATTGATTATAAGCACATTAATATCTATATTTTAATTAAAGGTCTGGTTTCAATGGTCAAGCCATCCGGATAGAGAAAGTGGTGTACACAGGCAAGGAAGGCAAAAGTACACAAGGATGCCCTATCGCAAAATGGGTAGGCACAATTTCTGTTGTTTTGAATAAGATCCTTCTAGACAGCACATTTCTTAAAATATCCGTATATAAAGAAATATTTTATTTGTAATGCTTCAGGTGATTCGCAGAGCCAGTGAAGAAGAGAAGTTACTCGTGTTGGTTCGAGAACGCATTGGCCACAAATGTGACACCGCCTGCATAATCGTGGCAATCCTGGTCTGGGAGGGCATCCAACCCAGCCTAGCTGACAAACTCTACCTCGAGCTAAGTGATACTCTAACAAGGCATGGAGCCCTCACCCAGAGACGATGCGCTCTCAATGAAGAGTAAGTGAAAGCACCATCCCAAACACCAATTCCAATGCCAAGTGCCTGTGATGTTAATAGTAACAGTTGCATTTGTAAAATGAATAGGTGTCAGACACTCACAGTGCTATCCTTTTCTTCTAGGAGGACCTGTGCATGTCAGGGGTTAAATCCAGATGCCTGTGGAGCATCGTTTTCCTTTGGCTGCTCATGGAGCATGTACTACAATGGCTGCAAATTTGCCAGGAGTAAAATTCCAAGAAAATTTAAACTACTCGGCGATGACGTGAGAGAGGTATTTCCTGCTAATAAAATATTCATAACTGAAGTTACAGTATAACATTTTATTTATATTGGCAATCATGTCAAATATTATCTTTTAGGAAGAAAGGCTGGAGCAAAACTTTCAGCATCTGGCCACCTTACTGGGCCCCTTGTACAAAAATATGGCACCTGAAGCTTATGGAAACCAGGTGAGGACATTTGGACACAGAAGCCATTTTGTCTGTCCACAAAGATGCAGTGGTAACTTGGGTTTGATTATTACCGTATTTTCTGGACTATAAATCACACTTTTTTTCATAGGTTGGCTGTTCCTGCGACTTGTACTCCAGAGCGACTTATAAATTAAAAAATTGTTTATGTTACATAAACACTGGACCCCTTTTCTGTTCATGTTTATTTTTTGTGTAGCTGAATAACCATTTTGTTAAGACGCAATGTCAAGTAGTTTTTAAAATAAATTACCTGCAAAAAATGCAACTTTTGCTCCAGTGCGACTTATGTATGTTTTTTTCTACCTAATTGTACATTTTTGGCCTTGTGTGACTTATACTCCGGAGCGACTTATAGTCCAGAAAATACAGTAATTTGTTCCAAAAGGTCAGATAAAAACTAAAACTGAAATAATGTAAATCAAATTCAATGCAATGCTACAAGTTTTAAAGTATTTAATGCATCAAATGCATCAAACTGTAAAATACAACAGCTTGTTGCACGCAATATCGTACGAAAAGACAAGAACCAATATGAAAATTTTCGCTAAAAACCGATTCATACAAAAAATGGGGCATTCAGAAAGTAAAGTTAGATCAATATAAATGGATGGTTCCCTTTAAACGCAATCTAAATAACATTTATCTGAAAACAGGTGGAACATGAACACAGAGCACCTGACTGCCGTCTGGGGCGAAAGGAGGGGCGTCCATTTTCTGGAGTGACTGCTTGCCTGGACTTCTGTGCTCATGCTCACAGAGATCTCCACAACATGCAAGGAGGCAGCACTGTGGTAAGTGGAATGGGGAAACCTTCCTTTCTAGACTTGTTGCATTTGACACACTAAACAGAAATGCTTACTGAATACCTTACCACGAATGTGCTAACAAAACTGTTTAGATCAGTGATTCTCCATGAACCACTTTGAGCAGTTTTCACTGGGTCGTCGGTCTTGCTAAAAAAAAACATCCAATCCAAAGTCTGTGAATGATCCGCGCATCTTTGCTTGTTACGCCACCACGGTATGTGTGCCATGTTTATGGGGGACTTGGCCAGGCATGAGCAGGAGGGGAAGAACATGGAGTGTGAACTTAACATGGCTTAACATAACTTAAGTCTCGTACTTGTTCTCCTCTTTTAAGTAATCTATTCAATTATATGGATTTGGACTCAACCGTGGCGAGACTCATTCCAGTATTCATTCATTCATTCATTTTCTACCGCTTTTCCTCACAAGGGTCGCGGGGGGTGCTGGAGCCTATCCCAGCTGTCTTCGGGCGAGAGGCGGGGTACACCCTGGAGTGGTCGCCAGCCAATCACAGGGCACATATAGACAAACAACCATTCACACTCACATTCATACCTATGGACAATTTGGAGTCGCCAATTAACCTAGCATGTTTTTGGAATGTGGGAGGAAACCGGAGTACCCGGAGAAAACCCACGCATGCACGGGGAGAACATGCAAACTCCACACAGAGATGGCCGAGGGTGGAATTGAACCCAGGTCTTCATTCCAGTATATTCAAGCATATTTTTACATGCTGTAAGAGCAAGGTCGAGCATCGGTGTAGTTCCGTTTACCCACTGAGGTAAAGAATCCGTGCCGAGGCTGCAGATCAAAGCAAAGCGGCTCACGTGTAGATCTCCAGGAACTTCGATCATGTGACGCTTGACAAAACACTCGCTGCCTTCAACACAACCCACAATAACAGCCACTCAAGTAAGTGTGGAGGCTGCAAAGGCTCCAAAGTAGTAGGACCAGATGTAGTATCAGCACTGCTGAATTTATTTTCAAGATGAATAAAGTGTCTATCTATCTATGCCGTCCATCCTGGTGAAACTGATAGTGGGTCCCGCAACCCGAAAAGCTGAGAATCACTGGTTTTGATGACATCTCCATGAAGTCACTGACTCATTGTGTTTTCCCAGGTGTGTACATTAACAAGGGAGGATAACAGGGAGATCGGAAAGATACCAGAGGATGAACAGCTCCACGTCTTGCCACTTTATAAAGCTTCCAACACTGATGAATTTGGAAGTGAGGAGGGTCAACAGGAAAAAATTAAGTCAGGTGCCATCCAAGTCCTCAGTGCCTTCCGCCGCCAGGTTCGCATGCTTGCAGAGCCCGCAAAGTCCTGTCGCCAAAAGAAGCTGGATGCTAAGAAGGCAGCTGCTAACAAGAATGCCGTGCTGGACAACTCTCATGACAAAGCAGAGAAGGTTACCCCAACCAAGTCAAAAGCGGGTACTTGTGAAAACATCAGTCAAAGCACTCAAATGGCAGGTAAATATGGTCGCATGTTCAACCATTTTATCTTTGGGGGCACAGTTCGACTTTAAATCCTTATCTGCTTTCATTTTCCTAGGGTTTGTTCCAGGTGCTATGGGAGCCTCCCAATTTCCAAGTCAACCAACGCATCCCTTTGGAACCCATCCCCGGCAACTGCAGCAACAACAGCACGAAAACATACTTACCTCTTATCCCGGTGCAGCAAATCCTGCCAAATACCCCAGGTTCCCCAGCCACCCTGGATCTTTTACAAGCACTTCAAAACCAGGAAGCATGTTTCCGCCTCAATCATCAACACCAGCAAGCCCTTACCCTACCCCAATCCATGCACCCACGTCATACATTGATGGAACTAATCGTTCATACCCTGGTTATCAATGTAATGGAGGAATGCCTCTTGACAATTACCAACAATACTATGCTTCAAACCAAAAGCACCTAGACATGTATCAACAGCAACAACAGCGACAAGCCTTTTACTCAGAACAACAGTATCCAGTGCATCCACGTTATGAGGTTAATTATCCACCGAATTTTGGTGATCCAGGTTTACAAGTCAACGGCTATAATGCATGCAGCATGAGGCCAATTCACCCCATGAGAGCTTTCAGCCCCTGTGGTCCTAATGGAGCCCCAGACCCACGTTTTATTGACCCCCTCTCAAGAGCCCACGGAGGTCTTAACTACACTGCTGCTGCTGGGTGCAACGGCAATCAATTTGGAAGATCCCCAAATCCATACTTCTCTCAAAATTCCCAAATGTTCCCGGCAGGCCAACAACCTTTCCATATGCAAATTAAGCAAGAAATTGGTATTTCTAGCCCAAAGATGCTCGGTCCTCAGTTAAGTGGAGTGTGTTTGAACCCTGAAACACAGACAGGACTGGGTAGCCCCATAGTATCGAGTATTAAGCATGAGCCTGGAACCCCTCAGACACCCACAACCCCACAAAAGCCAGAAATGTGGTCAGACAATGAGCACAACTTCTTGGACCCTGATATTGGCGGAGTGGCTGTGGCACCTAGTCACGGCTCAGTCCTAATTGAGTGTGCTAAACGGGAACTCCACGCCACAACACCTCTTAAAAACCCAGATCGTCATCACCCAACTCGCATCTCCTTGGTCTTTTACCAGCACAAAAACCTGAACGAGGCAAAACATGGACTGGCCCTTTGGGAGGCAAAGATGGCGGAAAAGGCTCGAGAGAAGGAGGAGGATGCAGAGAGAAACGGCGGCGAGGGGACACCAAGCAAGAGCCACAAGAAGGGGACAAAGCGTGAGCATCCGGAGTCATTGGAATCGCTCGGGGAACCCCCGTATAAGCGTTTTATACAGGCACTCATAGAGGGGTCCTCATCATGCACAACCAACACCTACGTCAGTACATCTCCGTATGCCTTCACCAAGGTCACAGGACCTTATAGTCACTTTGCTTAAAAGACCCTCAAGAAAAAAAAATGAAGGTGCTTTATTTATGAAAACAAGGACCACATGCAGCACTGGTCTCCACAAACACTCCGAACCGGTTCAGGTTTTTACCTTTTACACAACTGAGCTTTACAACTGACCCTCCTGAGGATGTATTTATTTTTGTTTTGCAACTTTTGCAGATACACACTGTTAAAACATCTGGTGCTCTCAATCATACATGCAGACCTATTTTTTACTGGAAACAATGTTAAATCATGGTGGCTTTATTTTTTCTGAAAAACAATTTTAAAGACTCAAACTTGGCATGGAATGCCAACTTTTCACCAAGCAACATTCACGGTGCTAAGTCTGTGTCTTTTTTTAATATTCTAATGCCATGATACAATAGTTGACACTTAACTGTAAATGGCATAAAAACAGCAAAAAACTGGGAAATAATCTGTAAAAAATCATTAGCCTCACTATGGTTTAAGGTAAGTGAGTGTGTTTTGAGCACTTCTTGCTGACAACAATTAAATGTATCGGTATTATGTAATGAAATTGACCATTTTTAAGCATCTCTGGAAAAAAGTTGTAAATGATAATATTTCAAATGACTGCAAAAATTGTAAATTCTATTATGTTGGTGCTTCTTTGGCCTACATATGACATGTATATTATACACATGAGCCATTCAAATGGTGCATTTTTAACATTTTAAAAGGAGGAAAACGAGCCTACGTTTTTGAGTTTTACTGTCAGCAAATGTTCCTTTCAGGAGGTTCATTGAACTCACCTGAATTGCAAACATTGCATGTAGTTTTATGTCTGTGGTGCTTAGTTGATGTGCTTTTTATACACTGAGGAGCATGAGACAGGGTAAGCTCGGTGTCGATTTCAGAGGGCAGCTGGCTTGCTGTGGGTTCTTTAATTATTGTAATCTAACTGTAAGATAGACAGGTGAGATGTGTACAGTAACTTAAATTCCCTTTTTGGAATTACTGTTATAAATTGTGTTTGTTGTAAAGAATGCTCAAAGCCGAATACATTGTATATCTTTGTGTTTCAATGAATTTGATTTCACTGGGTGCTATTCAAACCTGTTAAAAACATACAATGTGAGAATCTTCAGGAAGTGAGAAGGCTATTAAAATAATGTACAGTACCAACATGTCATATACCTCAAAACCAGTTTGGGCAATAGTAAAACATATCATTCTTTGCTTAAGTATTTTTTTTTTCTCCAAATTGTTGGTTACAGTCTAACTGCATGCCACCTACAAAGGTGGAAAAGTTCATTTCTTACTTTCTTACCTGTTTAGAAAGTATTACTTGAACTTTAGTTTTTAATGTTACTGTAAAATCAGGGACATTTAAAAAGAAAACATATTGCCTGCATTCATAACAGGGACGTGCCATCGCATTTGTGTCCCTATACAACTTTTCCAAAATATGTCACACATATTTTTTTTTTTTTTTGGGAGGGGGGGTGAAAAAAAAGTGTTTCAGCATTATTGATTTTTATTTTCTACAATTTGTAGCGAGTAGGATGGTGTTTTCTTAAATGAACACAAAGTATATGCACTGACTAAAGGGAAAGTATGCTATTGAATAAATTAAGGGCAATGTATTTGCTTTTGCTAGGAGGCAAGACCAAGGCAGTGATTATCGTCTTTGTGCCTGTGTATAGTTCAAGTTATTTATAACCACTAAGCAATTGTATGATTTTTCTCTTTATTTTTAATTAATGTGATATATAATTGAATGACTGTAACAATATTTGTAACAACTCACCCACTCTTCTTTATCAAATTCGTTTTCTGAAAGCACTTCAATTTTTTTCAGGAAAAAAAAAATCAGTATGTATATGTAATAAAGTACATAATGTTTTATTTAAAACAGGGTGTAAATGCGTTAAAAAAAAACAAAAGTTAATGGCAAAGTTTTATATTTCAGGACTAGTTTCTAGTCCGGTTTGACTGCCCCTCCAACTTCAATATCACCAATCCTCAGTTTTGGCTCTTTTCAATGTTGTCATGGTGACATTTTCCAGGAAGTCTGTGTAAATAACACACTCACTGTCGACGCCATGTTTACTGTCAAGATACTGTTAGCTCTAACATTTGAATTTATATATTTTTTTGACTTTTGGTTTTGTATAGTCCATAATAATGATGAGTTCATTGTACAGAGCCCAGCGACAGTAGCAGGTTGAAGGTGAGGTTAAAAAGAAACAAGAGGGGAGAGGGAGAAAAAAATAAAAGCAGAGCCATACTTGAAGAGGCTTCTAAATCTGCATTACTTGAATAACTTTCTGGAAATAATACGAGTACTGCATTTTCAAGCTAGCGGTTCATACAAGGCAGGCAGACACTAAAGGAAAAAAAAAGGCAAACTTTGTTTCTGTTTTTATTTCTAAAGACTTCCCTTGTTCTCCCGAAGTTTGGTATGCTCCAAAAATGAATTAAGCATAGGTATTAAACTGTAAGTATTGTACTGAATGCAGTTTATTTGAAAGCTGTTATATCATTCCTGATATTGCCAAGATGTGGGTGTTTTCTTTTTCAATAAATTTATATTTATTTAAAGCAATTTGACTTGTGTAAAAATCAGTTTTCCCCTTGTTATGAAAATACTAGTAGTTTTGAATAATTGTGTGTATCCTCTTTTAATACAGTACTCTCAGGCAAACATAGTACACATGCATTCCCCCTTCCTGATTTTTTTTTTTTTTTTGCATGTTTGTCACACTTAAATGTTTCGGATCTTGAATCACATTTAAATATTAGTCAAGGACAACACAACTAAACACAAAATTATTTTTTTAAATGAAACTTTTTATTATTAAGGAAGGAAAAAAAGAAAAAAAAATCCAATCATACATGGAACATACTCTCACTGTGCTTAGCTGGAGTCCCAAAGTTTACAAAATGGCTTTATAACCATTTCCAGACGGACAGATCTCAACACATCAAACGTACACTTAACAAAAATAGAAACACGGTGATGAACCGCATAAAATGACCCATGATGGCGGTGGAGTTATGATACGGGCAGGTGCAAGTTATGAACAATTTACACAGGTGCACGTTATTGATGACATTTTCGATGCATACCGATATGCCGTGATCCTGACCCCCGTTTGTGTGTCATTGATAGGATGATCTGGTTTTATTTCTGTTTGTGTCCATGATACATTTTTCCCAAAAACTCACACAAAGTGCCACTTGTCCACTGTAAAAAATACAGATGCACATCAATGTTGGGATGAAGATGAGTACAACATGATCTACTTACCTTCTGGAGGAACACTTTGACCATGACCAAGTTCAGGGGTCTGAGGAAAAATTAAATTTGACCAAATGTCACTCATGTACTTTACTGTGGAATAAAAGCAAAAAAAAAAAATGTCTCACCGATTGGACCACATAACTGGTTTCTTCTGCGTTGCATTTGAACGGACTATCACAGCACGATATATTTTTGCTAAACAAATATATCAAAGAAAATCACAGTCATATAATTTCCATAGAACACGAGTCCCCTTGAGGTCAACCCTTTGTTACCATTCAATCCCTCCGCTATTCGTCTTCTTCTGCACTAGTGCCCTCCAGTGCTCATGTGTGGACTTGATAATCTCAACTGCAAAATCCTTAGGAGATTAAGCATTAGGAAAAATCAGTTACAAAAACACTTAATACTTCTATTTAATGTTATCAAACCTTATCTTGAAATTGTGCATTGAATCCAAATTGGTTCTCAGGTTTTCCATCGGGAACTTTGTATTTCCTAAACCAATCCACAGTGGCCTCTAAATGACCGGGCCGACTCTTTCGGACATCCTCCAAGTCTATGAAAAGCAGAACAGCAGCAGAAGATCAATTTGGATTTGTTTGTCTTTGCATCAATGGAAGAAATGTGCTTCTAGAGTTGCACTTCAGACTATGTTGAAGATTAATAGCACATGCCTTGGATCTAGAGAGCTAGAAATAGATTTAAAAAATGTCAGCAGTAGTTGTAAGTCAACTATTGTAGTCTACATCTGAATGAATGGATTTCTTAAAAGGGGACCAATTATGCTTTTTCCACTTTGTACATGTTGTTAAAATATTGTATTCTCGTGTTAAACAATGCCAAAGTTTCAGATAGAAGTTTGCATATTTGAAAGAGAGCCTGAGAGAAGTTTAGGATGAGTCTGATCGCTCCGTTTCAGGGACTTTTCTCGAACACCGGGTCCCTTATGTGAGCATTATGTGACCATTATGTGAGCTCTCCACAGCTCCATTTAGCTCTGTTTATTATGCTTGTTAAGTATGGCTCCCAGGAAATCTTTCTACGAGGCAAGCTCACACAGAAGTGGTTGTAGTTGGTGATTCCCAGCAAGACAAAAATATTTTCATTTCTCAACGGCATTTTACACTGGACTGTTTTGGTGAACGTGAAATATCTGCCAAACTTTCCACAAGCTTCTACAATGTCAAATTTATTCAGACAATTTGGACCACGGCATAAGGTTTCTCCACTGTCCTTGGACAGTGCTTAACCTGCTTTTAGTAGTTTCAGTAGTCTCCTTAGAGGTTTCCCATACTTGATACATGCCAATCCGTTCTTCTTTCAGGGCTCACTTCCAAATGCGCAAACCTCAAACTGAAAATTTGGTTTAACACGAGAATACAACATTCTAACTACATTTGTTTGCTAGTCTGTCCGTTTGTTTGTTTGTTGGCAGACTAATAATCCTAGTCATAATTTTAGTTTGTGAGCCCACGAGTTTCTTAGCAGACTACTTCCTGGTTCATTGACAATGAACAATTTTCGGTTTTTGGCCACATATTTGTTAGCTCGCAGGTTACTTCCTGGCTCATAGAGAATAACATAAAACAGCAGGATTAAAAAAATGTCTTGCCAGGTCTGACTGAGACTGACACGTAACAAGGATTTCCGGGATATACTACGCAAATATTGATATTAGTTGGATGTCTGGTAACATTACACAGTTCTATATTTCAAAATCTCATTACAAGAGATTGTAGAATATGACAGAGGCAAAAATAAAAACAACTGGAGGGCACCATTGCCCCCCCCCCCCCGGCCCTAGGACAGACTTTGAACACTCCCATCTTAATCCTTCAAGCTACAAGTAGCTTCATAACGGAACGTGAGTAAAAAGGAAACAAATGTATGAACATATGTAAGAACATGAACCCTGCATCAAATTGAGAACTGATTCTGGTCAAGCCAAGCACAACTGATACTGCGTCTCCAAGGGAAATGTTGACTGCATGCAACACTCTGTTTAGAGTGACAACTTTTGACTCAAAGAATGTGGGGCCCTGGAGGGGGGGCATGAACCCATCAGCCTAGTCGTATGTTCTGTGGAAAACACCCACTATTTAGGTTTTTGGCGTCAGGGTCCTCGACATTGATGGCAATGACTTTCCAGTCCATTTCGCCTTCATCTATCATTGCCAAAATTCCAAGCACTTTCACCTGGATCACCTGACCAGGAAAGCACACCTAGAGAACAACCCGGAAACACAGGACTTCATTAAGGAAGGAATGTCTTGGGCATAATTTATTGATAAACCTTGAAAGTTCTTACCTTTGAACCAATGTCGCAAACGTCGATGGGATCATTATCGCCACAACATTTTGTTTCAGAGTCGGTGTGGTTAGGGTCCTCCCACGTCTTTTCCAATCAATGATATAAGAAATCAAATAGTTTAATTGTTATATTAACTGAGCAGCAGAAGCAAAGATACACTTTAAACTCTGTAGTAAATTATGCGTACTTACATGAATACATTATAAACACCACTTAAGTTGTATTTTAAACAAAGCATTTACACATTATTACAGTACAGTAGTACTGATTTGTTACACTTGCTGGTGTCACTCAAAAGGTAATAATGGATAGATAAGCACCTTACCTGCGGGATAGCTCCGTAGTTCCAAATGTAACCTTTATGGGGAAATATATTGGCGACGTATCTTAGCTTGCCTTTCTTTACATCTTGCATGATGGGATTCAGAGGTTCCTTTGTTGCAATCTGGAAATTGTTGAAACGATGAAGGGGTGTGTGTTTCTGCGAATGTGTATGCGTGGATTCCCGGGTCTCGGTAGAGTTGTATAAAAATAAAAGACTATGGGTGGATTGGACTGAAATATCAAGCATTGCTATTGTAAATTTTATACAGCATTTACATGTAAAATAAATACTAACAGGGATGTTTTAATAGGTAATAAATTATGTAAATAATCAAGTGGTTGTGTCAACTACATCATTTTTCACTTACAAAGAAGGAAACTTAGTAACACTAACAACATTAAAATATAAACATTTTATGAAGCACTTTTTAGGGTAAGGAACCATATTTGGTTCCTTAAATGGCTGTTCAATATAGCGCTAGTGGCTCTAGTACATATCTTTATCACAATACTGGAAATCTAATAAATCTAATTTAAAAAAATCTAATAAAGTACCTACGATATCATTATATATAAATATAATTACATATTTTTTAAAAAAACCTTTTCAAACAGTCAAAAAGAAATCCATTGACTGTCAATAATTATATATAGTAATTGTTATTATAAACTCAAATTAGAATTAATTTCATAACACTAACTAAGCATTTATTGTTGTATTTTCAGACTGCCACTTACCTCCATCTTTGCATTGGACCACCGAGGCACCTCCACAACCATGTTAAAGAGCACCTGAACATATAAACTCCATTTATAGCACATGTAATGTATGCTCAGCTGAAATGTTTTCAGGTGGTGCGCCTCTGATAAGAAATCAGGTGAGTCCATACCTCACTCTTTTTGGCCTTCTTTGCCGGTAAGTCCTGTTGACAGAAAAAGAGGGCTTTAAAAAAAAAAAAAATCATAAGCTAGATTGGAACATTATACGCTACATTACAAAAACAAGACATACCTGTTCTGCCTCTGCTATCAATGGAATGTCATGAAAAGGGGAAATGTAGTTGCCGTCTGAGTTTTCTGGAGGAGGAAGCAAAGACAATCAAAAACAGATCCTTCTTCTCATCTCCTCTCTGTTGGACCATGTCTTTGTGGAGGTTGCGTGTACCCGTGTATGCATGGGTTTCCTCTCATGACCCACAAACAGGCAATGTCAAAATGTGTGATGTTTCTTTGTCTGTATGTACCCTGTGATTGACAAGCGATCAGTCAAGGGAAGGGTGTACTTCATCCACCTCTTGCCTGAAGTCAATAGGTTCTAGCTCACTACAACCCTAATGAGAAGTGGTATGGGAAATTAATGTGTCCATTTTTTTCTAGCTCGTATCTATGTATTTAGTTGTTTTTTTTGGGGGGGGGGGGGGTATAGGACCCTTGCCTTTAATGCAAATATGTATTATACATGTCATCGTGTATTGCACACCCTGATCAGATTAGCTAATATCGCCATTGGCTCTGGCAATATCATCATTATATTTGTAAAAATAAATATACCTTGTACCAGGCATTAAAGTGAAGTGAAACTGAAGAAACAAGGTTGGTCTAATATATTTTCCCATGACGGTATTGCACGCCACACAAACAACTTTGAAATATACATGCAAACGTTGTCGGGGCTTTCACTTCCCTTTCCGTCAAGGTTAAATATTTACTTCGGTGTCACCTGTCAAAGCGTCCATACTACATTGCCACCGTAAAATACCAAAACTCTGGCGAACTCGTATGTGTTCATTGCTAGCCAATGGCGGTAATGGTCACACACTTACTAAAATAAATCCTGTAATCTGGAGTGTTGGGGCTCCCTCTCTCCACCGTTTGATAGTGCATCGTTTTTCTCAAAGTATACAAATGAGGCACAGCGGTTGTTTGGGTGACAAGTTGTTGTCGACAAGCGGGAAAGGACCCAAAAACTGCCCGTAAGACACAGCTAGAGGAGTATAGTAATAGCGGTGCTCTCATTGTGGACGTGCTTCCCACCACTTCCCGTTTCCTGTCACTTCCGCAATGGAGTGTGCAGGATATTTCCGGTAATCACCCTTAAAAATAAAAGTTGATGTGGTACAAATTAACAGCAAACCACAGTATTTACACGGAATTCGTCTTAATTTAAAAAATATTATTGTTAAGCACCTTAAAAAACATAACACAATGCATAACATTTTCTTACGTTGCCTTATTAATGTAGTTGCTTTTTGGTCATGTCATTATTTTGATCGTCGGAGGAAGTGAATATATTTCTTCCCTTTTCTGACCCCTGGGTTTATTCTACTGCCACCTGTCCGTTGAACGACAGAAGATGTTTGTCACATTTTTTGAGACCATGCTGCAATAATATAAGACAAATAATAAAACACTTCAAAAATATACATTCATGCCATTGCATTTATAGAAATACTGTATATCTTATTACAACAAAAATCTATCCAAAATACTGTACTGTGTAACATTTTGTCATTTGAATTAACATGTCTTTATCAATGGTGTTGACCAACACATAATATACACTGTAGATATTATTTAGTATGCTATGTACAAAATGATGTGTTGGCCAACTGTTATTACCCAGCTATTCCTTTCATCAATTGAACAGCAAGGTGCAAAACGTATATTTATCACTCTGACAGCCTGATGGCTTTAATCTTGACAATGCATTATGAGTTCAAAGTCCATATCCATTGTTCCATGAACAAACGTTGGAGCGGGCCTACTTCATCTTTTATAGCCATATAGTGCGGTGATTGGTGAACGTTCAAACAAGTGATGTCATCCGTGACTTAGCACGGCTGGTTTGTTAAAATCCAAAAGTGCTTGGTTGCTCCATTTGCCAGAGTTGCTGTGATTTCACCACAGACAAATTTACTTTAGGCTTGTGCTTTTGCCAGCCAACTGGATTAAACTGATGCCTCATCTTGTTTTTACTGTAGAAGTTCAATAACATGTATGTTTCTAAGCCGAAAAGTCATTTTTCAGTATACACCACCCTTGGACACATCAAGATTTAAATGGTGCAATTATGTGACACACTATTATACTTGTGAAATACTTTACTTCCCCGCCCAGTGAGTGCATTTAGTGTCATGGGTATAAAACTGGTGAGCTCACGTTACATGAACTTCAATAGGGAGGAAAGGCATCTATTCATTGTTCTGCTGAAGAAGAGACCGTGGTGGCTTTGACCACAAATAACCTGCTTCACCTGTCTAACATTTTATGCATTATTTCTGGCCATTTTTACATGTTTTTTTAATTAATAATAAATATTTTTGTAAGGTATAAAATACAATAACATTGCTCCCTACATAGCATGACTGTTAAACTGTTAAACAAAAATGGATTTAATTTAATATAAATTGATAAACCATCATTTAAAAATGAAAAAATACAAATAACATATAATTAAGAATAAATATATATATATAAATATTCTTAATTATATGTTATTTGTATTTTTCATATAATTATATATATTATTCTTTTTTACATTGTAAAAAATATATATATTATATATATATAATATATATATAAATATTTTTATTTTTTAATTTTTTTACAAAGTCAAAAAAAAGAATAAATATATTACATTGGAATTCAAATACAATTACATTCTAATACATTTAAATTCTGTAAATCCCATACATCGAGGTTAATATGTGTACTGTATCTAAATTCTTACTCTGATACTATGAGTCCGTGGATGATCATCTAAAATGAAATTGAAAAAAATCTGTGTGCAGCTATTTAGTCGGGACATGAGGGAGTACAAAAATTCTCACAAACCCCGCAGTTGAACTTTAAAGGGAAGTCACATCCCACAGCAGAGAAGAGGTGTGTCCGCACAGGTCTCACGTCAGGCGGACAGGGGCGGGGCTTAGTTACCTGTGCAATTGCAGCCAGCAAGTGCACAGGGGAAATAGTGCACCTGTTCCAGCTCCAAAGCTGCTCTCTCTCTCTCTCTTTCTCTCTCCTTATCGGCCCTTCATTGCCGTCTATTCTCCTTGACGGGCTTGTCATGGATCCCAAGGAGGCCGGCAGGGCTGAGAAGGAAAAGGTAATAAAGCGAAGGAACCGGCCTGTGTTCCTGCGCTACCTGGAGAGGAGGAAGACCGACAGCATAGTGGCTGATGACACTTCTAAAGCTGACATCAACCTGGGGACGCTGGTGAGGCGGAGTCAGTCTGACAAGACGGAGTACAGCGCCAAACTTAAAGGTACGCCAGCTAATGACCTCCCCAGGGGTCACAACTATGGCAACAATTTCACACATGCTTCAGCCAACACGAAACACCTTTATGACATATTTATTTGAAATACATTTCGGCATGGACTGTTTTGTCATGCATGGAACATACGAGTAGCACATGTGTACTTGACCTGCTTCAATGCACTATGGATACAGTGCACCTGTTGTGTTACTATGAGCAGTGGATACTCCCACAGGGATGAATCCACATATGCAAAGTGTGCACCAAAGTGTTGCACAGACCAGCTGGTAAACAAGACCATCCTGCAGTGCACACATTTTGGGAAACTAAAGTAAATGCTTATTGTAGTAGAAATAAAGCAAAGCATCTTGTCTCCTTGCTGACATAGTGTTTTCACACACACAACCTGTCCTTGGGAGTCAAATGGTGGGGAATGCTGCACTTCAGGCCATATGAGTGACATCACCGTGTCAGCAGGACTCACCCTTATATCCAAAAGTATGTTGGGTTTCCTGCACCGCTTGTCCCGTTTCTCACACTTCCCATTTGTCAGCTCACAGATGAGGCAACTATTACACACACTTGCCTTATCAGTAGCTGTTTACGGTTTACTTGAGTTCTCCCCAATTTGCTTTTTTTTTGTTTTGTTTTTGTTTTACTGACAAACCTGCATGATGGTAAAGGAGGCTTATCAAAAACATTGCTCTGTTGTGAGTAAACCTGTCACACGCCCTTATAGGCCGCACACGCAAGCACCTGACAAGGCGTATTACATATTTACAGGAGTATTACCATTGCAAATATTGACAAAGCGATGACTTCACCAAAAGAGGAAACACGTGAGCACGCTTAAAAAGTTCTCACATGCCTGCCGGACAGGTTGGACCCACAACCATATCAACGTGACCTAAGTAAAATCGAGCTATGTGCTATATTTCATAGTTTGGATGGTCATTTACTGTATCTACTAAATTGCTAAATGTACTAATAGCTACTGTATACTATTTTTTTTCTTTGAGCTAATGTGACTGCTAAGTCAGAAAGGTTTTTTTCTTGTGAGAGCTACTTTTACAAAATGAAAATAGCTACTCGTTTTATTAACATTTATTTTCATAGCTTATTTAAACCCAAACAGCCCGAATATGCTTGTTTCACCACAACATTAACAAATTGCTGGTATCCACAACCCGCATTTTGTATTTCAAAATACATTTCCCTCGAGTGTTCTCACATTATTAAGTGAAAACCTGAATAAAAAGCAGGGTGGAGGGTGCATTATGTAGTCGTGCCCACGGGCACTGCATTGCTGACCCATAGTGTAGGTCTAAACAATCCTGGTTATGTACAGTATATACCTTAACCAACTAAAAAAATCCCTCAGAAACAGCATATAAATGCAAATGTTACATTTTTTTACCCTTGCAATAGAGGTCCTAGCCAAGTTTTATTCAAACGGCTTAAAAATGGGCTGATTTTTGAGTATCCAAACAGTCAAGTACACTCAAGTTGCCTCAAGGGTTAACACACCAAAACAGAATAAGCAACTGATCCCATTTCAATGCTGTTGCTAACCAAAACAGCAGCACCTACAGTACATTATTACTATGTATTTTATATTGTGTGCTCGCTTCACAGCAGTCGAGTGGTTAGCGCGCATACATCACAGCTTGGAGAACAGGGTTCAATTCCACCCTCGGCCATCTCTGTGTGAAGTTTGCATGTTCTCCCCGTGCATGCGTGGGTTTTCTCCGGGTACTCCGGTTTCCTCCCACATTCCAAAAACATGCTAGGTTAATTGGCGACTCCAAATTGTCCGTAGGTATGAATGTGAGTGTGAATGGTTGTTTGTCTATATGTGCCCTGTGATTGGCTGGCCACCAGTCACAGGGCACCAAAGACAGCTGGGATAGGCTCCAGCACCCCCCCCCCCCCCGACCCTCGTGAGGAAAAGTGGTAGAAAATGAATTAATGAATGTGCTTGCTTCACAGTGTTGTCAGTTTTCATGTTCTACAGATGATTTCCTCCCAGTCTGCCAGTCTGATTTCTGGTTTCCAGTGTGCTCTGCAATTTCTTCTACACTTGGCAAATATTATTTTTAATCAAGAATCTTTACTCATTTGTAAAAAAAAAAAAAAAAGTAATGATTTCATTGATACCAACTAATCACATGGTTCTCTCTATCTATAAAACTCGAGTCTGATCCCGGATCCCAGAGAGATTTTTTGTCCTTGGTGATACAGGATACACCATGCCTTGTGTTCCTGTTTCTCGGATCCTTTTCAATGGCAAGACCAGTGAAAGGGCCTGTATCCACTTTCATGGGAACTCTTGCTCCAAAAGCCAGAAAAATGAGACAAGGAAGCCCGGATATGCTCTGGAAAATAGTTTTGATAGGCCATATTAGTTTGTGAAACATTTCTGGCATAACTTGACATCATTTTACAAAATATGTGGGTCAGCGGCAGGACATAGTAGTGTAAGAGACTTTTCGAACCATAGTACAAGTAGTTTACAACTGCTGATTTCAAAGTATTGCATTAAGTATTGCAATGAACGCTCTGGATGTTGTGTGTGTGTGTGTGTGTCCTTGCAAAGGTGTGATCTTATTAAGGTGTACCGCTCCCAACCTGAGCAGATGGAATGCCTGAGCACGCCGGCACATTACATCAGCTCCATGATTAGTTCTGTAACCCGAGACGCAGCCCTGAAACCTTCCCCTTCCTCTCATCCTGCCAGAAGGAGGAAGCTGTGTGTGGCATCGATTAGGCGGCAAGCACGCATCTATCTTGCCTGGAGTGAAGCACACAGCAGACGGAGACTGATTAGGCGGCAGAGCCTGACTGGCATGTTAAGTGAGGCACTGTGGCGCTCCAGTCACAATAATTAGTTCTCCATGAAATATTGCAGGAGGGTTTCCCCTCTAACCCCCAAAACTGCTTTTTACTGACTGATCAGCACACCAGCGGTGCCCTGCATGTGGAAAAAAAAGGTTTAATGCTTGGAAATGTTGGACGTATGTACACAAACACAGTGGGTACACAGTCAAAATAATAGTACACATAGCGGAAATCCTTGTTAAGTGTCAGTCTCAGTCAGACCTGGGAAGACATTTTTTTAATCCTGCTGTCTTATGTTATTCTCTATGAGACAGGAAGTAACCTGCTAGCTAACAAATATATGACCAAAAACCGAAAAAAAGGGTATGATTCCATCATCTTAATCATTGTCAACGAACCAGGAAGTAGTCTGCTAAGAAACTCATGGGCTCACAAACAAACAAAAATTATGACTAGGATTATTAGTCTGCCAACAAACAAACAAACAAACAAACAAATGTAGTTAGAATGTTGTATTCTCATGTTAAACCAAAGTTTCAGATTATGAGGTTTGTGCTTTTGAAAGTTGGGGATGACTCAAAACGCTTGGTTTCAGAGGGCGTCGAAAAACTGTTACTTTGTGATGTCACAGAGGAGCAGGTTTCCTCATGGCAGTGGTTGTACACTCTCTGCCCTCACGCAAACGCTGCTTTCTCTGCCCTTCCCTAAGATCTGCTCAAAAAGGAAACAAGCTCAGGGAAAAGTTATTGTATTTGGTGATTCCTAGCAAAAGAAAAAAAATTAATCTGTCAATGGCATTTCACACAGGAAATTGTTGTGAACATGAATGTGAAATATCCACCAAACTGTTGCTGAAGCCAGAAGCTGCTACCATTGGGAAAGGTGCATTTATGTCATATCTCATGTCCGGCTTCTGAGCTCCACGACACCAAGGATGCCTCTGACAAAGTGTGTCCGACAATAAGTGCTCCTCCTCAGGCAGGTGAATTTAAAACTCCAACACGGTAAGTCAGGGGTCTCTAGCCAGTAGTTTATGAGCTGCCAGTATCTCCTAAACACTTTTAAATTAGCTCTCCAAAGACTTTACTCATTTATTATCATATCCTATACCCACTATATTACAACATGGGGTTCGTTCAAAGTTAGGAAGCACTTTGCGCCTGTGGGTGGAATAAATTAAAACAGACCGTTTTGGCGGGAAGCACAAATCCGAGGAAATACAACTGGAATAGGTGCAGATTCTGGAAGATCTGGAAAGTTTTATGCTTGGGTTATTGTGTGGAGCTGCTTTATAGGAGTCCACACCTCCTCACCTTTGGTTCCCCTCATGCCCCCACCCTAGAATCAAAAATGTCCGTAAATATAACACTCTGGAGGTTTGCGCTTTACTGCAGTAAAGTTTTCTTTAATAATAATATTTAACCTTAAATTGAATGTCTTTCGCAGAAAAAATGTCACCGCATGATTTATCCACCCCTGCCTCCCCAGCGCTGGACCCAGAGGAGGTCCGTTTGAGAAAGATGAAGCGCAGGTCAAAGGTCATTCAAGAGCTGATACAGACTGAAAAAGACTACCTCACAGACCTGGAGCTGTGCATCCAGGAGGTGGTGCAGCCATTAAGAAACATGCAGGTAGGTAGATGGTGCAATAATAAATATTAAGTGGTTAGCGCACATGCCACACAGCTAGAAGACCCGAGTTCAATTCCCGACTCCAATTGGCGACTCCAAATTGTCCATAGGTATGAATGTGAGTGTGAATGGTTGTTTGTGATTGATGAGTGATATGAGTATGTGATATTTTTCGAGTAGGCATTTTTGTGATGCAAATGTATTAC
Source organism: Doryrhamphus excisus (assembly GCF_037039965.1). Classification (NCBI taxonomy): domain Eukaryota; kingdom Metazoa; phylum Chordata; class Actinopteri; order Syngnathiformes; family Syngnathidae; genus Doryrhamphus; species Doryrhamphus excisus. The sequence continues at coordinate 16,836,676 of NC_136365.1, forward strand.
TCTTTTGAACGCATATTGTTTTGAGAAGCCAATCTCTACTTAAGTGGCTCCCACCAACTAACTGGATTTACATTCCTCATCACCAAAATCAGGCTGCACGGCGGTCGAGTGGTTAGCACGCAGGCCTCACAGCTAGGAGATCTGGGTTTTCTTCGGGTATTCCGGTTTCCTCCCACATTCCAAAAACATGCTAGGTTAATTGGCGTCCAGGGTGTACCCCGCCTCTCACCCAAAGACAGCTGGGATAGGCCCCAGCACCTCCCGCGACCCTCGTGAGGATAAGCGGTAGAAAATGAATGAATGAATGAATACCTCAATCAAAACTAGTGTTCATTCTTTGTCATTTTGTCTTAGGTTGTAGATGTGGATCGTCTGTTTACAAACACGGAAACATTGTGCGAGGTATCAGCTGCACTATTCCACAGACTCCAAGACGCCATGTCTGATCCGGATCCTGAGGCTGTCGTTATAGGTAATCTTCATTCCTCCAATTCCAAACCTAGATGAGATGTGTACATTTATTTTCCAGGTCAATACAAAATAGGATGTGTGTGTTCTTATATGAAGGAGAAGTATTCATCCAGGCCAAGGCAGCTTTGGAAGACGTGTATAAGATTTACTGCTACCATCACGACGATGCCAACATGTCGCTCAAATCCTATGAGAAAGAGGAAGAAATAAAGCAACATTTCACCACGTGTGTATTATCACTGAAGTAAGTAGAATTACTTCCCCACAAAATCTGCAACTTCCTGATACGTTGGAACCTCTTAGGTTAATAACAACATGACTTTTTTCCTGTAGGGAATTATGGAAAAATACATTATGTTTTTTAGGAATACTTTTCATTAACTGCACTACAATTGCCATTCAAGTGTAAAAATAAGCTTATAACTGTAGAATTTTGGTAAAATACTGAACTGTACGACCCAACTTTAGAGGTTCCATTGTAATACGAAATATACAGTACGGTTTTATATTCTGATACTGCTTTTTCCACCCAATTGCAGAAAAATCTACGATCTAGAGTAAGTATCGGAAAAATGTCAAGACTTTTTGGGTGTCATTATAATAATATATAATAATTCGGAATACTGTGTGATGTACCAGAGGGAAGCCCAACCTTCTGGACATGGGTTCGCTGCTCATAAAACCAGTTCAGAGGATCATGAAGTACCCGCTCCTGCTTGGTGAGCTGTGGCAGGCCACACCTGAAGACCATCCCGACTTCCGGCCATTGCAGGAGGCCTTTACTGCCGCCAAGATCATCAACGTCAACATCAACGAGTTCAAGAGGCGCAAGGACATAGGTGCCGTGACGTCCTGATAGCTGCCTTTTCATGGATGCTAACACTGTGGTGTAAAATGATCTATGATATTTTCCATTTATAATTTAATTTTTTTTTTCAGTAATGAAGTATAAAAATTCAGAGGATGAAGGAACTCTGCGCAAACTTCACAAGTTCAATATCCACTCCATCAGAAAAAAAGGTGACAGGTTTGCTGGTTATCTCAAGATCCTCACTGGAGTTGAACCACAGGTATAAGAAAAAGAAAGAACCACTTATCCCACAGAGCAACAGTTACAGTTTATGATTTTAATACGACTTTCATCTTTTCAGGTCAGAGATGAAGTGTTTGATCGAGAGGAGAAGCTGTTCAGGAGTCTGGAGAAAGCTGTAAGGCAGCTGGTTAAAAATGTCCAAAGTTACCTTCAGTACATTCAGGTAAGTGATGCTTTATTGTCAACACAATCAGTTTCAGGTTCTTTTTTTTAAATGTTTTTTTATGTTTTTTTTATGTTTGTAATGCAGGAAATGGTGTCTGTAGCTGTGCACGATGTCCACGAAATGGAAACCATCATCAGGGAATCAAACGGATCATCGCACAACAAAAACGACGAACCCTATGAGCACTATGTGAGTCAAAGTCTGTGTCCAAAAGAACAGTGATATATGTTTTTTTTTTACTTTGCATTTAGTTTTGACAGTGGGGGCGGTGCATTTTGTGCCTGGGCCTTCAGTGCGCCAGCAAGAATTTATTTCCCTCCCTGTGCATGCGTGGGTTTTCTCCGGGTACTCCGGATTCCTCCCACATTCCAAAAACATGCTAGGTTAATTAGCGACTCCAAATTGTCCATAGGTATGAATGTGAGTGTGAATGGTTGTTTGTCTATATGTGCCCTGTGATTGGCTGGCGACCAGTCCAGGGTGTACCCCGTCTCTCGTACGAAGACAGCTGGGATAGGCTCCAGCACCCCCCGCGACCCTCGTGAGGAAAAAGCGGTAGAAAATGAATGAATGAATGAATGAAAAACCAGTATAAAAATGACGTGCCATGGTGGGGTTTCAAACCACGGTTCCCATATAGGACATTGGCCTCTCTAGCTCCAACTACAATATTTTACCAACATACGAAAAGTCCCTGTATCTTCGGATACAAAGTCACCAATCTCTTAGGGTAAGTCCAGCTACCCTATAGAGCAGAGGTAGGGAACCTATGGCTCGGGAGCCAGGTAGGGCTCTTTTGATGACTGTATCTGGCTCTCAAGCATTTCTTACCACAATAAAAATTTATTTTTGCTAACATTTTAAAGTAAACCATCACAGAAATGACTTTTAAAAATAATATTCTAAATCAACAACTTTCTTATGCATTTTAATTCGTCCATCTATATTCTGCTGCAATACGGCCAACCATATCCATCTTTCCTGATGATATTTTCCAGGTCAAACACCAAAACTTGATTATTACTGGGTAATGCTGTAGTCTACCTCGGTCATTGAGATGTCAAAAAAACATGTAAATGTAAACTTTCCTCCTTTAGTCAAATAGCTAAAGCTGCAGAACCAAGCCTTCTGACGAAGATGGCCAAAAGAATGAAATACGTCTACGGAGTACGGTGCAAAATTATGCAGCAGCAGAAGTTGTATTAATGGCAACAAGTATTTGATTTATTATTAGACACTGCGCTGCTCACAAAAGTGTGCTGGCCACACCCCATTGGCGTGGGGTAGTGTGCCTGGTCTACACAATTAGAGCCCATTATCTAAAACTGTTGGTCTTACATAAAAATGCACACATTTTATTGCATTCAATGTTTAAAAAAATGTATATGGCTCTCACAGATACACATTTTAAAATATCTGGCCTTCATGGCTCTCTTCGCCAAAAAGGTTCCCGACCCCTGTTATAGAGGAAAGTCATTTCAGCTGCCTGTATCCAGAATCTCGTTCTGTCTGTCACGACCCAAAGTTCATGACCTTAGATTAAGGTGGGAACATAGATAGACCGGTATATTGAGAGCTTTGCCTTCCGGCTCAGCTCTCTTTTCAACAGTCCAGTACAGCGACTTTTTTACTGCATACAGACGCTTATGCTCCCACCTTCCCTCACTCGTGAACAAGACCCCGAGATACTTGAACTCCTCCACCTGGGACAGGACCTCATTCCCAACCCGGAGGGAGCACTCCACTCTTTTCCGACTGAGAACCATGGCCTCTGATTTGGAGGTGCTGAGTCTCATGCTAGAAGCTTCACACGATGCAAACCGTCCCAGTAAAAGCTGAATGTCACAGCCCGAAGACGCCATCAGGACCGCAATGTCCCCAAATAGCAGAGATGACATCCTAAGGCCCCAAACCGGACTCCCTTGTTGTCTTGGCTGTGCCTAGAAATTCTGTCAATGAAAGTTATGAACAGAATTGATAACAAAGGGCAGCCTTGGTGGAGGCCAATGTTCACCAGAAACAGGCTCAACTGCTGCCAATGTGAACCAAGCTCCGGTTGTACAAGGACCAACTGGCACTAATAGAGGTGCCACCAATCCCGTACTCCCAGAGAACCCCCCAAAGGATGCTGTGAGGGACACGGTCAAATCCCTTTTCCAAGTCAACAAAGCACATGTAGACTGGTTGGGTAAACCGCCATGCACCCTCATAAGGGTGTAGTATTAGTCCAAGATGAAAAACGCCTCCTCCACCTCGATCTGCCAATCCAAAAGTACTGTTCCCGACTTTCACTCAATGTTGAAGAGACGTGTCAGCCAAGACAGTCCCTCAACATCCAGAGCCTTGACGAATTCAGGACAAAACAGCATTTTAACCACCACAGATACCTCAGTACGTATCATCTGACTCTGCTTCTTCTATGGAAGGTATGTCAGAAGGGCCTCAAAGTATTGCTTCCATGGATGGAACTTATTGATAATGCGGCGACATGGTGTTTATCACCTTCCTTATCAAACTGGCGGTACTAACAACTTTCTTTGGCCTTATGGCCTTGATTCGTATTCAACAAAAAATGCAATGACAGTGAGACAGCAACACATAGGGTTCCTTGTTCGAACACCTGATTTCACGGAACGATAGTGTACAGAAAACGGTGAAAACCAAGGCAAAATTTATGCGAAAACGTTTGATGAGAACTGAGGTGTACGAAAATGGAGGTTTGACCCACCTACCAATGCTTTCTTCTTTCTTCTTGCAGAAAGACAACATGGAGCGTCTGGTCCTCTCGCCTCTCTCGTCTCTTCAGGGGATGTTCACTGCCCCTCAGAAGCTCATCCAGAAACGTTACGACAAACTGTTGGATTACTGCAGCCGCCTGGAGCGCTCGTCTTCTTTTTCATCCTCGCAATCGACTTCCTCTTCATCTCCGTGCCTGGCATCCGTAGACCCGCCCGGTCCTGCCAGGAGGGACTATGAGGCTCTCAATGCTTTGCTAGTGGAGGAGTTACAGCGGTTCAACACGGCGGCGTACGCCATCCTCAACAACTGCGTGGTCTATTTAGTGGCCTTGCTCATAGGCCTGATGGATGAAATGCTGCTGGGTGCTCCTTCCATGCAGCAGTTGCCTGTGAGCAGCACACATAGAGTACATTATCACGTTTCTTACATTAAAATGCTAATTTGCACTATTTTATAGGCACCGTTGTCTAACATCACTGAGGTGCAGAACAGCATCATGGATGAGTTGAACAATTTGACTTTTGTCAAGGAGAACGCACAGAAGTTAATGGAGCGGAAAGTCAGCTTCGAGAGGCAGCGAGACAAGAAAATAGCGGTGAGAAGAATGTGGCAGACAAAATGATCTGCATGAAGATTTTTTTCCCATTTAGAGGTTGGATTGCAAGGATTCAATTTAAGCAGCCATTTTCTATACAGCTTATAGAGTGCTGGGACACAGAAGCCGAGTCTTCAACGGACCTTATCATTTCTATATATTATATATGAATATAATTCATTTTCTACCGCTTATCCTCACGAGGGTCGGTGGGGGTGCTGGAGCCTATCCCAGCTGTCTGGTACACTCCGGACTGGTGGCCAGCCAATCACAGGGCACATATAGACAAACAACCATTCACACTCACATTCATACCTATGGACAATTTGGAGTCGCTAATTAACCTAGCATGTTTTTGGAATGTGGGAGGAAATCGGAGTACCCGGAGAAAACCCACGCATGCACGGGGAGAACATGCAAACTCCACACAGAGATGGCCGAGGGTGGAATTGAACTTGGGTTTCCTAGCTGTGAGGCCTCTGTGCTAACCACACATTTATTTTTTGTAGTGTTGTCCTACAAAACATGCTTAGGTGTTGACTGGAGAACATGCAAACTCCACACAGAGATGGCCGAGGGTGGAATTGAACTCGGGTCTCCTATCTGTGAGGTCTGCACGCTAACCACTCGTCCGCCGTGCAGCCCCTTATAATTTCATGTTTTCATCAAATTTATATATCTTATATAGCATGTGTGTAGGTGTTGTAAACATTGAAGCATTTTGAGTCTACATTAGGAGGAAGTTTGGGGAGAACCCACGCAAGCAGTGAGAGCACTCAGAAAAGGCCCGAGCTGACACATATCCAAACCCGCAGCCTTATTAGTGTGAGGGAAGAGTGACAAACATTCCCCTGCTGTGTGGTTGCAAGGATTCATTAGTTCCCATTCCGGATCGTCTGTTGAATGTCAAGTTTAAAGTCCCCCCATATTCCTCAAAGAGTTTCACAGTTTGGTGATAAAAATGGAACACAAAGGAGACCTCCGGGTGGTGATTAACCGGGGCAATTCAAAGCTCTGCTCATGCGACTTAGCCACTTTAAATGCTTGGAAGTAAACTGGAAGACTTCAACTTCTTAGTCCACCTGAAGTTTTGTTTCACTGTTGCCTTCCAGATGCCGGAAGTCGAGCATCAGACAGAAGAACAACGTGCCCGACTTGTGGCTGAATATCCTTCGAGTCATTTGTACCAACTGAAGAGGAAGTGTAATGGCTGCCAGGAGCAGGACCTAAGCCTGCTGGAGGGGGAGCTCGTGGCCCTGCTGGAGGACACGGACCCCCTAGGCAGCAGCAGCCGCTGGCTGGTTCACACTGGAGGCAAGTTTGTGTTCTCATAGTGCTTGCTGTATATCGGATATGTCTATATGTAGTCATGCTTTGCCGTTCTTAGGTACGCAGGGCTACGTCTACTCAACATTCCTGAAGCAATACAATCCTCTGCGGGATTCACAGCGAGGAGGCCAAGCGGCCAAACAGCAACAACAGCAGCAACAACAGCCGCCCAACATGGCCGATGAGGACTTTGACGACTTGAGCCTTTTTGTGTCAGGCAGTGGGAGTAGCAGCCTACGGAGCTTCAGCCTCAACGCCACCGACAGCAGCTCCACACTCTCTGGCCTTCAGGGAGACCTGGAGAGCACTGAAGACCTGGAGTCCTCGTTTGACACCGACGCTCAACAGGTATGTGTTGAAACATACAAACCCTTCCAATGGCATGCAACATGACATCTACTCACATTATCACTAGTGCCAACGTTCTATGTATGCATAACAGTAGCAAACAGTGCCACCTGCTGGTTTAATTTGGTACATTGAGGAAAAATCAGTCAAATTAGATGGCTGATTGGGGGAAATAATTAATTGCCAGAAAGCAGGAGTACAGTGAAACAATGGAAAAAGTTAACACGGTATGAAATGTCGACACAGTTCTAAAGTGGAAACTTTTTTAACAATGGCTTTGTCTCTTTGCACAGTACTATGCCGTATATGCATTCCAAGCCCGCTGCGAACAGGAGCTGACCTTGCAGGAGTACCAGCATGTTCGCATCCTGCAGTTCTGTGACCTGGGAGGTAACAAGGAGTGGTGGCTTGCAGAAGCCGATGGGCAGAAAGGATACGTCCCAGCTAACTACCTTGGCAAGATGTCTTATGCTTAAAAACATTCATTCATTTTCTACCGCTTTTCCTCACGAGGGTCACGGGGGATGCTGGAGTCTATAACAGCTGTCTTCGGGCGAGAGGCGGGGTACACCCTGGACTGGTTGCCAGCCAATCACTGGGCACATATAGACAAACAACCATTCACACTCACATTCATACCTATGGACAATTAACCTAGTCGCCAATTAACCTAGCATGTTTTTGGAATGTGGGAGGAAAACCGGAGTACCCGGAGAAAACCCACGCATGCACGGGGAGAACATGCAAACTCCATATAGAGATGGTCGAGGGTGGAATTGAACCCTGGTCTCTTAGCTGTGAGGTATGCGCGCTAACCACCGGCGTGCCGCCCTGCTTAAAAACAATCAATTGTTTTTAATAATCAATACTGTTTCACTGAATGTCAACTATTTCAGCTTTGTGAAAACAAAGTGTTGATCTTGTCATATTGACAATATGACCTCCATGAAGAACATGTGATGTTTCAATGTTTAAAACACAAGCTGCTGTGCTGAGCACTTTTTGACTGTAAGTACCACAGTGTTGAGTTTAGAAGTCATATAAGTCGGATGTTTTTATATGAACAGCTTTAGATGAAGCAGGTGAAATGATTTATCAATGAAGTTTTAATGTGAAATGAAATACTCAACGTGTCATTGTTTATGTTTCATTTTTATTACGTGATGATTAAAGACTCTATGACAGTTTTTTTTTGCTTGGATCCACATTCGTACAGTCACAAGTCTGCGCTGCTGCCAGATTGTTCATAAGTGGAATTTGAATGACGCGTAGGTTTAAAAAAAAAAAAAAAAACAAACGACACTTCTCTCTGGATCAATTAATCGGAACAGAATGAGGCAATGGATAATAAATGAGGCACAGCAAGTCCAGCAGCATTTGACACGATGTAAGATTCAAGTATTAAGAATGGATGGTCTCACAACAGAAACATACGAGACTAAGATCACAGACAAGACCCTCTTAGCACCGCATCTGTACTGTTTGAGGGTTTACTTTTATTACTTGCATCAGCCACACTTACACCAAGTGGTACGGTTCGGAACGTTGGTCTTATCTGGCTTGTGTTCCCATCACGGAAAGGGTGATAATTACGGAAGCTACATTGATAGTATGACACAACATATTATAATATATAACGCACCAATTCATTCAACGCACAGACAGAACAGTAATAATACATTAGCTGTGAAGCGGTTTTTGTTATTATCAAAGACTTCCTGTCCTTGCCTTTTCCGTTATCGCAACTATGAGACAATTCCCTTCCTGAACACGTTTTCTCAGGAATTATTCTGTTAGCGTACCAAACTGTACCACTTGGAAACGGGGCTCTACTACCTCCTGTATGTTTACTTCTTGAGCTTCTTTTGTGCCGCCTTTTTCTTCACCAGGTGTAACCGCTTCATGGCGTTAAGCTGGGACTCTTGGGATGTTGGTGCTTTTTCTCCCGGCGGAACCTTTGACCCATTCCCGTTGTTCCCGTTTCCTCCTCCGTTGTTATTTCCCCCTGATCCGCTACCTCCCGGACTCGCCTGCGAGCTGTTGGGTGAGCTTGCCCCCGACGAGGTAGAACCCTTCCCCTGGCTCTCGGCGCTTGATGAACGATTCAGCGGCTGTTTGCCCAGAGTCAAAGGCGGCGGTTTCAAGGAGACTTGACTAGAGCCGTTGCCGTTACCGCTACCAGGGATCTTTGCGGCTCCAAGCCCAGATTTGGCTGCGGCAAGCCCGGAAAGACCTACCGGTTTCTGTCCAGGGGGAGCTGTCATGGCTTTGTTGCTCCCGCTTGGTCCTGAGGAACCAAGTTTGGAGCTGACAGGAAGAGATGGACTCGTCTTAGCGCCGAATGCGGCCCAGCCTGTTAAACCGCTACCTGATGAGGAGGAGTTGCTGCTGGTGGGGTTAGATGACGTTGTGGATGTCTGCAAAAAATGGGATAAATGCCCATAAATCAATTTTCTGTATCACATATTGAATATAAGACAATATAAGAAATAAGATGCATCTTAAAATCTGCATCATAACTAATTTTCTTTTATTCAATAGTCTGCCTATGATAAACAAAACAGTTTTAAGGATACCTTCACTTCTGTCCTTTTAAAAGCCTGGAAAGTGCTTGCGGTGTCCGGCTTCGTTTTCAGTTCTGTCTTTTTCACCAGTGTGTCTTTTACAACGGGTGCTGATGAGGCGGAGGCTGGGGATGGCTTCTGTGGAGGCTTTTGGGCCTAGTGCACACAGCAGTAATATTTTATGGCTGCCCAGATGGAATAATATGAGATGGTCCAAATGTGTCTACATGGCGAGGTAGAAGTCTGTTTCTTACCATACGCTTCATTTGTCTGGTGCAACGAGCACAATACCACACCAGCCTCGGGTCATTGACCTCTTTGTCCGTCACTTGGGGCTTGTGGCAGTCCTGGTGGTACAAGTTATGGCATTCCTGGCACTCTACCAGCTGATTTCCCATGGACACTGTCATTTGTCTTTGGTGATAACAAAATATGATATTTTAATAAATACTCGTGCCAACATACTCTTATTCTAACACCGTAGCACATACCTGCAAACCACACATGCCAGGCCCATCTCCATGGCGAAGTCATCAGCGTTGGTCTCATCGTAGTCACTTATGTTCGTCAGAAGGTCCTTGCTCGTCTGCACGGTAACCGGTGACGAACGATTCTCCTGTTTCTCCAAACGAGGCTTCTTCGGGGGGTCAACATCACCCAAGTCCACCCTAACCTGTTTTGAACATTCCGTAAACAAGATAACATTCGCTTGGGTGATGATTTCTGATATCCCACCATGACTCGACAAAAAAAACTCTGATATAATGAAAAAATATAAGCAATATTAATATTAAACAATATTAAGGGAGTGGCTCAGGAAGTAGAGCAGGTTGTTCAGAAACCGGGAAGTTGCCGAGTCAATCCTCGCTCTATTGAAATTATACATTTACGTATACTACAAGAATCAACCGATAAATCGGCCGGCCGATATATCGGACCGATATTTGTGTTCTTTACTTGAATCGGTATCGGCTGATTACATTTCAATAAATATTTGTTTTCATTGTAATTTTTTCATATAAATTGAGGGAGCAAAAGCAGTATTGGCCACAAATATCGGCCCAAGCAAAATCGGCCATCGGCTAAGGGTGATGATAAAAATCGGTATCGGCGGGAAAAAAACCATATCGGTCGATCCCTAAATAATACTACATGATTTCATGTAGTATTCATGTCTTTCTGCCTCTGTTGAGTTATCCAGGCGCTGTTGGACATACTGCAAAAAGAGAGCTCAGCTACAGCTTTGGTTCCCCCCCCCTCTTTCTATAAAAGATATTGAAGATTTACTGATGCTTATACATGCCTTTTTTTTAAATCCATAAAACTGTTTTTAAATCACTGGCATGGTTGCCCCTATTTATACATTTGTTCATATATTGTGTTTGTATAAATTAAATTATATGTAAAAAAGTTTTTTCATATTATGCCCTTCGACAGGTGATATTCATCAAAACAGGTCGCCCCCTAAGTCCTCGGATTGGTTGACCGCAGCCGCCGGGGACATATATATATGTGTGTGACGGGCAGGGATGTGATTTAATATGTCTGATGAAGGTCAAACGGACCGAAACATTACTTGAATAAACTGATGAATGAATGCGACACAGTGTGCAGGGACCTTTTGAACACTTTGAAACACAATTTAAGCAATAATGAAACAAAAACATCATTTTAAAATGGAAATAAGACTAATATAAGACTGATATATAATGTGGCTACAATAAGAAATTAATCTGTAACAATAGCACAGTTGCCATTTAACGTACTCTGCATTAAAATGATTGTAATCCATTACAAGAGTAAATGTAGCTTAGCTTTTGAATGTGTTAGTTAAAACTTGTGTGGTGTTTTATAAGGAATCCCTACCTTTTCAGAAGATCTCCTGTCTCCGTCTTTTTTGCTCTTTTCAGAGCTGGATTTGCTGCTGATGTTGGAGGACGAGGAACTAGAGGAGGACTTGGAGTCTTGTTTACTTAAACTGAGTTTCGACAAAGATCCTTTTGACACCTCCAGGTCCTGAAAGTACACGATGAGGACAATACGGTGCTACTTAGGGCTCAAAAGTCACATAAAAACATGTTACACTTGTGTGACAGTTCATGTTAAAGAAATAAAAAAATGGTTTTGTTAGCTTATTGTTTCACTTCTGTGGCAGTTTAGAATGTTACTAACATTTATGATAGTCACAGCTAGCACCTTGACTGAGTAGATATAGTTCCACACTTTCTATGGGAACATTTGATCATACATACAATAAATACAAACACCAGCAACATCTTACTTTTAGTGACGAACGGTAGGAAGAATCACTTCCTCTTGCGAGCGATTCATCTAGAAGAGCTTTGAGCTTTTCGGCTGAATCTTTACTCTTGGAATGAAGGTAACTCAGCCCCTTCAGGAAGATGGGATCCAACTCCAAACTGACAGGTCCAGCCATGGCTTATGAACTGCAGTCAAAACACAAGTTCAGCTGACACAAACACCCGCTTAAAACAACGACAAGAGCAATAATTGCTATACGTGTCTTTGTTTCTATTATGAAATTTGTGGATCAGATGCTAAAAAGCTCCATCACTCTCCTCTCTGGAAAAGGACCAGCGCACTGTAGTCTCCCCACAATGGCTTCCCTCAGTGCTAGCAACAAAGATACGTACGCTAAAAATATATATAATTCAATGTTGGCTCACGTTACCTTACATCCACTCTTGGTATAAACCTGTATCATGCACCCGACTGGCTGTAAAATTATATTAAAACAACTCAAACGTTATTGCAGTACATACGCGGAATGTTCCTCCTACACTTTGCCGGTGTTTCCATTAAATATGTCCGACATGTACCGGTAGGCGGAACGTTTGATGAGACGTTTCGCGACAGCGTATGCGAACGTCAGTCTACGCTTTCATCACTGTATAATATTTGACGTCTGTTGAGTGGATACAGTTGTTAAATGTGTTAGAATAGTTAAATACAATCTTAGGTTCTTCTTCATGTAAATGTATTAATTTACTGGGTTATTTTTAAATGGCGACAAAGAGCGCTGTGGCAGAGCTTGGCTTCCGCGTTCGACGTGGGGACGACGACGAAGAAGAAGAAACCCGGAAGTTTACAGCAACAACGTGGTTTCGCGTTTATGATGGAAATCACTTTGCACTAATATTACTATAACTATTTTAAGTTCATTATTTTAACAGTGATTCACGTAACAGCCTACATTTTTAAACTGACGTTTGTTCCGGAGGTTGTGAACACAATCCCAATGAAGGACGTAAATCAGCAGCATTCCTCCCTCTTCCTCGAGGTCTGTTGCCAAAATGAAGAACCCCGTCTTCCTCTGCATTCTTCTATTGCCTTCTTTCTCCTCTCCTACTGTGACTGTGACTATTTCAAAGTGCACCTGGTGTCCAACAAGCCTAACACCTCAGAGATTCTTAAAAGTCAGCTACCAGAGTGCGTGGACGTGAGGGACATTCGACCGGAGGACCTTCCCCGGTTGGTGAGAGGCTGCCGTCTCCCTGCTGTGTTGGACGAGACCGGGGGACTATGCAGGGCTGGGCTGGCTGTTGTCTTGAGGCATATCATCAACAAGACCATCAAGGCTGATCCCTCCAGGAATGATGTGCTGGCTTTGCTGGGCTTCAAGAAGACTTGCCTCAAGGCCTGTGCTGAGGTGAGAGAGTGTAATTTTTGTGATTGTGCAGTTCACAGGTACACAGCCAATGAAATGTGCTTAGCATCTAATCATCCATTATGAGGCTATTTGCAGTAATAATTTAATCTGGAACTGACTGATGAGCATATATACACTCTTGAAGAAAATCTAAAAGCCTGGGGGGAAATTATTAGCCTGCCTGACTGTCCATCAAAACACAGGACGGCTCTTGGTCCAAATGAAGGTTGTTATTGATGCTGAGTGCGTCCAATAACCATCAAATGGCATCTGTGAGGGAAGGGTATTAAGAATAAAAAACTTCCTTTAACACCATAAAGTTGCCCATACGGAATATGCACGAGATATTCACACAAATCATCTTTGACCTTGAAAAACAATGATTGACATTTTTGCCTCAAGCTTTAGATTAATCCAGTAAGAATCTAATTGTTGTTGCAGCCCTAATTACAACTGCTGCTTTTCAACCATTTATATGACGTTTCAGGTGAGCAAATGGACCAGGCTGTGTGAAATTGGCATCCCATCAGCTGTTGAAGACCACCTCCGAAACCCCCCTATCGATCCCCGTCCTCCACCCATCTCCATCCTCACCTTGGAGCAAAGGCTCGCCGAGCCCGTCAAGGTCCACAACGATGATAAAATACGGCGCCAAAAGCTTCAGGAGCAGAGGCGAAACAACAAAAACGACGACAACCTCCTTGATAGGAAACACACAAAGTCTGATCCGCAGTCCAGTACATCACCTGATGGAATTGAGCTCAGGGCAGCTCTGGCTAAGCTGTCTGTAGCTGCAGGTTCTTCTGTGACCACCAGAGAGTGCTCTGAGATTCGGAAAGTGAAGACCAACGACCTGCCTGAGCTGGAGCATGTCTTTGCAGAGGGGTTGTACTTCACTCTGACTGATGTGGTCCTCCTGCCGTGTATCCATCAGTACCTGGTGAGTGTCTGTTAATGATTAAGGTGTGTCTGTGCCAATACATAACATGGCGCCTCTTTTTACTTAATGCATCACCTGAAGCAAGACACCAACATGCTGAACTAGAAAGAAAAAAAAATTGCAAGAGCATCTCCTTTTAAACTAAAATCAATAACTGGCACATCTTTCTTCATGCAAAGTGCAGACACTCAATCACAGTTTTTCCCATAGGAAATAATGGAAAAAGAAATAGTCTCTTTCAAACTGTCACACTCATAAAACCTCTATTAGCTGAATAGTTAATACAAGTAGCAAGTGTGAAAGAAACTGATAATGAAAAAACGGAGACAAATGAAAAAAGCTAAGTCCTGTCTCTAATGTACCTCATGCATCCGACTTTCATGCAAGTGTAAAAAGAAGTTAACCTTGTAAAATAAACAGCAAAATGGTTAATTTTTGGAACAAGTGATGCTTTGAAAAAAATAAATAAATAACATGATCGTTGAACTTCTTGCAGATTATGCTGAATTCCAAAGCTTTGTGCAACTCCAGAGGAATAATAATTAAAAAAATATATATATAAGGTTTTATCAGAATTCTGAATCGTATGACCTCAGGGGCTTATCTATACTGTATGTTTTTCCTCGGGTTGTCAGCCTCAACCTCTATTTCACCCTCCAGCCGTCACCCGCTATTCCTCCACATCGGGAATGAGCCCAAGTTCCCACAATGAGGCTCTCAGAAGTCAGCTGTGCTCCAGTGGTTTCCAGTTTCACACTTGGCCTACCGTGTCTCCTCGGGATGGCCGCCGTCGCGTTGAAGCACAACAGTTTCTTTCCATAGCGGCCCATTTATCGTACTGCCAAGCGTTAATGTAATCACTGCTGCTCTGATTATGTGTCTTTTTGGGTATACACTCCTCCCTCTTTATCCACTTACTGACCTGGTTTTGATGTGAAATGAGTCCTTAATTTAATCCATCTTTCTTTAATAGACTTCCCTCCGAGGGCCTGCTTCTAGCACGCTACACCACCTCCCCTACCTGCTGCGCTGGTACAGTCGTGTTCATGAGGTACCCGGGCTCTTGCAGGCCGCAAAAGCCTGCGGGATAATGCTGGTCACCACCGAGGCTCTGTTATCCTGCCCTGCAGGGCCACCACCACCACCACCATCGGTTGAGGGCAACCCTCTAAATCAACTAGAGCAAGAAGAAGAGACGACCACACAGATACCTTTTGTTGGCGGCCCCCGACCCACCATGACCAAACTTAAAGTAAAACCTTTTGCTCTCTCATTTACACTTTTTAATTCCATCTTTGTTTACGCCATTGTTGTTGATGTCGTGTTAATGTTGGTAATGGTAATGGTTTTATTTCATTTGAACATGCATCAGATTACAATTGAATGCATCACATAATCAGTTCACAGTTCCACATGTCCAAAAGGAGTAGGAAGAAGCAAAGCTTATTAAATCCTACCCCTCCATCTGGTACTTTTACAATCAGTAACTGTTACATTTGTTCACTTCCTGCTTTCCTATATATAGTTTTTTTTAAATCTTATTTTTGTCACGTACCGAAGTACGAGGTGATATGACCATACTGCTGCTAGTTAGTTAGATGTTGAAAATCAGTACTTTTCAATGCACTCAATTAGTCAGATTACGGATATAATCTGTTTTTTCCATTTTTCATACCTCAGCGTTATGTCCCTTTCGCCAATTCGATTATTGGCCATACGTTGTGTGCCTCTCAAAATGCTAGTTGTTAAATTGTCATATTCCTTTCAGCACACTTTTCCTCGCGAGGGGTGCTGGAGCCTATCCCAGCTGTCTTTGGGCGAGAGGCGGGGTACACCCTGGACTGGTGGCCAGCCAATCACAGGGCACATATAGACAAACAACCATTCACACTCACATTCATACCTATGGACAATTTGGAGTCGCCAATTAACCTAGCATGTTTTTGGAATGTGGGAGGAAACCGGAGTACCCGGAGAAAACCCACGCATGCACGGGGAGAACATGCAAACTCCACACAGAGATGGCCGAGGGTGGAATTGAACCCTGGTCTCGTAGCTGTGAGGTCTGCGCGCTAACCACTCATCCGCCGTGCCGCCCTGGTTGGCTGTTATGTCACATATAAACAAAGCATCTCGGCCAGCGATTCCAGATTTGCTTATTTGAAGAAACTTTGGGGCTGTTTTTTTTTTGTAAACATGCTCGCAATTTCAAGTTTCTTGTTGTTGTGGAGGTTTTTTTGTTTTGTAAAGTCACTTGCAAATTCCCAAGTTCCCTGTTGTTTTTGGCTTGTTTTCAGAGAGCTCATCACTTGTTTCCGTCGAGAGACCTGGCAACCATGTCTCTGCTGCAAATGTGCACGAGAAGGATTTCTCTTTTTGCATGCCTCATCAACTGTGTCCGTTGAAGTGATTATGCAAAACAATTACCTGCAAGACACAACTGTTGCCTTCTATTCAATTTGACTAGCAACTTGAACTGGATGGTTAACAATTTGTAAGAAAACAATACAAGTCATTATTTTCTTTTTTTAAGCTAATGTAAAGGAACAGTAAATGATCCACTTCTTGGCTCGTGGAGGATGGGGAACAGGGCGGTAATTGTAATTCTTTGACCTTTGCTTTGTTGCATTAGTGACTACACCGTGAAAATGTCCAACTATTATCTATATCTTTACCCACATCTCACTTGGCCCATGCACCATCCAGTCAAAACCACTTCTGCGGAAAAAGATCATTAAAACATCAAAGCTATAGATGGCCTCAGAATTTTGCATGAACATACGCCTAATGCTTCATTAGCTGATTTTCTCTGCAAAAATAATTTCAAATGCAGCTGCTCATTTACACATCTCATATGTATTATCATCTTTCATTTCCACCGATGCAGACATTTTGTGCCTTCAAGGATGAATCTCTAATCTCATGTTTTGGCTCCTAGCAGACTTTCTTAATTGTAGAATGTTTCCTCCCTCTGGCTCTGCTCCACTTGAAATGCCTTTAGTTATTGAATTATCATTTTAAGAGGGCTTTATCTAGGGCTGTTTTTTTTTTAACAGCGGTGCAATTTTTTTCTTTTATTGGACCAAATGATAAAAATGACCTTTCATAATCCAGTCTGCACATGCACGGGTTATCCTGCCCCTCATTTCATATGCAGTAAAAACAATTCATTCCAAAAGAGGACATATAAAAGTGGATGTCATAAAATAGTATAATTATAACATTATAGTGTTTAAATGGCAGCTGTGTTAGGCATAACTACCAAATCACTTACTGTATGTCTTTTCATGCTCATATGGAGATGGCTTGATACACTTTTGGTGCTTTTTTATGAGCAAAAGCAGGTCCTATGAGGAAATATAAAACAGCATTAGAGCATGTGTTTCACTGTGAAACACTGGCAGGTCACTGCCCTAGCAGTTGTTTTTTTAAAGTCAAATAATCCTCACTTTGAATGTTCTGAACTTCTATTTTCATGACGTTGTTTGGAGCGAAATAATGCTGACCTATTCCGTAGTCGACAACAGCTTACAGTGGCTCTACTGGATGCAACTAATATTCAAAGTATTCATTCATTCATTTTCTACTGCTTTTCCTCACGAGGGTCGCAGGGTGTGCTGGAGCCTATCCCAGCTGTCTTCGGGCGAGAGGCGGGGTACACCCTGGACTGGTCGCCAGCCAATCACAGGGCACATATAGACAAACAACCATTCACACTCACATTCATACCTATGGACAATTTGGAGTCGCCAATTAACCTAGCATGTTTTTGGAATGTGGGAGGAAACCGGAGTACCCGGAGAAAACCCACGCATGCACGGGGAGAACATGCAAACTCCATACAGAGATGGCTGAGGGTGGAATTGAACCCTGGTCTCCTAGCTGTGAGGTCTGCGCGCTAACAACTCGACCGCCGTGCAGCCCTATTCAAAATATTCATTCATTCATTTTGTACCGCGTTTCCTCACGAGGGTCGCGGGGGTGCTGGAGCCTATCCCAGCTGTCTTCGGGCAAGAGGCGGGGTACACCCTGGACTGGTGGCCAGCCAATCACAGGGCACATATAGACAAACAACCATTCACACTCACATTCATACCTATGGACAATTTGGAGTCGCCAATTAACCTAGCATGTTGCACGGGGAGAACATGCAAACTCCACACAGAGATGGCCGAGGGTGCAATTGAACCCTGGTCTCCTAGCTGTGAGATCTGCATGGTAACCACCCATTTGCCGTGCAGCCCTATTCCAAATATGTTTTTCATTATTTGTTTCCACACAGTCGACACATTGAGAGGTTATTGGCCACTTCCTGCTGGAAGAGCGTTTGTAACATGATAATCAGCGGCGTGACAAGGGTGACAGACGTGGGTGAAGGCAACAGGATCCGGATGGTGAAGACCGTGTGTCTTTTACATGACGCCGGATTAAATTTAATTGGTCGGTTACTGTGGAAGATTGAAATCAGTCATTCACACCATGAGGAATGCACGCTCACACAGACGCACAATGGCTGCCATTCTATCCCGGCCCAGAGAGAGGGATTACGAGGATGGCTCTGTGCCGCCGCTGTCATGTCTGCATTGCAGCTGTTGTGCTGTCATGGCCAAAGTGCCGGTCCATGTGTGTGTCTTCATATGTGACCGTGTGTGGGTGTTTTTAGTGTTGTCCCAAGGCACGGGGACCTCTGCCACCTGACGCAGAGAAACACAATCCTTCCCTGCCGCGAACCAGGATTATCTGCTTTCACTATCCACACACACTAAATACCCAATAACCTCTTTCTCACCTCATTTAACACACACTGATGCATGCCAGTCAAAGCGCAGTCATCCAAATAAAAACAACTGCGAGCCACCTCTCGAAGTTAAGAGCGGTATTAATTATATTTATTTATACAAACATTTAGCTTAACCTATTGCATGGTTTCATACTTAATGATGCAATAAGTCTCTTACAGCACTGTGGAGGAATTTTGGCCCACTCATCTTTGCAGAATTGTTGTCATTCAGCCACATTCATTCATTCATTTTCTACCGCTTATCCTCACGAGGGTCGCGGGGGGTGCTGGAGCCTATCCCAGCTGTCTTCGGGCAAGAGGCGGTGGCCAGCCAATCACAGGGCACATATAGACAAACAACCATTCACACTCACATTCATACCTATGGACAATTTGGAGTCGCCAATTAACCTAGCATGTTTTTGGAATGTGGGAGGAAACCGGAGTATGCGGAGAAAACCCACGCATGCACGGGGAGAACATGCAAACTCCATACAGAGATGGCCAACAAGATGGATTCTCCTTCAGGATTTTTGTCAGACAGCAGAATTCATGGTTCCATTTATCACAGCAAGTCTTCCAGACCCTGAAGCACTTAGTTATGTCATGTTAAAGTTATGTATTAACTGGAGGCAGTCACTTTTTCACACAAAATTGCATTTTTTGTTCAGTTGTCGTTGACTAATATTTAAATTAGTTTGATGATCTGATACATTGAAGCGCAACATATTTGCGCTGTATTTGCCTGCCTGCAGTATCATCATAGCAACTATATAGCTGTATGACCCCATCTTGACTCATAATTATAAAAACAAAACTCAAGCATTAAATTATAAGCATTGCTTAGTGTCGATGTGTTGTCTGACCCTGCATCCCGATACCTTTTATTACTCTTCAAGCGTGAGTACACAATACGTGTTTATCCTCTCAGGTGTATAGCTGTCCCTTATGGTGGTATGATGGGTTTCCATGGTAACATGTATTTGTTCACGTCCCCATAGGAAAGTGGCATAGTGGCAGCTTTCGCTCCTCATCCTCATCCTGAGTGGACACTCCCGTGGGACAGCTTACCAGACGCCATCAACCCCACTGAAGGTATCGTAACTTAGATTGAAGTATCTGACTTGTGTGTCTTCGCTTTTTCTGTTCTTTTTAGTTATAAAAACAATAAAATGTATTATATAAAATGTATTATTATAATGTAACTGAATGAATAAGCAGTAACTATGAGGTCAGCCGAAGGGTAGCAATAACTTCCTTCCCAGTGCTTTTGGTCTTCATTTCTCCCTCCATCCATCCATTTTCTATACCGCTTATCCTCACTAGCGTCGCCGGTATGCTGGAGCCTATCCCAGCTCTCTTTGAGCGAGAAGTGAAGCACACCCTGGCCTGGTCGCCGGCCAATCGTAGGGCACATATAGACACAACCATTCACACTCATAACCTAACTTGCATGTTTTTGGAATGTCAGAGGAAACCGGAGTACCCGGAGAAAAGCATTTCTCCCTCATTCATTCATTCATTTTCTACTGCTTTTTCCTCACGTGGGTCGTGGGGGGTGCTGGAGCCTATCCCAGCTCTCTTTGGGCGAGATGTGAGGCACACCCTTGCCTGGTCGCCGGCCAATCGTAGGGCATATATAGACACAACTATTCACACTCGCATTCACCGATTAACCTAACTAGCATGTTTTTGGAATGTCAGAGGAAACCGGAGTACCCGGAGAAAAGCATTTCTCCCTCTTCTATTCTAATTCTTCTCATTAATGAGATTTTTTCTGTTGTTGTTGTTGATAATTGAGTTCAAACTGGAGTAGTTTCCTTTCAAGTGAAGACATTTAGAGACGATAACTATATGGAAAATACTGACTACATCACATGAGATGACCCTGCCAGTGATCATCTCTTCATGGAATTTAATTAGCGCGTGTTTTACCACAGTTTTTTTTTTTTCAGTCACTTGTTTTCTATTAATCTGGTTCAATGACAGCGACACTTGCTATCTCACTGTGCAGCAACACGCTGGCTGGAAAGCACCAGAGTTTCACCGCTGTGTAATTAAACTAGAGACAAAAGTCAGACAATTTGCCCTGAACCCCTAAGTGTGGGTTTCCCATTCCACATGCTTCTATAGACACGCATTGTCATGCATATGGAGCCAAATTGCAGCATTTCCTGTAAACACAAATATACCTGAGAGGCTAATCTAACACAAGCAGGTTCTCTGAGATGACCCATTTCTTTCATGAGAATGGTAAAATGCACACAATGATATATTTGCGTCCTCTTTGTGCCAGACCACTAAATTACAAACAATAACTTTTGGAGGTGAAAACTAAAGTGCTGACTTTCAGCTTTAATTTGAATGTTTACATCCACAATCAATGTCTTTTTATCGTGCTGAAAATCCAACCAAAAAGCTTTTGAACCTGAAAGTCAGCACAAAAGCCTTGTATTGGTTTTGTGTGAAATTCATTATGCGAATGCTGAGCCAAAAAGGGTAAAGAACATGGCAAGAATAAGAAAATAATCTGTTCCAGGGTCAAAAACTCACCATTAACTTGGACCATAATGGTGACTGCACATGCCATTATTCATTTTATAATGCAGTTTAATGTTCTTATGTCATAAAAATAAGGCATCAATATTAATATTAAAGCACACAACAATTAAGAGGACTGTATCCTGCTTTTTTTTAGAAGCTTTTCCAATTATATGGGATCCCAGTGGGGCGCTAAAGTAACTTTATTTGAAAATAAATCATAAATCTCAAGGTAAATTTGTATTTTACTACTATTGGCCGAAACGCTCGGTTTCTACAGCCTCTTTTTCTGATCACATTGCAATTGGTCAAGGGTCATGGGTGCATGGCGACACGTCCCCACTCCACGGATTACGTGTTAAATTTTTTGCAGGAAACAAAAAAAATTGGGTATATTGGATGGATTTTTCTGCCATTTACAAGCTGAATTCTTACTTTTTCCAAATCCAAACAACAACCCTCAAGCCCAATTCTATTCGTTTTCACTTTGGCAAGATTGTTTTGGGTAATTATACACTTTTACACTTAGCTACCTTGCAAAAATAACTCAGGTATGTAAAAAAAACAAGTGTGATATTTATCGTCTTGTGCATAGGATTGCTTCGCTTACCGCAGTGGGGGGGTGTCTTTGTATAGCATTGCAAATAGGCGCCAAAGCATAAAAGTACACAATGCCACCAATGCTGTGCAGGTATAGCTAAATCAGGCTAGAACGGTGGAGTGATAGATGAGATATGGGGCTGAGAGACAACCATTATCTAGATCAGGTGTCACCAACACGGTGCCCGCGGGCACCCGGTCGCCCGCAAGGACCACATGAGTCGCCCGCGGGCCGTTTCCAAAAATAGCACATCTCATAGAGAGCTGCGTCTAAAAATTAATTTTGTTCTGTTGCTATTATTTTTTTAATCACACTTGTATGTATATAGATTTAAAAAATACTATCTTAAAAATACTTTAAGGTTAACGCGCACAATATTTACCTATGGGCAGTAAAGTAGAGCTTGTGGGATGTGGAGAGTAAGCTAGCGGGCGCTGTATGCACTTTCGTACCCCAAAAACATGGCAGAAAAAAGAAAGAAAACGTATCTCTTTCACAGTGAATGGGAAGAGGAGTTCTTTTTTACGACTGTAAAAGAAACCTGCGTGTGTCTGATTTGCGGGACGACCGTGGCGACAGCAAAACGGCACAATGTGGAGAGACATTTCAATACGTGTCACAAAAGCTACCATGATAAATATCCACCTGCAAGCGCCCTACGGGCAGAAAAAGCCCGTGAGCTAAAGACCGCTCTGGGTAAGCAACAGTCTTTTTTTACGAGGCCGGCCAAAAACTCACAAAAAGCAACCGAAGCCTCGTTTAGAGCTACACATTTTCTGATCAAGAAAAAAAAGGCATTTACAGATGGAGAAGTTGTCAAAGAAGCGATGTTATTAATTGCTAACACTGTATTTAAAGACGAGAAAAATGGAAGCGACCTAATCTCCACTCTTTCCGACGTCCAACTGGGGGCATCTACGATGGCAAGACGAGTATCAGCTATGTCCAGTAACTTGGTCGATCAGTTGGAGCAGGATCTGGCGAAGTGCAAGTGGTTTAGCCTCCAGTGCGATGAGTCCGTGGACAGCAGCAGTACAGCGCAGTTATTGGTTTTTATCCGGATGGTGTTTAATGATTTCTCCACAAAAGAAGAACTCCTGACACTACTGCCCTTAAAGACAACTACGAGAGGAGTTGACATTTATAACACGGTGAAGGAGTTTTTCGTGCAGAAAAAGGTGCCATTGGAAAAGCTGGTAGCGGTGACAACAGACGGGGCTCCTGCTATGGTCGGCCGACAGACAGGTTTCATCGCTCACTGTAAACGTGACCCAGACTTCCCCAAATTTCTGCATTACCATTGCATCATTCACCAGCAGGCGTTGTGTGCGAAAGTGATCGGCTTTGGGCACGTGATGACTCTCGTTGTGAAAATCATAAACAACATCCGCTCCAAAGCAAAGCAGCACAGGATTTTCAAGGTACTATTAGAGGAGATGTCAGCAGAATATGGGGACCTACTGCTACACACAGAAATCAGATGGCTCAGCAGAGGACGAGTTTTGCATCGTTTTTTGTCTCTTTTGCGTGAAATCAAAGAGTTCATGCAGTCCAAAGGCGAAGATGTCTCACTGCTAGAGGACACAGAGTGGACACTTGACCTTGCATTTTTGGTGGACATTACTGGGAAACTAAACCTCCTGAACTGCCAGCTGCAAGGCAAAGGTAAGACTGTTGTCGATATGATAAGTGCTTTAAATGCATTTAAAGCCAAAATGAATGCATTCTCTGCAGATTTACAGAGAAAAAAAGTTCTGCACTTTCCCTCTGTGCAGTCAGTGCTGAAAGACAATGCTTCTGCATCTGAGACATTTGAAAAAGTGGCAGAAAAGTACATTGAAGTAATAAACAGACTTGGGCAAGAGTTTGAGAATAGGTTTTGTGACCTTCATCAGCTTGAACCATGTGTGTTCTTCATTTCCAACCCTTTCATGAATGGGGACACAGCATGCTTTGCTGAGCAGTTAAGTGCAACGTTCAACTTGGATGCTGGACAGGTGGAGATTGAAATTATAACATTGCAAAATGATCTCCATCTCAAAGCCTACCAGGCTGCACCAAACTTTTGGCGCCTTGTTGACACAGAGAAGTACAGTGGAGTATGCACAGCAGCCATGAAGGTTGCCAGCCTGTTTGGCTCAACCTATCTCTGTGAATCAGCATTTTCTGACATGAACTTCATCAAAAACAAACACAGAACACGCCTCACTGATGCACATCTGAGAGACTCACTCACAGTTGCAGTGTCAAGTTACACACCAGATTACAACACACTGGTGAACAGCATGCAATGCCAGTCTTCCCACTAACCAAGGACGGATACCAGATGTAGTCAGTGACAACATGGTAGTGCCATGGCAAAGTTGAATTAAAATATTGAAGAATTGTGTTCAATTTAAAAGTGTGTTCATGACATTTAAAAGTTATAATTTTGTTAAACATAACACAGACTTGGCCACTAGTTCAAAATGTGAAATAAAAAATGTATTACATATTTAAAAATATGTAAGTTGATTTTGTTTAACATTACATAATTGTTAACTTTTTGAAACATGTTGCAACATAGTTCATGATTTGTTAACAGGGCATGTCAGTGGCTTGTGCAAATGGGATATTTTTTGCTAAAATGTAGTGATGTAAGTGATCATCTGAAAATGTAACAAATACTGTGATTAATAGAGATAAAGTGTTGAATATTGATATCTGTTTCCCACCTTGTTGTCATTTTTGATAATCATTGTTAGAAATCATTAACATGATCAGTGTCTTTACATAGGTGAGTATTACTAATCATTATAAATAATGTATAACTAAAGGCAAACTGAGCAAATTTGTTATTTCAGAAGAGCGTATCAAACTGGTAGCCCTTCGTATGATTCAGTAACCGTGAAGTAGCTCTCAGTTTCAAAAAGGTTGGTGACCCCTGATCTAGATGAACCACGACAGGGGTGATGGCGGTGGGGGAACAAAACAAGGAGGCACAACAAATGAGGAGACCACATAGTTGTCATAGTTGAGACATGTCGCTATCGGGTCCTCCGGGCTTGTTTTTTGGAGATGACAACAATGAGGTCCCACGTTTTCCTCTTGGCTTCCAAGAGCATAACATAAGTTGAAGTGCTAGAGTAGTTTGTCCTGTCCTGGATAGTCATCATTTCTGTACATTTGATTTGATCATGCAGAAAAGTCCAATATCCAAGTGTTTGAGCTCACCCTGCACTTGAAGACCATTTCTGGAGACACACTTGGCCATGACCTTCAGCTTCTGTAGCAAGGCACTTGTTATCTTGGAGGTATATTTGGGCTTGTTATCATGTTGGAAAACTGCCATGCGGCCCAATTTGTATCGTTTCATGTTTCCCTTCAATTAATCAATGCTCACCCAGTTCCCTAACACTCTTGCAGTCCGACACCACGGCGCTACCACAAGCAGTGAAGACACATTTATCTTGCTATTCATTGATGATGACAGCTATTTAGAATACAGTGGCTGTGTGTTGGCTCATTTTCAGTAAATGAGGCTGTTTTTTCAAACTCTACAGTACACTGACCACTCCTCTCCAAAGGGCATTTATTATCAATTTCTATACCAACAAAATTAGAAAGGGTTCGGCAGTAGTCCAGAAGGCCTCGGTAGCTCTTGGAAGTGTGACCAATGACCAATTCTCAACAGAAAAAAAATATTTCTCCTCTTTTCAATAAAGATAACATATGGAGAATTGCTAATGTAACAGGCAGCGGCATAATACTTCAAATATACCAGTTGCTATCTTGTGGGAACAACATCAGGAGGTTGCCTACAGCCACAGTTGATAATTAATTCAGTCATTCATTTTCTACCGCTTATCCTCACGAGGGTCGCGGGGGGTGCTGGAGCCTATCCTAGCTGTCTTCGGGCGAGAGGCGGGGTACACCCTGGACTGGTGGCCAGCCAATCACAGGGCACATATAGACAAACAACCATTCACACTCACATTCATACCAATGGACAATTTGGAGTCGGCAATTAACCTAGCATGTTTTTGGAATGTGGGAGGAAACCGGAGTACCCGGAGAAAACCCACGCATGCACAGGGAGAACATGCAAACTCTACACAGAGATGGCCGAGGGCGGAATTGAACTCCGGTTTGCCTGTGTGCTAACCACTCGGTCTGCCGTGCAGCCCACACTGACCACTATTTATATTTTGTAGTGTTGTCCTACAAAACATGAACGTCTGCTTAGGACCCCGTTGTCCCATACACTTAATTTTGAATGAGGAATTATGGGTATATGGTGGACTCCATGGACATACGGCAACATTCATTGGGTCAAAACCAATAACACGCATGCACACATGCAGAGACGGCTTCATTTAGTCACGACATGGAACCGTGAGGCACATTAGAACCGCCACATCCATCACGTTTAGTTTCCGAACAAGCCATGTTTCGCAGCATCTCGGGAACGTAACGATGATTGTTTTAAGAAAGTTGGCCAGTTGTTAAATAGGTTTGTCTGAATGCAAGAGACGTGATTTCCCCACAAGCATGTCACCGCTTAAACGTGCATTGAGATAATTGCTGTATTTGGTTCCAGTCGTGATTTATGAATTCCCCCTCAGATAATCATTGACTTCATGTTGTTCCCTCAGGACGCAGTACAAATTACTCTCAGCTCAGGCTGAGAGCAGTACTTTGTCACTACCTTTGAATAAAATATGGAGATATTTTCCACTCACTTGGTGAGACTTGTTTCTCATTGAAAATTACTAGGAGAGATCTTCCTTTCATGGCGGGCAAGTGGTTAGCGCGTAGACCTCACAGCTAGGAGACCAGGGTTCAATTCCAACCTCGGCCATCTTTTTGTGGAGTTTGCATGTTCTCCCCGTGCATGCGTGGGTTTTCTCCGGGTATTCCGGTTTCCTCCCACATTCCAAAAACATGCTAGGTTAATTGACCACTCCAGATTGTCCATAGGTATGAATGTGAGTGTGAATGGTTGTTTGTCTATATGTGCCCTGTGATTGGCTGGCCACCAGTCCAGGGTGTACCCCGCCTCTCGCCCAAAGACAGCTAGGATAGGCTCCAGCACCCCTTGCGACCCTCATGAGGAAAAGCGGTAGAAAATGAATGAATGAATGAAAAACGTATGTGGCTGCATGGTGGAGGAGTGGTTAGCGCGTAGACCTCACAGCTAGGAGACCAGGGTTCAATTCCAACCTTGGCCATCTCTGTGTGGAGTTTGCATGTTCTCCCCGTGCATGCGTGGGTTTTCTCCGGGTACTCCGGTTTCCTCCCACATTCCAAAAACATGCTAGGTTAATTGGCGACTCCAAATTGTCCGTAGGTATGAATGTGAGTGTGAATGGTTGTTTGTCTATATGTGCCCTGTGATTGGCTGGCCACCAGTCCAGGGTGTACCCCGCCTCTCACCCGAAGACAGCTAGGATAGGCTCCAGAACCCCTTGCGACCCTTGTGAGGAAAAGCGGTAGAAAATGAATGAATGAATCTTCCTTTCATTGCCAGTGAAGGGAGTTTACTTTCTACTTAATTATTAGTGAATATTTGTCCAAATACTGTAGTTTTTCCATGAAAATACTGTTAATTGGTAAAGTGACTTTTAAGGAGCTTGAAGTTGAGAATCTCTGAAGTGAACTCTGAACTCTTTTGGTTGGTTGCTATGTGTTGTCACTGTTGCTCCTTTTATGGCAAATAATTAGCGGATATCACCGCTCATCATACGGCTGTGCTTTGGCGTTCACACTGTCTTGGGTTTACTTTAAATTGGAAATAAACCAGTAAACCTCAGAGGCAGGATTTGAGTTGTTCCCAATTGAAAGTCTACTTAAATTAGAACTTGAATGATTTACAGTTATGGAGGTTGCAATAGCATACTGTAGGTTGTGGAGTGCAAATGGGGACTGAAAAAAAATCACCATTCAATACACAACAAAAACAATATGATACATAGAGGAAGCAGACAATAATAGTGTCTGAAGTCATTTATTTTGGAATTTTTTATTCAGTAAGTTGCTAATAATGTTTCAGATCATTAAACTAATTAAAATATTCGTCAATGACAGCACAACTCAACAGAAAATGCTGCTTTTAAATTAAAATGTTCTTAAGGGAGAATCAAATCTTAATTAAAGTGACTTTATGGTTCCTTTTTTCAGATCATATAGCCCCACATTATTAATTAATTACTAATTTTATTAGTAATTACCCATTTTCTGGGTCCATTGGCAGTAAAGGGATCTTAGAATTGTCCTAACCTTTCCCCTTATACGGCACCGCTGACCAATAGCAGTCATCATAAATGAATTGAAAAAATGTTTTATGTTCATAAACATAAACCATAATCAGAACATCCGTAATTACAACATCTTTGAATGTGTCTTCTGAAGTTTAAATATGAATACTTTTGGCCTAATAATAGGTTGTATTCAGCCATGATTAAGTGATTAATATATTTGTGAAAAATTGTGATAGATTGAAGCGCAACATGGCGAGGGGTGACTGTATTCCAAATCGGTGTGGCGAAGGCATGATAGAAAATAATTGAAAAACACTGAACTATTATCATAGAGGGAAACTGTGATGTGCACTCCTCTAATTTTACCTTCGGTAAGAAATGAGTCGTGTTTGTTTGACAAGTGGCCCAAATGCTGCGTCTGTTGGATGGCGGAGTGACAGGCTCACGGTCGAGCTGTTGCTCCTCATTGTTCTCACTCCCTCATGGTGTCTTTTTACACTGGTGTACAATGAGTGTGTTTGTTGTGTCTACAGAACAACACAAACCACAGCTTGCATCGCTCAGCGAACCACCACAGAAGATTTCGATGGTTAAACTATAGCATGGATCAGCTTTTATATCATGTTGAATCCTTCATTAAAGGGGAACTGCACTTTTTTTTTAAATTTTGCACATCATTCCAAATCCTAATGCAAAACATGAACATATTTATTTCCCTTTAATGTGCATTATAACACCTAAAAACGAGTTAATATGAGCAGGCTAACAATGCACATCATTGGGACACACCTATTTAGACTACAAAGCAAAAAAAAACTTTAACAGCATGTGTTTTTTCAGTGGTCAGCAGCACATTTTAAAAATACTGTATAATTTAACCACAAGAAACCCACCAAAAAAACAAAAAGGTTGTATTTTTACAAGAATAATATTATATCATGAGCAAAAAAAAAAAATTAGTAGCATAACATTTAAATATTAAAGAAAAAAATTAAAAGTCAGAATATTTTGAGAAACAAAACAATAACAATCAATTACAAAGTCTTGCTTTTTGGAAAATTAGACTGAAAAAGTTAATAATGCTACAAGAATAAAGTCAAAATATTCAAATCAAGTCATAATTACACAAAAATTGAAGAAAGTTGAAATTGTTGGAAAATAAAAAAACAGCAGAAACATTTTGATTGATTTTTTTTGACAATAAGGTCAAAATATTCTGAGAAAATGTTTATCCTAACGAGAAAAAATGTGCAATTGTATGAGAATTATGAGGAAAAATAAT
The DNA here is from genome assembly GCF_037039965.1 of Doryrhamphus excisus. Lineage (NCBI taxonomy): Eukaryota > Metazoa > Chordata > Actinopteri > Syngnathiformes > Syngnathidae > Doryrhamphus > Doryrhamphus excisus. The sequence goes on from NC_136365.1 coordinate 16,866,034, forward strand.
GCAATTATAGTAGAATAGAGTTGAAATATGAAAGAAAAAGAATGGTGTTTGTTAAAGTCATAATATTATGAGAAACTAAATAACAAAACTGGAATTTTGGGGGGTAAATAAATTAATAATATTACAAATTATTTATTTTAAAAATATTTTTGTTTTAATAAAAGTCATGCTAATAATGGGCGTTTTCTGCATTATCACAGTTTTTTTTTAAATATAATATAAAACTTATCAGAATATTTACATGTGTTATACAACATATCAAAGCAGCCCTGGTATATTAGTAATTTGCAATTGTACGAGAATTATGAGGAAAAATAATGCCATTTTGGTTGAATAGAGTTGAAATATGAAAGAAAAAGAATGGTGTTTGTTAAAGTCATAATATTATGAGAAACTAAATAACAAAACTGGAATTTTGGGGGGTAAATAAATTAATAATATTACAAATTATTTATATTAAAAATATTTTTGTTTTAATAAAAGTCACGCTAATAATGGGCTTTTTCTACATTATCACAGTTTTTTTTTAAATGTAATATAAAACTTATCAGAATATTTACATGTGTTATACAACATATCAAAGTAGCCCCGGTATATGTAATTTTTGATATGTGGCCCTGGATGGAAATATTTTGTACCTATACTACACAGTTGTAGGATTCGCTATGAACGTCATTTATTGTGGCCGTCTACAACCATGCACTTGTAGTATTTTTCAAAATAGATGTGACTGTGTGGAAAAATATGAGTGTTTTTCCACCAACACTTTGCAGGAAACCGATTGCTCATAATGTTTTAAAAGCACTTTATAGCAATTTGGCCACTGTCTGAACCTTTTATGGCCACTGCTGTTTTTTTTTATGGCGACAGCTGTACAGTCCGTATCGGCCATCAACAAAATGGTTTCGTTGTTTTCCACATGGACGTAGTAAATCTGTAGATGCGTTATGTCGAGCCTTGGGTCATTTGTTTCTTTAAGCTGGAGCCGTTAATGTGCTGCTGTTCAGCCTGTGGCACACTCAGAATGGATCCATTCCGAAGTCCAAATTAAGACTTGTAATGATTTGTTTTTATAATGATTTGATTCGTATCATGATACTTAGCTGCCGATACGATTCAGGGATGACATTGATTCATTTAGAACAGGGGTCTCAAACTTGCGGCCCGCGGGCCAAATGCGGCCCGCGAGACGCTAGTTTGAGGCCCCCACCTTGTTGAAATGACAGCTTAAAGCTGTGTGCACACCGGACACAATTAACACATGATTTTGCCCCGCCCATACTGTTACCCTACCCTGTTACCCCGCCCTGTTTTGCTTTGGATTAGCAATGCAGCTAAAGGCTTACGACGCTGGGTACAAATAAATGCAGGAAATGATTTGGAATAAAACGGAAAATACACGTCAAGATAAAGCATCTCATCAAACATCTTGTTAAAGTTACGATGCTAACTTGCTAATTGGGTAAAATTATTAAGTTTCATTAATGTTCATGTTAAAGGTTAAATAACTGTTAATACTGTACATTTGAATCGGAAAAAAATAATTTCTCTACCAACTGTATGTGGTTTCTTACGTTTTTCTTATTTGCTGTTTTATTATTATTTTACTTATTTATTACTGATTGATTGATTTATTGTCTTTATTCTTAATTTGTTTATTTATTTTTTTTTATCTTATTTTGTGTATATGCCCTGTGATTGGCTGGCGACCAGTCAAGGGGGTACCTCGCCTCTCGCCTGAAGACAGCTGGGATAGGCTCCAGCACCCCCGCAACCCTCATGAGGAAAAGCGGTAGAAAATGAATGAATGAATGAATGAATGATTTTGTGTATAGAAAAATAAAAATTAAGATATTTGAGAACAGTGGAATGTTTTATCAGATATTTTGGTGTGGAAAACCAAAACCAAAGTACTGAAAAAGTGTAGGGTATAGCAGAAGCAAAAACATTGAAGATAGTATTGATTTTTTTCCAGTTTTTCATAAATGCGTTTTGGGTTTTTTTTTTTAATGCGGCCCGGCTTCACCCAGAACCTAGCTCCGGTGTCCCCCAGATAAATTGAGTTTGAGAACCCCTGATTTAGAATGATACGATTCAAAACTTTACATCGATTCAATGACTTTTTAGCCAGAAATTCAACCAGTGCGACTATGAAATAAATACCTGGGTACTGAACAGTGGAGGTGAGGTTTCCTAGGTTCACAGTGTTTTTTTTCTAAGGGATTCAGGTATAAATTAATTATGGTTATGAATAAACAACAATGCACGATGCTTGGATAGCATGTCTCCTTTGATTTAGGAGACATGGACCAGACTGGACTTGGTTTACTCAGTATTAATACTTTTATATAGTGGTTCCATTAATTGTATTTAGTATGTGGAACAAAGTGCACATGCATAAACTTGTTTTTATTGATACATCAATATCATTTATATGCCATTATTATTCCCAGCATATGTTATTTGTGTGGTTTTAAGAATCCTTGACTGTGGAAGGGAGTTGACATGAATTCATTGTGCTCTCTGTCTGCTAATTTGACAAGGAAAATACCCGGAGGGGAATGAATGAGGGCTTAAGTTCTTGACAAATCATTTTTAGACATTTTGGTATGTGACGGTACATGTTTGCTTTTGGGTAATGCCTTGAAGTTTCGGAGTTTCAGAACTAACCGGGAATAGATTTAAAATATATATTTTTGATTTATTTCATTTGTAAAATCTGATTATTACTATGCTTATTCCAAATTTTATCTGTATTTGTCATGTTTCATTCATTAACTTCTTAATTTTTCTGTTTATTTTTTTATTTGTAATAACAAATGCATTGTGCCCGTCTTAACTATTGATTATCGCTCAATTTGGGTTAGATTTCTATCAATTTAATTGAATTTATCATTTAAGAATTCACTGTGAAAACCTGTAATACTGTATTAACACAAAGTCAGAGACTAACAATAAATGGCTTATTCAATAAATACTGTAAATATACATACCTAAGCATGAGCTCATCTTCCGTTATCATAATCTTCCTGAGGTAATAGCGAAATGTAATCATGTCTGTCTGTAATATAATGTGCTTGGCAGAGCTAAATGGAAGTGACACAGTTCGAGGCCGAGACACCACGCAGACATGCGAGGTAACGCGCTGCAACCTGCACGATCCGACCTCTCGCCTGCAGCTCCGTCTGGTCATGTTTTGACAGACATTCCATAGTTGTTGAAGGATGCACGCCGAGCAGTTTTTTTTTTTTTTTCCTCCTGGGTTCAACTTCATTAGCATCCCATTTTGCTTGTCATCACGGCCTTACGCAGGCACACACAACAACAGTGAAAGCGCGCTTTATGAAGGTTTGACAATTGATGCCTTCTAAAACATGGCCTCCTCTTCTTCAAACTAAGCAGCTAGATTCTATTTAGTTTGAGTGCTCTTCGGCTATTTTTTTCCACAAGTGCAGCTTTGTTGAGTATCTTTTGGGGATTTTGCCAAAAATATTTTGACATAGATTACAAACATCAAACATTTGGTAAAATGAACACTCCAACATGCCTGGAGTGTATTTCCTCAGTGGTTGTATATAACATTCATTCATTTCCTCACGAGGGCTGCAGGGGGTGCTGGAGCCTATCCCAGCTGTCTTCGGGCGAGAGGCGGGGTACACCCTGGACTGGTGGCCGGCCAATCACAGGGCACATATAGACAAACAACCATTCACACTCACATTCATACCTATGGACAATTTGGAGTCGGCAATTAACCTAGCATGTTTTTGGAATGTGGGAGGAAACCGGAGTACCCGGAGAAAATCCACGCATCTGAGGTCTTTGGTGGTGAATGTATTTTTTTAGCGGTGAATTCATTTTTTTTTAAATTCTTTCAAATTGTTTTATTTCTGATTTTTTTTCCACTTTTACACATAATTTACTAGCATTTTTGGGTTAGTGAATAATATATCCATGAATTAAATGTTCATTCATTTTCTACCGCTTTTTCCTCACGAGGGTCGCGGGGGTGCTGGAGCCTATCCCAGCTGTCTTCGAGAGGCGGGGTACACCCTGGACTGGTTGCCAGCCAATCACAGGGCACATATAGACAAACAACCATTCACACTCACATTCATACCTATGGACAATTTGGAGTCGCCAATTAACCTAGCACCCTTCCGAGGGTGGAATTGAACCCTGGTCTCCTAGCTGTGAGGTCTGCGCACTAACCACTAGACCACCGTGCCGCCCTTGAATTAAATGTTAAATCCTTATATTTATTGATGCAACACATCAATGGCTAACTTTTCTAATGGGATGTCAGCATCACACACAATGCACACATTGCTACAAAATCGTCAACTGTATCGCCTGTGCTTGTGGTTAACAAATCATAGGGCCTTAAATCTGTTACAATTGCACATTTATAGAAAAATAAGGACATGGAGGAGATATTTTACTATACCTATATTTATTCATACCTATGGACAATTAGGAGTGGCCAAATAACCTAGCATGTTTTTGGAATGTGGGAGGAAACCGGAGTACCCGGAGAAAACCCACGCATGCACGGGGAGAACATGCAAACTCCACACAAAGATGGCAGAGGGTGGAATTGAATTGGAATTGGAATGAACCACAAAATCTGGGTTATTTTGGGAATTTTGCCCATGATAACATGTAATAGTTACAGTATTGTGTTGTATTTTGATCATTTAAAACACCACCGAAACGTACGTATTTTTTCGGTGCATTGTTATCAACAGTGTACGTGTTGATACATGATCACAGTGTGTATATCAAACCATGCAACATTAGCCACGTTTACATGAGTGTTTGTCTTTCCGAATGGAATCATTCCGAAAGCAATGGTATACATGGAAAGGAATATTCCAATCATGTGTCTACATGCGGCGCTATAATCAACCAGAATAGTCAATGGGGCATGCGCAGTAAAGCGTAAACACCAACATCACGTGATACCGACTTCCTCCAGTTTTTCTTTCACTTGTTGGAATAGCTCCATAATGCCAGTTTTTCGTTCGTCCAGTCTTGAAATGTAGTTTGAATCAAAAACAAACTTTCCGCAGCAGTCCAGTGCCGATTGCTCGCCTCCATTTTTTTAAATCGAAGAACGTCTCGAGCTGCGTGTTACGTCATATCTCAGCATTCGCTGAAAGAACGCACCCGGGAACAGGAAAAGATAAAGTTCAATCTTGCTAATATTTTATAATTAAGAAGAATTATATTCTTTTTTTAAAAACTGGACTTGTGAATGGCGTATAGAAGGGTTTAGATTCTGTTCCACAGATGGCGGTAATGCACACGAAAGCTGCTTGCCAACCGCCAATAAACAACAGAAGAAGAAAAACACCACGAAGAAGAACGCAGTCTGACAACTTTCTGATTGAGCGGGTACAAGATACCTCAATCGGATTGGGGAAAGGAATATTCCACCCCTGTGAATCCGATTATATATTCATTCGGATTGGCACTTTTCTTTCGGAATGAGGTGTATACAAAGGTTACATTCTTTCCGTTTGAGCAAATAACCCGAATGGAATTGGAATATTTGGGTCCATGTAAACGTGGCTATTGTTTTTTTTACAGAAAGATTCATAGCCGAAATACATGCATCCCAATAACAGCATTGTAAGCTAGCTGAAATTAACTAATTTTCCTGTCTTATAATGCACAGAAAAGGGAAAGACATACATGTTCATGTTTCAGATAAGGATTGTGAATGATTCCAAAAAAAGGTGCAGGTCAACCCAGCCAAAATGCAGAAATCACATCAGCAACTTGAACCTTCACCACCCAATCTTCCATCTCGAAGCAGCCTTCCTTACGTTAACACCAGTATGTCCTCTAGAGAGATGGGAGAGCTGTCGTATCCTGCAGGGCTCACACTAAAGAGCCTCTTTGCGCCTTTGCTCTGTTTACATTCTAATCTGTTGATGGAGCTTGCTGATAAATCCCTGGGTAGTCCTGCAGAATCAAAGGCTAATGGAGGCACTCAGGGCACAGCGCCAGCACCCGTGGAGGGTTCCATTTTTTTTTTGCTTACATGGGATGACCTGAACTAATGGACCTTCGTTTCTCCAAGTGAAGCAGACACAGCACGTACCTTTGCTCACCGCAGGTTGAAGATTTTCTTCAGAAATTTTGATGCTGCTTTGTTTGCAGTTATCATCAGCACTGCGTTCGTTTTGATTTTAAAGGATCATATGGAGGTTGCTTTCAAAAATAAACCTGAGCTCCATCACATGAATGTACCAAAAGGTCAAGGAGGCATGAGATGGAAAGTGTTTACCGTTCAGAAACATTTGAACTCCTTCCATGGATTATTATGGTCATCGTGGATGCTGTGTGTGTCCCAGACTGAAATTTCAAAGCTGCTACTAAATTTGATTTGCTTCAGTCGCTTCTTCTGTTATGCTATTGACCCGAATGGCGATTTCCTTTGAATTTCTCTCATGTAACCAGTCATAGCAGTCAGTCAAAGGCATTCAAAAGGTCTCCCCTGTGTATTTTATAACTTCAAACAAGCCCATTTTGACTAGTTTTAGCATTTCAGGTGAAAAAACGAGTGGCAAAAGCAAATAACCACTATGGTCTCTATTTGGCACAGTCCAAAAAAGCATTGGCATTGCTCGGCTGCATGTTGAATGAGTGGTTATCACACAGGCCACATAGCGAGTGCGAATTATGTTCGAGTCCACCCTTGGCCATCTCTGTGTGGAGTTTGCATGTTCTCCCTGTGCATCCGGGTACTCTTTTTTTTTTTTTTTTTTTTTTTCTCCAAAATCATGCTAGGTTAATTAGCGACTCCAAATTGTCCATAGTTATGAATGTGAGTGTGAATGGTTGTTTGTCTATATGTGCCCTGTGATTGGCTGGCAACCAGTCCGGGGTATACCCCGCCTCTCGCCAAAGGCAGCTAGGATAGGATAAGCCCCTTAGCACGCCCGCGACCCTCATGAGGGTAAGCGGTAGAAAATGAATGAATTATCAACTGTGGCTGTAGGCAACCTCCTGATGTTGTTCCCACAAGATGGCAGCTGGTGTATTTGAAGTATCATGCCTGTTACATTAGTAATTCTGCATATGTTATCTTTATTGAAAAGAGGAGAAAAAAAATTCTGTTGAAAATTGGTCATTGGTCACACTTCCAAGAGCTACCGAGGCCTTCTGGACTACTGCCGAACCCTTTCTAATTTTGTTGACATAGGAATTGATAATAAATGACCTTTGGAGAGTTAGTTGAAAAGTGGTTAGGCGCTACTGGTTGGAGATTACTGACTTACTGTGTATGAACCCAAAGCGTAGTACCGTAGGCTTTACCGTAGTAACGGTATGATGGTCTACTTTTTGGATTTTATACTTTTTCATACCATGAAACCAATAAAAAGTGCAATAACTCCCAATTTTTTAAAAAGCTTTCTGTTTTCTTTGTTCTTTAAAAATATCTTACACCCTGTGTAATTAGTTTTCACATTTCTACTGCCTACTTCGAAGTAATCCAGGGTTTTCTTTCTGGTTTAGGCCAATAAATGCCACGGCTGTAATTAGCAACTTGGGCAGCATAGAATAATTGTCTGAAGACTTCTTGTCTGATGTACTTCTTAAGTTCTCCTGGTCTTTATGCTTTGCAGGGAAGATGTCAAATATCCGCACAGTCAGGAAGAAACAACAACTGAATAACTTGGTTGCTATGGTGACACAGCTAGCCAAACCAGGACACACCATTGTGGATTTCTGCAGTGGAACGGTGTGTACGCGCATCTGTTAATCCAACGGGTACTGACAACAGCTGATGTTATATTATAATAGCAGTCTAAGAAGTAACTCTGAGTAAGTTGTAGTATTGCTTGACAGTCAATATTAAAAGAAGTTTTTATTGTGCTGCCAGGGACACGTGGGCATCGTTCTGGCTCACGCTCTTCCACATTGTCAGGTAAGATACATGAAAAGTTCACATACTCTTAATATTTTGTTGCTTTAGCTTTGATTACGGCACACAATCACAGAGGCATTGTTTCCTCAAATTACTGCAATATTTTACATTTATTTCTGTCTAGAGCCGCATTGATTTTTTTGCCAAGATGTTGTATTAATGACTGTGATTCGGACCGCTGCAGTTCCCCATGCGTATTCCACTTTTTAATAATGGATTCAATAACCAGCTTAAAGGAAAAGTGAACTTTTTGGGGAATTTTGCCCATCATTCACAATACTAAAGACATCAGACTAAAGCAGTAGAACCGACAACAATGCTACAAAGACACAGCAAGATGCTTGTGTGTTCTGAGCATTTTTTTTTTTTTTACCTGAGGACTTACTTGCACAACAGGGAGCACATGTCTTGTGCTGAAAGATGCAGCTATTGCATAAGTCAGCATCCCAACCAGAGGAGACATTGTAAGTAACTGTTTTGTGTGTGGGTTTCACTCTGCTTGCCTGATCTGCTTAGCACACAGCAACGTGATTCTCTGCCTGGGGGGGAGGGGCAGAAGTAGATTCAAGTTCCGATCAAAGTGTTAAGTGAAATCACTGCGCCTAGGAAAGACGTTTTGCTAATGTTTGAAATGATCAAAATACAGCAATATACTGTAAGTACGTGTTATGGTAATGGTAATGGTTTTATTTCATTTGAACATGCATCAGATTACAATTGAATGCATCACATCATCAGTTCACAGTTCCACATGTCCAAAAGGAGTAGGAAGAAGCAAAGCTTATTAAACCCTACTCCTCCATCTACTTTTACAATCAGTAACTGTTACATTTGTTCACTTCCTGCTTTCCTAATATAGTTTGAGGTTTTTTTAAAGTTTTTTTTTATTTTTTTTTTACGAGGTACGAGGTGATATGACCATACAGTGAAGTAGAGGTAGAATATCTTTAAAAACGCACAACATGATTTAAAAGACACAGTAAACCAGGGGTGGGCAAATATTTTGACTCGTGGGCCGCATTGAGTTAACAAAATTGTCCAGGGGGCCAGAACATGTATTTAACACACACATTTTCCTTGAATGATTTGTCTAATTGTAGCTGTATGTTCTCATGTGGCTTTTTTCAGGAGCACTTTAAACATCAAACTATGTCACTAAATTTTACATTTAAAAAAAAAATGACTAAATAAGACATGTTGCCAGTTTGTATGTTAAAAGTTGAAATACTGAAAAAGCAACTGGCGGGCCGGATTCAAACACTTGGTGGGCCGCATGTGGCCCCCGGGCCGTAGTTTGCCCACCCCTGCAGTAAACCGACTATAAGGTGCAGTAAGTACTTAAGTAAACAGCCAAATTTAAAAAAAAAATAAAAAATACCATTAAATCCTACCCCTCCATCTGGTACTTTTACAATCACTAACTGTTACATTTGTTCACTTCCTGCTTTCCTAATATAGTTTTTTTTATTTTATTTTTTTTTAATTATTTTCTTATCAATGTACCTGTTATATACCATATAAAATGGTACAATGTTTTTTTTTTTAGAGGGCACTTTATAATCAAAATAGATAAGTTCCAAAGACTTGCATTGTTTGCTCGGTCATTCTAACGTGTTTTCTCTCATTACAACTTACAGAAAAGGAATATGTGTTCATGTTTCACATTAGGATTGTGAATGATCGCAGTTTTCCTTTAAACATAATAAGACGCTCTTGCCTCTTTGCAGAGTTAAATCCAGATGCTGACCTTTTTTTGGGCCATGCAGTGTATAGAATATCGTTACTGCCTGTATCAATCACTAGTCAGCCGTAACGGAGAGAGATATACGAGCGTCTGTGTTGTTTTTGTTGCAGGTTCTCCTCATAGAAAACAAGGAAGAATCTCTGATGAGGGCACAGAGTCGCAGCACTGAGCTCGGACTAGAAAACATTGGCTTCATTCAGGCCAACCTGGACTACTTCACTGGACCTTTTCATGTTGGAGTAAGTGACAAGTAACAAGTCTTTTTGCATGTACATTACGTTTTAAAGACCGCAGGACAAGGTTTCACATCAATATGGTTTGACTGTAGAATGAAATGAACACAGAGGCTTTTATTTAAGTTAAAAAAAAAAACTGATGTTTTTTCCAGGGGAAAATAATAATAATAATTGAATAAGTCTGTTTTTGAAAAAAAAAAAATTGGAACAGAACATCCTCTGAAAGTTATTGTAGTTGATTTTGGTTAATTGCATTACATTGAATTAAATCTGCAACATAAGCACTCCATCACTCTCCCATCAGTGATGGATGTTTTGTTTTGAAGTGAACATTCCTGTAATGACAGGACATCGGAGTATACTTCTCATGAACTGATCTGTTTTGGTAAGTAATGTTGCGTCAAAATATCAGTTTTTTACTTGCTAAAACCGCCGACACTGTAGTTCCAAAAACGTCTCGGCCATAGTATTCCTCAACAGACTAATGTTGTTAAATTATTCTCGAGACAGACAAATTCTGTAGCCTTGATCATACATGTTTTTTTATCGGAATGCAATTTCTTTAGCAGTTCGCTGCACCATTCTCTGGCTCAATTGTAAAAAAATTTTATCTTCTCAGCTGTTTTTTCGCGATGATGAGTCTCAAAGTGGTGATGAATACTGTATTTTATGAACTGAGCACCAACACTTGTTGATTATGCATAAGGTTTAATCATTCATTTCTGTAAATGACTAGGAAATGGTCCCTTGTGCTGGATCTCTATGTAAAAAGAGCTAGTGATAAACATTGTGGCATTGTAACACATGGCTGGGCATTGGTTGTATTTGGGTGGGGTGGGGGTGGGGGGTTATTTTGCTGTCGTGTGTGAAAATGCCAGTCAGTAATCATTTCTGCCAGAGCGCACTAAGAGAGCTTTCCATTTTTCTGAAGTGGAGCTTTATTCACAACCCTTTTAGTGGCCACCACTTCTGTCAAGCACATCGCACCACCCTTATTATAAAGACGGGATGCATTCTTGGTCCAGGCATTGAATGCTTGATTGTCAGCTGTAAAATATCTCCTCCATGTCCTTATTTTTCTATAAAGGTGCAATTGTAACAGATTTAAGGCCCTATGATTTTTGCGTTCTTGGAATTGTGGATGAAATTATTATATAAAAACTGAATTGTTTACCGCCGAATCCCGCAGAAATTGCATGTGTGTCTACATCTTTGTTAATCATAAGCACAGGCGATACAGTTGTTGACGATTTTGTAGCAATGTGTGCATTGTGTGTGATGCTGACATCCCATTACAAAAGTTAGCCATTGATGTGTTGCATCAATAAATATAAGAATTTAACATTTAATACATGGATATTTTATTCACTAACCCAAAAATGCTAGTAAAATTAAGTGTAAAAGAGGAAAAAAAATCAAAAATAAAACAATTTCAGAGAATTAAAAAATTGAATTCACCGCTAAAAAATACATTTACCACTGAAGACCTCGGTTTGATTCTCTGCTTGGCATCTCTGTGTGGAATTTGCATGTTCTCCTCGTGCATGCGTGGGTTTTCTCCGGGTACTCCGGTTTCCTCCCACATTCCAAAAACATGCTAGGTTAATTGGCGACTCCAGATTGTCCATAGGTATGAATGTGAGTGTGAATGGTTGTTTGTCTATATGTGCCCTGTGATTGGCTGGCCACCAGTCCAGGGTGTACCCCACCTCTCGAAGACAACTGGGATAGGCTCCAGCACCCCCGTGACCCTTGTGAGGAAAAAGCGGTAGAAAATAAATGAATGAATGTTTTCCTAATACTGCACGGTGGTTGAGTGGTTAGTCTGTAGGCCTCACAGCTATGAGACCCGAGTTCAATTCCACCCTCGGCCATCTCTGTGTGGAGTTTGCATGTTCTCCCTGTGAATGCGTGGGTTTTCTCCGGGTACTCCGGTTTCCTCCCACATTCCAAAAACATGCTAGGTTAATTGGCGACTCCAAATTGTCCATAGGTATGTGCCCTGTGATTGGCTGGCAACCAGTCTTACCCGAAGACAGCTGGGATAGGCTCCAGCATGAGGATATGCAGCATCGAAACTGAATGCATGGATTTTAGGCTCTCTCATTACAACAAATCAGACTAAGAATAAGCAGCATGGATGTGTAGACGTTCACTTCCTGCATTAGGAGGTACAACAAAAACTCATTACAACTTACAAATATGATTTCCAGATCTCATTGTGTATCATGTGTTTTATGAAAATGGATTTTGTAATTGTGTGAATGTACCTGTTCCACTGTATTTTTAGTAATAAAGTTTCATAGAGCAAATGTGGTTGCCAGGCATATGAGGTTTAATACGTGCAACCTGGCCAAAGCAATAGCTTGCAGCGCATACACATTTTTCGCCAACAATGTGGCTGCCAAAGCTCTGCAGTGTGTGTGATCTGCGGCCAAGTGCATAAATTTCAACATGGGCTTTTGGATGCACACAACTGGTTTAGGTAATCGGGGGAAGTGCGTCACTGTGTGCATGCTCTTAACATGTTGGTTTGCCAACATGTCTGACACCGCCAAGTGGACGTGGATAGATCTTGTTGTGATTACCAAAGAAGACACATTTCTTTTTCTCTTCCAGCATTTTTAAATATATATTTTACAATTTTATAGGCATGGACATTTTTAAGCTAATAAGTAAATAGATATTAGTGTTAATATTAATATTAATGCAGTTAAACTTCTGATGATGATTATCTCCGGAATGGTGGTCAACTTGAATTGTTCCCATAGAAATGAATGAAAATAGAAATAGTCTGTTCCAGGGTCAAGCTAATCCCTTCTAACTGTACAAAGACTGTTTTAGGTACCTTTTTGAACATATTTGACTGTGAAGTGTAAAAAGAAGTTAAGCACCATCCATCTATTTTCTATACCGCTTATCCTCATTTGGGTTATGGGGGTATGCTGGAGCCTATCCCAGCTGACTTCAGGCGAGAGGCGGGGTACACCCTGGACTGGTGGCCAGCCAATCACTGGGCACATATAGACAAACAACCATTCACACTCACATTCATACCTATGGACAATTTGGAGTTGCCAATTAACCTAGCATGTTTTTGGAATGTGGGAGGAAACCGGAGTACCTGGAGAAAACATGCAAACTCCACACAGAGATGGCTGAGGGTGGAATTGAACCCTGGTCTCCTAGCTGTGAGGTCTGCGTGCTAACCACTCGACTTGATTTTATTCAAAGGTAGTGACAAAGTACTGCTCTCAGCCTGAGCTGACCTACAGTATTATGCTCATTTTTTGGCCCTTTGTATTGAAATGCGGACTCCTATAGAGCAGCTACACACAATAACCATCCATCCATTTTCTATGCAGCTTATCCTGACTTGGTATCCCAGCTGTTTTTCGAGCGAGAGGCACATACTATAGACCAGGGGTCAGCAACCTGCGGCTCCAGAGCCGCATGTGGCTCTTCAGCCTCTTTATTGTGGCTCCCTTTGCGATTCTTGAATATTTTTAACACCCGAGTGGGGAAAATGCACGTCTTTTGTAATGAGTTTTAAAAAATCCAACTTTGTCTGAGACCATGAATGCATCCTGAGTGAGTTCTGACTGCTATCCAGTTCAGTACATGAAGAAAAACAAGTAATACTTACCTACAAATCTAAAAAATAAATTCGAGATAATTTAAAAACAGCGGCATGGGAACTTGTTTTTACGTTTACAGTAGTTTACACATACATTTATGTAAGTTTATCTCCAAAACTAGCAAGAGTACTCCAACTCGTCTTTTCTTATCTGAACTACTTTGATACCCCCAAATTCCCTCCAATGTTGTTTTAAACATACTATATGTTTTGCGGCTCCAGGCTATTTTTCTTCAGTGGGCATTGGGTAAAATGGCTCTTTTCATAGTAAAGGTTGCCGACCCCTGCTATAGACCAACAATCACACTCACATTCATACCTATGGACAATTTGGAGTCGCCAATTAACCTAGCATGTTTTTGGAATGTGGGAGGAAACCGGAGTACCCGGAGAAAACCCACGCATGCACTCAAACCCATCTCCTGACTGTGTGGCCAACATGCTAACCACTCAACCACCGGTTACGCACCGTAAAAATGACAAAACACTACTTGACCTTTGACAACAAGCGATGCGTACGGTTGTGCTTCAGTCTGACTGCTTTTAATGGGAGTCTATCATCATCAGTTTGGCATCAACCACTGAATCGTCACAGATGGACTTTTTTTATATTCCTGCTCAATCTGTATTATGCCCCTTTTTTTTTTTACCATCTGCGGTCATTTTGAATCCAGCTGCTTTTATTGTTGCCTTCTATGTTCTGGGTAGTAAAGTGCACAGATTATTGGACTCAACAGCATGTGGGCGTTTTTAGTGCCTCTACACATTTGGTCAGGCAGCCTTGGACGCTGGTTATTCTGAGCGTTCTACCTACCTGGATGAACTGCTCCAAGCGGTAGATTTGTATTCTTTTGTTTTTGTGACACAATACCAGTGGCCGGGATTTAATATGCATAACTAGTGTACAATTCTTGCTTTGTTTGACTTGTAAATACATTATAATACTGTCAAGCATCTGTACAAAAAAAAAAATCACTCTGATTTATTTAAATGTCGTTCATTTCTTTGATTGCACTCAAGCTCAGAAAATGTAAATCGGATTCACATAATCTGGAGCACATTATCGGTGTTTATTTTTGTATTTCCCCCGAAGACCTGGTAGGTAAAATCAGGGTTTTTATGTTGGATGTTAATACATTCAGGTGTGCCTGTCATTGACACTTCATGCATTATGCATCGTTTTAAGAAGTCTTCGGGAAGTGGTTGGTTAAATCGAAGAAGAAGAATCTCACAAAGCAGGGTTGTCCAAAGTGCAGCCATTTGGGGCCCGTTCAATATGATTGAAGAAGAAACCTAAAATCAACAACAGCAGAAAATGGGTGAAAAAAAGGAGCAAAAACTTGAAATGCTGACGGTAATTTCTCTTCTTGCAGCCATCCGTGAAAAAATCAGTGGAAATACATAAACGGTCTATCTTAATGTTAATCTTTGGTGAGTGAAACCACCAGATTTAAACCATTTTTTATGTTATCTGATTACCGTATTTTCTGGACTATAAGTTGCTCCGGAGTATAAGTCACACCAGGCCAAAAATGCATAATTAGGTACAAAAAAAGATTCATAAGTCGCATTTTTTGCGAATAAAAACAGACATTACATCATCTTGGATGGCAAATTCTAACAATAAAAGAATAGAGAACAGGCTGAGTAGGTGTAAGATATGCTAACACAATGGTTATTCAGCTACACAAAAAATAAACATGAACAGAAAAGGTGTCCAGTGTTTATGTAACATAAAGTTTTTTCATTCATAAGTCGCTCTGGAGTATAAGTCGCAGGAACAGCCAACCTATGAAAAAAAGTGCTACTTATAGTCCGGAAAATACGGTAATTCACAGGTGTATTTTCCCTTAATAATTATTCATTCATTTTCTATTGCTTATCCTCACAAGGGTCGCGGGGGGTGCTGGAGCTTAACCCTATCCCGAGTACACCAATCACAGGGCACAGAAGACAAACAACCATTCACACTCACATTCATACCTATGGACAATTTGGAGTCGCCAGTTAACCTAGCATGTTTTTGGAATGTGGGAGGAAGCCGGGGAGAACATGCAAACTCCACACAGAGATGGCCTAAGTTGGAATTGAACTCGGGTCTCCTAGCCGTGAGACCTGCGCGCTAACCACTTGTCCACCGTGCAGCCTAGTAAGATCTTTTTTTACTTTAAATTGTACAAACTTAAAGGGCTGAACTTTTCAAGATCCACTGTACTTAGACTCCTCTAAAGTCTTCAGTCAGTGAAACAGGATCAGGGAAGACCACCACCGCAACTTCTAATGGTTTAATCATTTTAAATAGCTTTTTCTCGTTCAGTCTCTATATTTTGTGTGACTCAACTTGCATATTTTTCCCAACAAATTATAATGGTTTGAAGTTCAACTGGACTTTTTTGGCGAGTAACGCAGATCAAGGAAGACCAGTACTGCCAACTTAACAATTGTAATACTGTACCTTTGTCTGATACAAACTGTGATGATTTCACTTTTCAGACATACTGTATTTTTCCACAAAAAAAAATAGAACATCCTCAAAGGCATGAAACATGCGAGACTCTGCTGTACAGTTTTGGCGAGTGAAATGGGATCATACAAGACCATGAAAGCTTGGTGGTTTCCGTCCATGCTCCTTGCATCCGCCTTGTGTCTATTGAGCTCACTGGCTCTGATGTTCTGCTACTTGGCGCTTCTGCAAGGCAGCTTCCCGTGGATTCAGACTCCCGGACGCCATGTGACACATTCTTGGACAAACGTTTGCTGTGGCTGTTTTAGCAAGATGGAGCTAATTTCAGTTACTGTTGTTATATACAGACATGATTCTGTTTAATGCACAAACTACCTGGAATACAAAAAGCTTTATTCTACAAACCAGGCCAGTAGACATCCAATGGTTCTAATGAATTCTATTGCATGTGTTTATATGTAATGAGTGTGGCTTTAATTGCAGCGTTGGTGTCTTTGTACCAGGTCGCGCTCCATGCTTGCGGCGTAGCGACAGACATGGTGATGGAGCACTGCATCCAGGCAAGCGCCGCCTTCGTCATCAGCCCTTGTTGCTATGGCTTCATCCCTAATGCAACTAAGTTCACCTTCCCGAGGAGGTTTGTGCCTACCCGCCGCCACGCCTCAGGCTAGCCTTTTTTTAAAAAATGTAAATAGAGCCTTGCAAGTGTAGCTGTCCTTTTTTTGTCTGTATTCCCCTTCCCCGAGCTTTTGTTTTATTTGGCTCTATTCCCATTCCCACATGCTCATTTGTTATTTTGTTCCTATTGTCCCCTCCCTTTTACTTTCTCACCCTGGTTTTGTCAGCAAACAAGGCCCTAAAATTCCCATAAAAATCATAATTGGTTCAAAGGAGAAGCACCTTTTTTGAGTTAGGGCTTTATAGCAACATAGTTGCGACTGGTGATGGGTAGTTTTACCTAAAGTCTAGTGGTGTCAAAGTGCTTTCCCTGTTCCTGATTTCTTATTTTTCATTTGTCACACTTGGACATAGACATAGACGTTCTTTATTGTCATTGCACAAATGATTTGTACAAATAATTTTGAAAACATGGAACATTGATGAAACTACCATAGAGTGGCCAGCCAACCAGAATTACCCCAAGAGCGCAGCAACAACTCATCCAAAAAGTCACAAAAGACCCCACAACAGCATCCAAAGAAATACAGCCCTCTCTTGCCTCAGTTAAGGTCAGTGTTCATGTCTCCACCATAAGTAAGACACTAGGGAAAAATGTTCCAAGACCAAAACTACTGCTGAACAAAAAGAACATTAATTGTCTTAATTTATACTCATATTTCATGTAATCTATTTATTATTTATTATTTATTATTTATTATTTATTATTTATTATTTATTACTTATTACTTATTACTTATTACTTATTACTTATTACTTATTATTTATACTCATATTTGATGTAATCTATTTATTCTCCACATTATTGTTTATTATTTATTATTTATTATTTATTATTTATTATTTATTATTTATTATTTATTATTTATTATTTATTATTTATTATTTATTATTTATTATTTATTATTTATTATTTATTATTTATTATTTATTATTACACGGGAGCCAGGCAACTACATTTCGTTTCACTGCTGTGTTATTGTGCAATGACAATAAAAAAGTCCATGTCTATGTCTACTTCCGGTATGTTTTAGATTATCAAACAAATTGAACTATTAGTCAATGACAGCACAGCTGGACAGAAAGTGAATTAAATGAGAGAAACAAATCCAAACCTACTACAGCCAACCAAAATTACCCCAAAAGCGCAGCAACAACTCATCCAAAAAGTCACAAAAGACCCCACAACAGCATCCAAACAACTACAGCCCTCACTTGCCTCAGTTAAGGTCAGTGTTCATGACTCCACCATAAGTAAGACAATAGGCAAAAATGTTCCAAGACCAAAACTACTGCTGAACAAAAAGAACATTAATTGTCTTAATTTATACTCTCAAAAATAATCTGTGGTCTGGCGGTAGTTTTCAGAAAAAGAACATCATAACAACAGCCGGTGAAACTGGTGTAAAAATCGAAAACGTAAACGTAAATTATATGTACAATAGATAACATATTTGTTGTGTTACATAAACTGTTAGGTAGGTAGGTACTTTATTCATCCTCATGGGGAAATTTGCATGTTCCAGCATACTTTGTAATGGTAATTGTAATGGTAATGGTAATGGTTTTATTTCATTTGAACATGCATCAGATTACAATTGAATGCATCACATAATCAGTTCACAGTTCCACATGTCCAAGAGGAGTAGGAAGAAGCAAAGCTTATTAAATCCTACCCCTCCATCTGGTAATTTTACAATCAGTAACTGTTACATTTGTTCACTTCCTGCTTTCCTAATATAGTTTTACGTTTTTTTATTTTTTTTTTTTAAAAATTTGTCACGTACCGAAGTACGCGGTGATATGACCATACAGTGAAGTAGAGGTAGAATATCTTTAAAAAGATCTTTAAAAAGACACAGTAAACCGACTTTAAGGTGCAGTAAGTACTTAAGAAAACAGCCAAATTAAAAAAAAAACAAAAATACCAGGGTATTTGTATTTGAAACTTGACTGCATAGCTGCAATTTTTTGTAATCTACAAATGATTCCAAATCGTAGAAGGCTGCAACCGTCGCAATCCTCCTACAGTTTACAGTTGGATTACTGTTTGTGCTGGTCCAAGATCTGGCAAGATCTGATCGATATGGCAAGAGTACTGTGTACTCTACTGCAAAAACGCTAGTCAAAAATCTCCCATATGAGTTCGCTCTGCTGTTTTTTGGAATGCGCTGCAAAAACGTTGCCTCTCCAAAGTTTAGAAATGAACTCGCAGGCTGGTTCTGATGTCATTCCCGAGGCGGCTATGGCCCGCAGGCTGCCAGTTAAATCACTCTGGTTTAGCTGATCCTGGCTTTCCACACTGCTTTCTCGCTGCTAACTTTCAAAGACTGATGAAAAGATACCATCCCGCCGCTAACACACATCAAGAAGCTTCATGATCACGCCCGCCCACCTGCCTTACTCAATCCGCCTTTTACTTTCTGCTCTTTTTCCCACCCTCAGGACTCTTCTCATTCCGCAGGTGTAGACATTCCGATCACTTCACATGCATGCTTTTTTTTTATGATCTGTGAAACCAAACTCGCAGAGGCCCTCCTACTTGGAGTTAATTTGACGACTTTCCGTTTGACCTGACAGACCCGAACCCCCCCCGGCTTTATGTTGGTTTTTAATTAGCCGCAACCACGTGAAACCATGCATGAGCCCACAGAACAAACTAAGATCTCCACCGAAACATCCGCATGCACTGACCCATTCGACTTGTCTTGTTTCTTACAGCAAAAGGTTCCAAGAGACTCTGATTCACAAGGTAGGTGTTAAAATGTTCCCCTCTTGCATTTATCATTCACTTGGGGGGTGGAATATTAACTACACCTCGACATTCTTGCTTTCCTCGATATTTCTGCTTAAATAAATGAAGCTAAAACTGCAGAGGCTCACGCGGCACACTGTGCTGAGCGAGGCCCTTTCACGCGATGATGTATGGGCCTTGTCAGAGCCCCCCCGGGATCTAATCTGAAATCACTGCAGGTGCTCGCCACGGCAACCTCTTGTCGAAACATCGGACCTCCTCTGACTTCTGTCGTCGCAGCGCTGGAGAGAAACATATTTTTGCTGCTGGAACTTGCAGAGAGAAAACGCTTAATTAGCATCTGACGCCTGCAGTAACGAGGAATGACAGCGTGTTGTCAACGGCGAAAACCATCAATGATTAGCAATGATGTCAAGACGGTTAGCGTTGCCTGTCTCGCAGTTGCTCTGTTTCCTTCGGAGACTTTGTTTGAAGGCTGATGATCGCACACAGCTTTCATTGTTTGCAGCTGAAACAAATGTAAATACATCGGTACCTCTGTGTATATTTTTTCCACATATTACAGCTTTATTGCTTTCTTGATATATTACCCCGTTTTTATAAATAATGACAAATTGTTTTCCTAATACTGCACGTCGGTTGAGTGGTTAGTGCGTAGGCCTCACAGCTATGAGACCCGAGTTCAATTTCACCCTTTGCCATCTCTGTGTAGAGTTTGCATGTTCTCCCCGTGCATGCGTGGGTTTTCTCCGGGTACTCCGGTTTCCTCCCACATTCCAAAAACATGCTAGGTTAATTGGCGACTCCAAATTGTCCATAGGTATGAATGTGAGTGTGATTGTTGGTCTATAGTATGTGCCTCTCGCTCGAAAAACAGCTGGGATAGGCTCCAGCATACCTGCAAACCAAGTCAGGATAAGCCGCATAGAAAATGGATGGATGGTTATTGTGTGTAGCTGCTCTATAGGAATCCGCATTTCAATATAAAGGGCCAAAAAATGAACATAATACTGTAGGTCAGCTCAGGCTGAGAGCAGTACTTTGTCACTACCTTTGAATAAATTCGAGTCGAGTGGTTAGCACGCAGACCTCACAGCTAGGAGACCAGGGTTCAATTCCACCCTCGGCCATCTCTGTGTGGAGTTTGCATGTTTTCTCCAGGTACTCCAGTTTCCTCCCACATTCCAAAAACATGCTAGGTTAATTGGCGACTCCAAATTGTCCATAGGTATGAATGTGAGTGTGAATGGTTGTTTGTCTATATGTGCCCTGTGATTGGCTGGCGACCAGTCCAGGGTGTACATTAAAATGCATCCTCCAAAGAAAATACATTAAAATACATCCTCCAAAATCTCCTGACTCCCAGTAGAGTCAGAGTAGAAGTTTCTAAACCACCCGAGTGGGGAAAAAGTCCATCTTTTCTTCCAATTTTGACTTCCTGCAGCTGTTTTATGGTAGTTACAGCTGTATATCATGTATCATCCAAAAGCTACACACTTGGTAGCGAATCAAATTAAGAGCATTAACCAAACTGTCTTTTGTTTCAGGAGCACATGATCCTGTGCCGCTTTGCTGACCAAACAGCTCCTCAGCTTCCTCCTGAGAGACGACTCATAGGTACCGCCTACGCCGGCAACTTGGACACACGCTGTTTGGTCATATACACAAAAAGGATGCATTCAATGACCTCTCCTTATGGGTCAGTAGCGACACGGCAAAGCAGCTGCTGTGAACAGCTGCCACTTACGTGTTGTCAGATTCCGAGGGAGGCAACGTGTCCGGCTGTCAGTCGTGTCCAGGGTGTCTTCATGTAAAGGAGGGGATTTCTGAAACGGTCCCTCATGTCCTGTCAGCCTTAAGTCTGTCGTGACAACTTCTGTGGCCTTTAGGACCAAGTTAATCGCCTATGTACATGGACATTATTTTGTCGATTATATATTATTATTATATTTTATCGATTTAGCTATTTAGCTAGGTTATCCTCATTCCAAAATATGTGCTTATAAGGAAATTGAGGCTACATTGTCCTAATGGCTTGGGTAATGTCGGAACCAAGTTTGACAGAAAATACTTGTTATGTAAATACAGTAATCACTCCTTTATCACAGTTAATTGGCTCATGATCCGATCGTGATAACTACAATTTCTGCCAAGTGTGATTCCTGATTAATAAATGGAATATTTTGGTAGAGAAAACCTGTTTCTTCTAAAAACATTTTCTTCTGAATACAAATTTTTTTAACAATATTAGAGCCCTCTAGACATGAACTAACACCCCTATAATCACCTTTACATTTGTTTAACCAACATAGTTGACATAACGGTAAATAGCTTGCAAAAATGAATGAAAAATGCGTTTTTAGTGCCTTGGAGGTGGAAAAGTACTATGCAAGTGAAAGACCATTTACCATTAACATTTAGTGGCAAGAGAGGCTGCACGGTGGATTAATGGTTTGCATGCAGGCCTCACAGCTAGGGAACCCAAGTTCAATTCCACCGTTGGCCATCTCTGTGTGGAGTTTGCGTGGATTTTCTCCCACATTCCAAAAACATGCTAGGTTAATTGGCGAGTCCAAATTGTCCATAGGTATGAATGTGAGTGTGAATGGTTGTTTGTCTGTATGTACCCCGCCTCTCACCCGAAGACAGCTGGGATAGGCTCCAGCATCCCCCTCGACCCGAGTGAGGATAAGCGGAAGAAAATGAATGAATGAATTTAGTGGCAAGAGTGAAGACACGGAATTTGAAGGACAACAATGGGACAAAATCATGTTTCTTTCTTTTTTTTTTTATTAAAAAAAACTGAAAAAAATATCCTTAATGTTTTGGATATAAAGAAAAATTCCTACAATTTTTTTGATCTCAAAATAAAATAAAAACATTTGAGTTGTTCCGATCAGGGTTTTATGCTGCCCATCCCAATCCCGATAACCCATGGGTGAAATCAGCTGATACTAATCCCAATGCCGATCACATACATGCAGTGTATCTGTTTAAATGTACTACTAGCTATATTACGGGTCACCAAGGTTTTTTTTTGCATTAATGCGCCATATTAAATATATGTATGAGAAAAAAAAAAACCAACCTGTAATTGTGTGCCTTCAGAAAAATCAAAGTGCGAGGTGGCCCTCCCTTGGGAGATGCCATAAGACTTCAAGAAAGAAGGAAAGAACCCCCCTCCTCCCAGCTAACTTTATTCATCTTTGAAGATTAATAAATTGATTTTACTTCCTATACAGCGTAACGATAAAAGAAAAAACTCCAGAAATCAGTTTTTCATAGAGCAGGTGAGGAACCACACATGTTATATAACCGTTATATTCTCCGTGAAGAGGCTCAATGTGGCATATTTTGGTTTAGTATTACACATTTAAAAGTCCATCCATGAAATTAATCTATTTTGTATTTGGATACATTAATCTAATATATAATATAGTCACATGATAAGATGTAGACTATTTCTGTGTTGTGTGACGGCAGGAAAGCAGTGCATGGGCCTGGTGGACTTGGACCGTTCGTGGGCGGCGGAGTCACATGGTTATCGGGTGCAGGTGATGACCATGGAGCCGGATACGTGCTCGCCCAAGAACAACATGCTGATAGGCAAGCCTCATGCGCAAGATGGCGCTCACTAAGGTGAGCGTAGGTGTGATGATGTTTTATGCTGCCACTTTACTTTTAGAGTGCATCTGTTGGTAATTGTAGCGTACTATTTTAGTTGCTCTTTTGGATTCCTGTGAGCATTTTCCTTGCTCCTGTAGCATTGTGAGCCCTTCTTTGCTCCCTATAGCGAGCATTTTTTTTTGTTTATGTTCTTTTTTGCGTATAAAGGACTCATGTGACTACACCTACAAGCACGTCTTTGCATCCTGAGGTAACGGTGAACAAATAGTACAAAATTTTGACAATAATAAGCAATAATAAGCTAAACTGTGACAATAGCGACCTTCAACAGCTACCTCCTCCATCGCCTAATCACCTGATCATTATGTCCAGTATTAAGATAAGATATGCCTTTATTCGTCCCTCAGTGGGGAAATTTGCATTGCACAGCAGCAAGAGTACAGAATCAGTTAAGCAGTACAAAATACACAATATAGAAAAATAAACAATATAAACAACCCAAGTATTAACAAAATCAACAGTTTTTCCAGAGTTATATACAATACAGTATGTAGATAATATGAAACGA
This sequence comes from Doryrhamphus excisus, assembly GCF_037039965.1. Lineage (NCBI taxonomy): Eukaryota > Metazoa > Chordata > Actinopteri > Syngnathiformes > Syngnathidae > Doryrhamphus > Doryrhamphus excisus. The sequence continues at coordinate 16,889,682 of NC_136365.1, forward strand.
GATGAGATATATGACCGGTCTATACACTGAGATCTTGCTAATGAGTTAATATGAGGCATTATGGAAATACTTCACATAGAACTTAGTATATTGCATTTAGAGCCCTTAATATTGCACATGGAGGTTGATCAGATATTGCACAGTGAATGGGGTCTGGAGTAACTATACTGACTATAAAAGCAAGTACTATATATAGAAGTATATGTTGTATACTCTATGTATGGACGGACTTACGAGGGGACAATTTGACAAATAAAGGGCATTTCTATCGATTCCATCCAACAAGATTTACCTGGGTTTCAAAATTCAGGTTTTCATAAAGTCATTCAAGTCTGCGCTGTGTAAATTGGGGCTATTATGGCGCAATTATTCTGTTTATCTATCTCTCTGCTCTATATCTATACTCTGTTGTCTTCCAAACTTCTCTCCCCTGGAGGCTTCATTATAAAGCAGGAGTTCACCCAAATACCAAAATACACCTAATATTTCCCCACTTTGCGCTGTGAGAGTTGACATCAGCGCTGTTCCAAAACAACCAATACGTAATGTCTGGGGATTTTTTTTTTTTTTTTTTTTGCTCTATGCTTCATTGTGTTCAATGAACTCAATTTTGACCCCAGGTTTTTCAGGTCGAATAAATCAAGGTTTGGCGATGACGTCTGAATTTTTTCTCCCACATGTGGAGGATTTATGTCATGTTTGAAATGACTGTCAGCCAGCAGGAGAAGCATTATACCGAAGGGGCAGTCATTGCCCTCATTTATATCCTAACACTCATGGTGCTAATGGTTCAAGGTAACCTGGACTCATGCTGACAAAAGACTCTTTAAGGGCATACTTAAGAGTTGCTATTTCAATGATTCCATCATGTATAACAAAAAATGTAGCTAAGTAGAGCGTCTTATTGTTAAGTGTTTGGTCTAAATTGACTTCTTTGGAGCTATAAACACCACATGACATGATATGATAATAGATGTATTCTATGACCTTGATGCATATGAAGGAGGGAGTAATTACTGGTTGGAACTGTATATGGAAATACTGATTATTATTTACTAAGCATTGAACAATGTCTAAACAGAGTGGCCATTTGACACTATTCCTCTTTCAAGGTTTCAAGGTTATTAACATTAACGTGACGTGATTCTTATAAATAAGCGCAACATCTCAGTATTTTTGTATGACATGCATTTTGTCTTGCTGTTCAATTCTGTTTTAGGACGAGTTGGATCGATCCCCGAATGAACATAAATACCTGAGGCACGAATGTTAACGATGTATGCATCAGTCATCTCGAAGCTGAGTGGTGGTGGTTTCAAACTTCCCTGGGGTCGTCAGGTGGGCACCTGCCTTTGTTGGTGTTTCGATGATAAAACCACAGCGGCAGTGAGAAACAATGACAAGCATCCATCCATTCATTTTCTGTACCGCTTATCCTCATGAGGATCACGGGCGTGCTGGAGCCTATCCCAGCTGTCTTCAGGCAAGAGGCGGGGTACACCCTGGACTGGTTGTTGTATTATAGACCAGAATATATACATAAATATTGTTGTTCTATAACATTGCACCCCGCCGGAGCCTATCCCAGCTTTGGGCGAGACGCCGGGTACACCCTGGGCTGGTTATTGTATTACAGACCAGAATATATACATAAATATTGTTGTATACTATAACAATGCACCCCGCCGGAGCCTATCCCAGCTGTCTTTGGGCAAGAGGCGGGGCACACCCTGAACTGGTTGTTGTTTTATAGACCAGAATATATACAAAAATATTGTCTACTATAACAATGCGCCCCGCCGGAGCCTATCCCAGCTGTCTTTGGGCGAAAGGCGAGGTACACCCTTAACTGGTTGTTGTTTTATAAACCAAAATATATACATGAATATTGTTGTCTACTATAACAATGCACCCCGCCGGAGCCTATCCCAGCTGTCTTTGGGGCGAGAGGCGGGTTACACCCTGGACTGGGAATTGTATTACAGACCAGAATATATACATAAATATTGTTGTATACTATAACAATGCACCTCGCCTCCCACACGAAGTCAGCTGGGATAGGCTCCAGCACACCCCCTGCATATGCAAGGTGGGCTAAAAGTATGGTTAGAGTTTTTTTACACTGTTTTTGAGTTAAATTTCAGTATTATCTTCTATAATTTATAACTAATACGTCCACGACCATAATGAAGGTAAGCAGAATAGAAAACGGATTGGAAAGCTTATCTAATCATACCCACCATCCCTTTCACATCTGTTGCAGTGCGTTTGTTCACTTCCTGTATTCCATATGTGATTTTTACTACAAAGAAAAGTCATAAGTGACATAACAGTGAGGTAGTTGTCATTTTTAAGTTATACCATAACAAGTAGTAATCACATGTGATAATTAGTGTGATAAAAAAATAAATAATGTATGTGGTTATGAGTGGTTAATGTGCAGGCCACACAGCTCGGAGATCCGGGTTCGATTCCCCCTTCCACATTCTAAAAACATGCACGTTATGTTAACGTTAGGACTCCAAATTGTCCCCGCCTCGTGCCTGAAGACAGCTGGGATAGACTCCAGCATGTCCTCGACCCTCGTGAGGATAAGCGGTAGAAAATTAATGAATGACCGCTTTTATTGTTTCTTGAATTCACTCATGTTAGGACGTTTTTTTAGTTCCTTTGATTCCACATACTGAAATACTGTGTTTTTAACGTTTTTCTTGCATTTAAGTGTTTTGAGTTTAGTTTTTTCGCTAAGATCTGTAAGGGAATCGATCATATCGACGTCCTCTTCTCTGCAAAAAGAGATCCACAATCAATGAGAGCAC